>NC_062282.1:4029687-4353125 GCF_902655055.1 Lutra lutra
GCGGCAGCCGTGCTCCAGCGATGGGCAAGGTGGCTGCAGAAACAGCCCCCACCTGCTCTGGGAAGCTAGGTGCCGCAGGAAGAGCTGGGTATAGGGGCAACACAAGGGCCCCGAGGTCCTTTGCTGTGGCCACTGGAACGACACTTACGGATGGGCGGGCTGGAACAGCAGCTCTTGATCGCCTGCTCCTGGAGGCTGGGCACCCCGCTTTGGCGCGTGGGCAGGTGGGCTCCTTGAAAGGCTGGGAGTCGGAGTCTGCCAGGCCCCACCCCTGGATTCCGGGCTCTGCTGGCCAGCCACGGTGTCCTTTGGCCTATAGACGCATCACCCTGATCTCTGCCTTCGTGTTCACAAGGTGTTCTCTCCGTGTGCATGCCTGTGTGTCCAAAAGTCCCCTTTACATAGGGACACAAGCCACACTGGATGAGGGGTCCCCTGTCCTGCACTACAGGCTCATCTCAGTTTTCCTGCCCCTGAAAAGACCCTGTTTCCAAATAAGGTCACATTCTGAGGGCCTGGCGGTTGGGACCTCAGTGAATTTTGCAGACCAGGCTGTGCAACACACCAGGCTAGTTCGACGCAGACAGGCTGAGCCCGGCTCAGAGGGCCTCACGTTCCCAACACTCAAGGCACCGGGGAACCCTAGCCCTGCTGGAGATAACTGGCTTCACTCTTAGTTTCCATGACATTGAGGCCCAAAGCAGATGAGGTTTCTGGCAATGAAGTAAGTGCAATTTTTAAGGAGCCATTCCAAGGATTTGGGGCCCTAGCTATTGTCTCCAAATACAGTAGCCAACCACCCTGGAGATGGTCAAGAGAGTCTGTAGCTTCTTGATTCAGATTAGAGGGAAGGTTACGAAGCTGGAGTTCCCGCATAGATCTCCACAGGAATGGAGGAGCTTCTGTTCGCTGGACACAGCCCGGACCAACCCGGCAGTGGCTTCGGGTGCAGGAAAAGGGGTGGGAGTGAGCAGGACAGACCACGGCTGTGGTGCTTCTGTCAACAGCAGATGCTTAGAACTCACAGGAGAGAAGAGGTTTTCAGTCATCGCTGGTAATAATTTTAATGTTTAATAATTTGGTATTTTTTCCCCCATAGAAAGTGGTAAATGTCAAAACTCTTGAGTCTCAGACTTTACCTTTAATTAGATTTAGTCCTATTTTTCAGTAAGGCAGAGACAGGACGGAGCAGCAGGACACCAGGGGCCCCTGCGGAGAGAGGGACAGAGGATGGTTTTGTGAGGAGGTCTGCCAGGGTTGAGTTGACACTCACAGTGCTCCCTCCTGAGGAGTGTCCTGCCTTGGCAGGCGGACGGCTGTGGCCTCCTGTCCTGCGTCAGCTCCTAGAGTCAACTTCACTTGCATTAGTTTTTACCTTCCCACGGCATCCGCAGCACGGTGGATTTTCTTTCCTTAAATCTTTACAGAAGATACAGTAGATTATGCTTTTAATTCGTGTTCTGTGAACGTATCCTGAGCACCTGCTACATGGCACGTGCCTTCCTGATGACTGACGATGCCGGCATGGGAGTGAGCCAAGCTCACTCCAGTGTACTGGGAAGTGTGGCAGAGTGTGACTTATAGGAAGGGCAGCAGGCGGTAGACGGGAAGGGGAACCAGGTCCGCATGGGGAGGGGGAGTTGGGTGGTGTTGGGAAGGGTGGTGGTGCCAAGCTTGGGTTTTGCAGGGGGACAAGCGGAGACAGAGCATCCCACCGGGAGCACTAACAGCATCCATAGCAGAGAGAGAAAGTGGTGCTCTGGACCCCTGCCCTCTGGATGCAGCTTAACTCCACCCCAGTGTGTGTTCCTGGTTGAGCAAGGTGGGGTCAGGTTCCAGCACACCCTCTGGGGTCGGAGGCCACGATCTTCCCGATCATCCTGGAAGTGCTGTGTAGCTTTGACCGCGTCTCCTTGATAAGGAGATCTGCCAAGTGATCACTGTCTCTCTCTTTGGAAATGTTGCCCTATCTTGCCCATTGTTAATATGAATTTCCATTCAAGCCACACGTGGAGTCTGTATCAAGCATCCTGAGATGCTAGGACACCCCCCCCCCCCGCCCCGCCGTGAGTGTTCCCACCTGCGGGTGGTGTGGTTCGTGTTTTCTGCTGGTGACAAAGGCGATGGATGTCCACGCCTTTTTCTAAGACATTCTCAGCAGGGTGGCTTGGGAGAAGAGCAGGTGGCCACGCGCTCTGGGTGTCAGGCTGGGCTTCTGCGGAATTGGCAGGTCATGAGTTCATCTTCTAGTGAGAGAGTGAAGGATCCACGGCTTCTCACAGCTGCCTCTCCCCGGCATGGACTCCCCCCCACCCCCGATGAGGGTGACTTTTCAGGCACCTTGCAGAGAAGATTAACTGCCAAGGTAATAAAGGCAACTGCATTTAATCATTTTCCTAATTAATGCATTTATTGCAGCTCCTTGCTGCTTTTCGGGCTGAATGTAATGAGTGAGAAGGAAGTGAGTATCACAGGGATCCTCGGCATTTTCACCTAAAGGTTAATTAACTGGTGTTATCTGGGAGACGATGCCCAACGCACGCTGCCAGGGGGAGTCGTAAGGAAGCGCCGAGCCCAGCCCAGCCTGCGCGCAGAGCAAGGTCACAGGAAGGGAGAACTTCATCTGATGGGCTGTTGCTTCTGAAAGGATGTTAATGTGGATATTGATTGAATTCAGTGCTGAGCACATTATACTTGGAAGCTTCTAGTAAACGAGGAATGAAAGAAAGGGGTTGCTGAGCAGGACCATAAATTGAAAAGCTGACTCCATGCCGGAGCTTGACTGAAAAGAGACTTAATGTCCATTCACGTATCGATCTGTATTCATAGCTGTCCTCTGCAGCCACTCGGGGCAAGGGGCTCTCTTCCGATAAAGCCGTTGATAGACTTTGATGGCAGGTCCTTCCAACAAGCGTGTGCATTTGCACACGATGCTGGTAAAGGTCCAGTACCAGACCGCACAGGGCGCGGCGCCTCGGCTCCACAAACACGCCCTGTGCCGTTGGTCGGCAACGATGCTGAATCAGCTTGGCCGGCCCAGAGAATCCCAGGAAGAGGAAGAGCCTCGCATCTCCGGGACAGAGCTCCTGCTTGGAGAAGAGCTCACTGTTGCGCACAATGAGATCGGTAAACGCAGAAATAACTGTATCTCCCTCACCAGCCCACAAATTAAGAAACAGGATGGAGCCCAATTTAGGAAGAGGCACGCGGCAAGTCTTTAATATAAACAAATACTTAAGCTCAGCAGTCTTGCTTATAAAACTGTTATCCTAGAGAAAGAATCACAGATATACATGAATATTTGGCCATAAAGATATTCATTATAATCATTTTTAGTAATAAAATTGGAGACAGCTATGATTTTATGATTTTTGATACAAAACCTACTGAATGTGCAGGTTTTCCACACCATGAAATTCCACAATTCTCTGTGGATGGCAACCTACGATTTCATTCAGTTCTGGCACAAAGTGCTCAGAATCAGCCCAGAGCCCACAGGTTAAGGGCTTGGTCCCATGAGACTGCCCCCACTTCAGACCCTAACTGCAGGTCTCATTTGACTGCCTGGGCTCTGACCAATGGGCTATAAGGCAGAGAATCTCACACCCCTTATCTCAGGCTGGACGATTTGCCACGAAGGTCCCCAGAGCTCTGGGAAACACTTTATTTTTATGGGTTCATGATAAAGGATGTCACCGAGGATACAAATGAACAGCCAGACGAGGAGCTATGCATGTCCAGGAGGGTCTGTCTCCCGGGGCTGCAGCACGGTACCCTCCAGGCGTGGGGATCTGCTCCTAACCCAGAAGCTCTCAGAGGCCTGGCCTTCAGGGATGTTTGGAAAGGAGATCTCATCTTCTAGGCATGAATGATTATTAACCCAATATGTAGCCCCTCTTCTTCCCTGAACTGGGTGGACGGAGCTGAAAGTTCCCAACTTCCAGTCACAGTTTGGTCTTTGTGATGACCCGTCTCTACTCAGAAACTATCTGGGGACCTCCAAGAGTCACTGCATTTAGAACAAAAGATGCTCCTAACATCCGGAAAATGACCAGGTTCTTAGGAACTGGAGATGAAGACCAGCACATACGTCAGATTAGAGTACAGCCTCTCAATGGCCTGACACGTTTTATCTGTGTACCTGGTGCCTTGGTTTCCCCACTTACAGCTTTGTGGTGCTGCTTTGAGCTTTAAATGAACTGTTGCCTGTGAACTGCTGGGAACAATGACTGCCCTCAGGAGCCCTCCTGCAGCCAGATGTTATTACCACCGTGATAAGATTGCTGTGAGGAGGTGGCCCAGCAAAGCGGGATTAAGTCATCAAAGTGACGCAGGGGCTTTGTGGAATGACAGCATGCTCTCAGTCTATGTGGAAAGAGGTCACCTTAATTTGGTAAGTAACACATGATTCTACTTTCAGACAGAGGTACAGGTGTGCACAAAGGCATCGATAAAATGTCCTCATAAGCATTTATCAGTAGACATATACTATGAGTATATGTATTATATACATATACAAAGAGTAGCAGTAACATTTATTGTTTTATTAGCTCCGTATGTACATTTGTAGTGCGTATATGTGACATTGCATATGTTATGTATTGTGTGCACATATTTAGGTATACACATGCACGCACGTAGAGTACGTACTAGTACATACTGTGTGTTACGTGTGTGTATCTACATGCATCTACATGTACATGCGTATAATGTGCACCTACCATATGCCATATATGGGCTAGAAGATACACCAAGACACTGTTCACAGGGGTTCTCTTTAGACATAAGAAATAAAAGTGACTTTAAATTTCATCTTTCTGCTTGCTATAGTTTCCCACTTTTCTATGCTGAAAATATATATTGATTTTTCCATTAGAAAGAATTGTTTAAAATATAATACTAAAATTAACTCGACATCAGATTCCAAAGTCAGCGGTTTAGGGTCGTAACTTTATTGTGAAAGAATACTGTTCATATATTTATATACAAATAGCCCAGGTGTTATGGCTATTTGTGTCTGGTGTCGTCACCAGACTGAAGATGGGAGAAGAAGCAGACTGGACAGTGTAGGCAGCCGCAGCCAGGGAGCTGGGATAGGAGTTTGGTTCCTAAGTTCCTTGCTTGCTGGGTATTTTAAGCATGCGTGTTTATGTCCCGTCATGGAGGCCCCCGGTTCACAAGACTCAGTGGCCTGGACCCTTCCATCAGCCCCGCAGTCCCAGACAGCAGCGCGGTGCTTCTGGGGGACGAAGGGGTGCAGTCTGGGAGGGAAGCAGCATGATCCTGCCTGGTCCACGTAGTGGATATTCTTGGCCGTGTGACAGCGGCTCCTTCATAGTTGAGATCAAACAATACAGAAAGACAAATAATGGAAAGGAAGATACTTAACACCACCTTTAAAATTATTCATAAAGCACTGATACATAAATTACTGATGAAGTACCCTATTCCATCTTTTTTTCTTAAAATGAAATTCAGTCCACAGTGTTCAAGGTGCTCAAGGCTATTTCTTTAGTTAAAAACAAAACCAAAACAACATTTGAATGGCACTTAAAGTTTGGAGATACTCATGGTTGTTCTGTAAGCTGACCACAGAGGATAGCCTTAATAGGGTGGATGAGGATGGCAGCAAGTAGGAGAATAGGAAATAGGGCTGTAGACAGAAATCGAGCAAAATCAGTCTCCCTGTTGGTTTAAACCTCATCAGGTATAGCTCTTAAATGAAGATAGTGAAGTAAAAATAGATTTTCCCTCCTTTCCACTTAGACTAAATCATCACATGCTTAATTTGTGGTCCCGTGAACAAGAAGCAACCTGTTGGCAAAGGCAAGAGAATCGATGAGTTTGTAAGAATTATTTTATAAAACGTTCTCTGCAAGAACCCCATCGCCTTTGGGATCCTCCAGTGGCTTTCAGTCCGAGGGGAAAGAACTAACAGACACGGAATCCCAAAGCACTCATCTGTTTCTGTTTGTTTGTTTGTTTGTTTTCACCCAACAGGTCCCCTTTGCTGGGTAAGAGGCCCTGCTCTGGCCAAAGGCATTTCTTGACACAGGGATAGTCAATGCATCATGCTTTTACTTTTCTAGCCTCTCACAGTTAGAGAAGAATACTCGTAGTTCAAATTTTTATATTTGTTTATTGTTCTCCTATATATTGTTCACACATACTCTCTTTACAGAAACAATGTTTCAAGTTCTCTGTGGGCGGGGTCAGACTTAGGAGAAATGGCAGCTGTGGGCCTCCCCTCCGCTCTCACTGGCTTCATTCAGCCTCGTGGTCGCGCTGGAGAAATCAGTGTCCCCTTCTTGATACAATCGTCTCATTCTTGGGATTTTTCCTCCCCATCTTTTACTGGACATTCTCAGGTTTATTTCCCATCTAGGCCTCTTGGGGGACTCTGTGGCTACAGTTTTCATTATGGTCTGTTACCAGATAGTCCCTTTAATTATAGAAGTGGGGGACTCGCGGGGCTTAATTAGCATTTTAAAGAAGGAAATTTTGACATTTGACTTAATGAGCATAGTGAAGCTGCAGCTCGGAGCATCTTTGCAAAGATAATGTGAACTGGGGTGGAAGTTTGCAGCTCATCTGAATACACCAAATCTATTAAAAGTCTTGTTTAGCCACGTACAGAGAGCCATGTGCTACCCATCAGGACAAAGCTACTGATGGCATGGATGGTGACGTGTCTTGTGGTTGAGACCACTCCCACAGGGTCCAATGCATGTGACTGCAGCAGCCCCCTGGCTTTGCCGGTCGCATACCCTCATCTACAAAATGTAGCATTAGCACCCAAATTGGGAGGTTGATGTGATAATCCAGTGAAATAGTAAACGACTGGTACGTGGCCCTGTGCCTGAGACACAGTAGGCAGTAAAGGAATAAATGAAGGAATAATGAAGAGAAAGTAATAAAACAGGAGAGTCCTAAGCGATATCTTGTGACTTCATGGTAAGGAATTACACATTATCTGACAGGCAAAGGACAGTCGTTCATGGTTGTTTGGCAGAGGGTGACTTGCTCGAAACAGGGTTTTATAATGAATAGTTTTGCAGTAGTATAAAAAGTGAACTGGAGGAGAAAGAGGATACAGACAGAATATAATTGCGAAAGTCCATGCATGAGTAATGAATATGGCGGTGCAAATGGAAACAAAATGCTGATAGAAGAGACTTTATAAGAAGAGATCCAAAAATCAACTGGTAAAAATATGAAAGAGAATTTTTAAGGAAATTCTTTCCACTGTGAAACTGGAAAGGAGTACAAAATAGGACTATTTGGAGTAGAGTAAAATGGGAAATGCTAAGTTCAACAACCAGCCTATTGAATTAGACATGCTTGTGCACCATCGGTGGAATGAACAGTAGAAAGCTAGGGGGGACTAATGTTGAGCGCGATCATGGTAGGACCTTCAGATTCGAAGAAAGGAAAGTAGAGGAGGCGAGTAGAGGGAAAACCAGACATTAGGGCTCCCATCACAACAGTGATCTTTATTTCCCACAACAGGACTGGGATCAAGAACAATGTAGTAGTTGGTGCACCTGGGTGACTCAGTTGGCTGAACGTCCAACTCTCGGTTTTGGCTCTGGTCAAGATCTCTGGGTCGTGGGATCAGATCGGGTCCCGTGTTGGGATCTGTGCTTGGCATGGAGTCGGCTTCTACTTTCCCTTTCTTCCTTCTCCCACACTCTCTCTCGAATAAATAAATAAAATCTTAGAAAAAGAGAACAATTTAGTAGTTGATCACATGGTCATGATGCATATTCATGCCCCAAAGTCTGTGTGGATCAGGGAGGAATGAGAAGGGCTATAGCCCAGGAAGTCAAAGTGTGGGGAAGTCAAAGTGTGGGGAGGTTGGCAGAGAGAAGCTTCCTGTAAAGTTCTCCTTCTCTGAAGCACAGTCACGAGCTTCCCACCTAAACTCCCATGGAAGTGGTGCATCTGGCTTGCTGAGATTAATAGAGGGGGCTTTTGAAAAACCGGAACCAAATATGGTCTTACAGCCTCCTGTTCACATACCAGATGATCAATGGGTTCTCTACTTGACCTAAGATATTCAGGTCTGAGAGAAGGAGGAGCCGGAGACCACACCCATGACAGATGTGATGGTCAGATCACAGGAAGCATTCATGCACAAACAGAAGAGAAGATTGAGGAGTGACTGAGTGGGCTACCATGTGCACAAAGGGTTTCATGCTCTGGGCTCGGCCCAACTTTTTGCTTCATGTCCTACTGGTTGCCCAGAGACACCCTGGGTTCCAAGTCCAAATGAGGTTCCCTAACATGGACAGAGTTTACTAGTTATATGGAAATTTCCCATCTGCTCTTCTGAATTGCCACCACGAGGGATAAATAGGTCGCCAAGCTGTGTCTACATTCATTATATTTTCATCATGTCCTCCTTGCATCCTTCTAACGTAGTTGCTGTGCACAGACCCAGACAGTGTCTACGGGCAGCTTGCTGTGTCCTCTAAAGTTCCTTGTGTTGTGCTTGCCAGCCATATGCTGAGAAGCAACACCTTCTATCACAAGTGACATTATGCAGTGTGACATATTTCGCCTCATCTCTCAAGACGCAGTGGCTAAGTAGCTGCTTCATCCAGGGCAAGATAGGAGGCAGACCACCATGTTCCATCCCCACGCTCAGTGCAGAGTGCTTTTGGATGCACGAGGGGCCTTGCAGTTGGCTTGATTTCAAGATGAGCCAGGGGATGTCCAGGTGGTACGAGATGGCCATTGGCTGCCTCTCAGACTTTTGGTAGAGAGCACAGAGTGATGCTGAGAGGAGGCAGGCAGAGCCATCTGTGTAAGTCAGCTTTCGGCAGCCTGCAAGACAGGGCAACTATGTGTGATTGCGATGACTCTCCACACAGTTCTCGTCCTGCTAAGAGCAGGGGATGGACTGTAAAGAAGCCATCTTTACCTGGTAGGGAGACAAATAGGTCCTGTGGACGTCACTGGCTTCTCTCCCTGTGGACTTTGCCCTTCGCTTGTCCCTGAAATCCATTTTGGCGTGCATCCTCCTGGTCATGGCCCTGGCTAGCAGGTGGAGCTGAGTGATGCCAGCTGGGTGGCTCGTTGGGCACAGGGACTTCTGTCCAGCTCTCTCCTTGCTGATGGGAAATCACAGGCAGATGGGGGATCACAGTTGTCCAAAGCCGATTGCTCGGGAGGGCTAGTCTTAGTTCTGTCCCTTCCTGGCTGTATCGCCCTGGGCAAATTTCTTAAGCTCTCAAGCTCTCTGCTTTCTCATCTGCCATTTGGGAGTGATCCCAGTACTTAACTTGGTGGTGGTGTGCAGATAAATGAGACAACCCACAGAGAGACACTTACCCATCACTTAGCAATAAAGAAATGTGCTCTTTAACTCTCTCCTCCCCTGTCACTTGCTGTCTTATTGTCATTGTACAATGGAGGCTCTTTTCCCATGTAAAGAAAGCTCTACCTGCTTGCTTAATGTTATAAGTCATTATTGACAGTAGCTACCTCGAGATGCAAGAAATTCTCTTTCCCTCCAAATCATTAATCCTAAACTGTCAGTTCAGTGCCATCATTACAATAAAAATGCGACTTCTACTTGCTTGGAGTTTAATCTCACCAATGATTTGTTTTGTTTTGTTTTGTTTTTACGCATTTTATTTTATCATTTTTTATTTTTTTTTTAATTTTTATTTTTTTAAAGATTTTATTTATTTATTTGACAGAGGGAAATCACAAGTAAGCAGAGAGGCAGGCAGAGAGAGAGGAGGAAGCAGGCTCCCTGCTGAGCAGAAAGCCCAATGTGGGGCTCGAACCCAGGACCTGGGATCATGACCTGAGCCGAAGGCAGCGGCTTAACCCACTGAGCCACCCAGGCGCCCCTCATTTTTTATTTTTAAAAATTTTTCAGTATTCCAAGATTCATTGTTTATGCACCACACCCAGTGCTTCATGCAATCCGTGCTCTTCTCGATACCCACCACCAGGTTCACCCAATCCCCACTCCCCTCCCCTCCAAAACCCTCAGTTTGTTTCTCAGAGTCCACAGTCTCTCATGGTTCGTCTCCCCCTCCAATTTCCCCCAATTCACTTTTCCTTTCCTTCTTCTAATGTCCTCCATGGTATTCCTTATGCTCCACAAGTAAGTGAAACCATATGATCATTGACTCTCTCTGCTTGACTTACTTCACTCAGCATCATCTCTTCTAGTCCCATCCATGTTGTTACAAACGTTGGGTATTCATCCTTTCTGATGGAGGCATCATACTCCATTGTATATATGGACCACATCTTCCTTATCCATTCGTCTCATCTATTGAAGGGCATCTTGGTTCTTTCCACAGTTTGGCGACTGTGGCCATTGCTGCCATGAATTCAATGCTATGAATGAATGCTATTGGGGTACAGATGGGGTGCAGATGGCCATTTTGTTCACTGCATCTGTATCTTTGGGGTAAATACCCAGTAGTGCAATTGCAGGATCACAGGGAAGCTCTATTTTATAATTTATTAAGGAATCTCCACACTGTTTTCCAAAGTGGCTGCACCGACTTGCATTCCCACCAACAGTGTAAGAGGGTTCCCCTTTCTCCACATCCTCTCCAACACTTGTTGTTTCCTGTCTTGTTCATCTTTGTCATTCTAACTTGTGTAAGGTGGTATCTTAATGTGGTTTTGAAGAAATAACACCCTGTGTATTGTGTATTTCTACTGAAGCTGTTTCAAAAAATAGAAACAGAAGGAAACTTGCAAACTTGTTCTATGAGGCCAGCATTACCTTGATATGAAAAACCAGGCAAAGACCCCATCAAAAGGAGAATTACAGACCAATACCCCTGTTGAACATGGGTGCCAAAATATTCAACAAGATCCTAGCTGATAGGACCCAACAGTACACTGAAAGGATTATTCACCGCGGCTGCTTACCTCTGATCTGGAGAACACTGGCTGTTGCTTCTGGAGCCATGGCTGGGAGCCCAGAGTAGGAAGACAGCACAGTCTCGGAAACGGCACCACCAAGGCACAGTGCACCCAACAGAGAGAGAGAACGAGCCACCGTAAGTGGCGCTTTAAGAGAAAACCGACCGGGAGCTGGAGGCACACATGCTTGACAGATCAATCCCTTCTTATCTGACTGGAAACCCATCAAGAAGGAAAATTAAAATACAGTTTCCCACTGCTCTGGCGATCATCTAATAAAGAATATTGGCTAATGCTTTATTTTAACGCCTGCCTTTCTAGAAACAATGTGCAAACAATGCATAAGACATTGATTTCACTGCAATGGAATCCATTAGTCATCTTGAGATTCCTGCACATAAGATAGAGTCTAATATATTCACGTTAATGGAAAAAAAAAGAAAACAACAACAAAACTTCCAAGGGATGCAGGATTCCAACAGAAAGACCCAGACAGGAAGGCAGACAACAGCTCCCAGGTGTGATGGGACTGAGAGAGGGTGTGCCCAGGGGTGCTCCTACAGGGGGCAGATCTGTTACCATTTGTGGTAACAAGAGGGGGCAGTATCACTCCTGTTTTCATCACTTCTCCTTGGCTCCTGCCATGCAGTGCACAGACCTTTCATCCGTCTTTCTCCTATCTTGCCCGCTGTAGCCAAGTTCACGTAAGATGAAGCAGCAGGTGAAAGCGCTTTGAGCGCCGGCGGACAAACACAGCTTATGAATCCCGTCATCAGTTCTAGCTAGCGTTGGGAGCCGTGTAGTCAGGAAAGGAGCTCATGTGACTCAAACCCAGCATTGGCACAGCCCTGGGAGACTTGGATTAGGGTATCTGACCGCAGTGCTTCTGTTTCCCCATCTGTGAAATGAGGAGAGCTATCATTGTTCTGAGTTGTTGAGAGGGACAGAGTGGCCACTGAACTTGCTGCAAAACATCAGGCACAAGGTTAGGTTAGCATAAGTGGGAAGAGCCACGTCTGTGGCCTGCAGGTTAGAGGAGACAGAGGTTTAATGTAACAGAGCCTAGGCCACTGAAGGGGGGTCATTCATGGGCATTTTCTGAGCTCCTGGGATGCACCATACATCAGCTCTAGGGAGACGACCGTGAAGAAGGCACAGGTGCTAAGTGAGGGCGTCATGTGTAATGAGGGGTAGGGGGTGCCTTAGGGGGAGCATGCTGCACAGAGTCCTACTGCTGGCCTTAACAAAGGACCACACATGGGTTGTTCGAAACAGTGGAAACTTATTCTCACACCGCTCTGGAGGCCAGAATCCCAAGACCCTGGTGTTGGCAGGGGCGGGTTCCCTCTGAGGGCTGTGCGGGAGACTTTCCCCAGGGTCTGGCGATGGCTTGCAATCCAGATGCTAGACTTTACTGTCACACGGCCCTTACCTCTCTGCATCTTCTCTTTTTCTGTCTCGTACAAGGACACCTGGCATAGTGGCCACCTTCAATCAGGATGATCCCATCTCGAGAATCCTTACCTCAGTTACGTTTGGCAAAGGCCATTTTGTTAGGGTCACATTCTGAAGCTCCAGGTGGACACAGCTTCTGGGGTGCCCTGGAGACAGCAAAGACGTGCTAGTTTCTCTCAGCTGAGGTGGACGTCCTGGGGGGTTGGCGGAGAAACGCGAGCCAGACGAGCAGGGTGCTGAGAGCAAGGCCTGTGGAGAGAGCAGAGGCCAGGAGGGGGCAGGGGGCAAGGAAGTGAAGGGAAGTTAGGGTTAGGGTTAGGGAATCCTAACGTCAGGGAATCCGAGCCTGGGGGTAGCTTGGGGCGTGTTGTTTTCTACACCTGGTATGAGGTTGGGGATCACTTTTCCGAATTTGGGGCATCAGTGTGGAATGGTGGCTTTTGGAGGCAGAGGGACAAGCGTCTACGGAGACTGTTCATAGGATAACTGCCAGGCAGTCCTCCTGCATGAGCGGGTTCCCCGTTCTGACATGCGGGGCTTGCTGGAGGACTTCATGACTGCAAGAACAGGTCGTTTCCTGGAACGGTCTCCCTCAAGTCCTTTCCAATCTTCCTCTCGCCTCCTCTCGCGTGCCTACTTAGGTAGCACCTTGTACTAAAGTAAATGTAAATTTAAAAATTAAAGTGTAGGGGCACCTGGGTGGCTCAGTCATTAACCGTCTGTCTTCGGCTCAGGTCATGATCCCGGGGTCCTGGGATAGGGACCTGCATCGGGTTCCGGGCTCGGTGGGAAGCCTCCTTCTCCCTCTCCCACTCCCCCTGCTTGTGTTCCCTCTCTCCTGTGTTTGTCTCTCTCTGTCAAATAAGTAAATAGAATCTTAAAAAAAATTAAAACTGTAGCTAATTCCAGAATGTTTCCTCTTAGATACAGCTTGCTCTGTGCAACCGATTTTTAAGATTTTAACCTCATCACGTGAACTAATTTCTGAACCACGATTTGATGAAGACAGACAGAACGGGTTGCCGTGGCAGGCTAGGCAGCCCTGGGCATGCAGAGCAGGCTCTGTGAGGCGCTGCGGTGCCCACAGGACCACCACGGTGATGCTTGTCCTGGTGGAGTACAAGTAGCCTCACCTGTCCTCCCTGATGAAAAGGCTAATCCTGTCTCTTGTGTCTGTTTGGGGGAGAATCCAGGAATGTTCCTTGTCTTTGTAAGGCAGGTGATTTGTGCTAGAAGAGGGAGACGATGACCCCCAAGCTCCTGGGAGGAGAGGCCCTGTGTTCGCAGATGGTTCTTGCACTGGGTTGGCCTTAAATGACTCAGTGGTACAGAGTCCTCCTCACATGGCCACAGGCTACAGCCGTCTGGAGCAGCTGGTCTGCCTGAACTTCAGATAGCTCTCTGGTGGCGATCCAAGGACACACAGAGCCAGGACACTCAGCTGTCCTGCTCACACCCACTGCCTGCCCTATGGTCCAGACGGGGGAACCCTATTCTCCAGTATTTTAATTTCAGGATAAATGTTATCTTGGTTGGAACTGTATTACAATGAAGCATTTTATTCCAGAATTTCTCAGCCCTGGGCCTGTTTAAAAGGACAGCACTGAAAATAGTTATTTAAAATGGTTTGCCAATAATATGGCCTCCTTCTTGTGCTCCCAAAGATAACTTCTATCAGCTGGTTCTGTCCTGCTATGGGCTCTATGTGCTGATGTGACTTATTCTATCAAAGTTCCACTGAGCCTTTAGAAAATTCTGAGGTTGCTCTGTGTTTTTCAAGGTCCTTGAAAATTAATACTGTGGTTATCAATAATGCTGTCATTTTCCGAATATTGACGCCTTTTGGATAATATAGAAAACACAGTCTTGGACTCTCACTAATAAGAAAATTCAAAATCAATAAATAACACACAGATAAAAATAACCATGCTTTAGGGCAACTACTAAAAACATTTTTGGGGCGCCTGGGTGGCTCAGTGGGTTAAGCCGCTGCCTTCAGCTCAGGTCATGATCTCAGGGTCCTGGGATGGAGGCCCGCATCGGGCTCTCTGCACAGCAGGGAGCCTGCTTCCCTCTCTCTCTCTCTCTCTCTGCCTGCCTCTCTGTCTACTTGTGATCTCTCTCTGTCAAATAAATAAATAAAATCTTTAAAAAAAAAAAAAACAAACATTTTTGTATATTTCATTGGTCCAACAAGAAATCACAATAAAACTTAAGAGATTTGGATCCCCATTATAATGGAAACATTATATCCTTAAGTGTTTAATTTAGGAAATTCCTGTAGGAGACTTTGTCATCTTAAATCTATTCATCATTAAAGAAGAAAGAAGATGAATGACCCAAGTATTGAAATCACATTAGAGAAACAATAGTGGAATAAATTAAATAAAAGAAATGGTAAAAATAAGACAAGAAATTAAAGAAATACACAATATATAAGGTCAACAACAACCTTCAAAACCTGATGCTTCACAAAGAAGGTTTGAACCTTGACGAACCTCAGGCAAAGCCAAGCAAGACAAGACGCACATAAATTAATAATAAGAATAAAAAGAGGGAGAGACCTAAAGACAGAATAGGGCTTAAAAATTATGAGCCAAAAAATTACAAGCTGATGTCAAGAGAAAATGTTAAGCCAATAACAATTTTTTGGAAAAAAAAAAAAAGATACCACAAAAGACACAAAAAAGAAAGCAAGGATGTATTTAAGTCTTGGATTATTCTCCAAACTCACTGCAAACGTGTGCTGGGGGTGGATGGCATTCCTGGTGGTTTATCAAAGCTTCATGAATTAGATGACTCCCACCCCGTGCAAGCCGTTCCAGAACACCGGAAGAACAGAAGGACGTCTCAACTCCTTCTACGGAGGCCAGTGCAGCCCCCTTATTAAGTGAAACAGGGACAACAGAGGTGAGAGGAAAGACCAATATCACCTGGGATCCTAGATTCAAACACCCAAAATAATACATCAGCAAACCGAGTTCAGTAATGATAAATGTAAAATGGTAAATAAAATAAATCTATATGAAATAAATTGAAATGTTTGTATGGAAGATACACACACACACACATGCATGTGGAAAACAATATGGAGTTTCCTCAGGAAAATTGAACACAATACTACTATGACCCAGTGATTCCACTTCTGGGTATTTACCTAAAGAAAACAAAAACACTAGCCCCAAAAGATACCTGCATCCCCATATTTGGTGCAGCATTATCTCCAACAGCCACGCACGAAACAACCTGAGTGCCCATGGGTGGTTGACTTGATGAAGAAAATGTGGGGCACCTGGGTGGCTCAGTGGATTGAGCCGCTGCCTTCGGCTCAGGTCATGATCTTGGAGTCCTGGGATCGAGTCCTGCATTGGGCTCTCTGCTCAGCAGAGAGCCTGCTTCCCCCCCACCCACACCCCCGCCTGACTCTCTGCCTACTGGTGATCTCTCTCTCTCTGTCAAATAAATAAAATCTTAAAAAAAAAATATGCTCTGTCGCTCCACGTATGTATTGTATTTTATATAATATATATTATATATATAATGGAATATTACTCAGCCATAAAAAGAAGGAAATCTTGCCATTTGCAACAGCTTGGATGGATCTCGAGGGCATTATGCTTAACGAAATAAACCAGACGCAGGAAGACGAACACCATATGATCTCCTTATATGCAGAATCTGAAAAAAATAAACCAAATTCATAAATACAGAGAACAGATTGGTGGTTGCTTGAGGCAGGGGGTGTGAAAGGGGGTTAAATTTTTAATTAAAGATAAAAGAAAAAAATAACCTTCTATTCGATTGGAATGGAAAAAAGCACATGTAGTGAAAAGAAGGGCCATCTGTACCCCAATGTTTATAGCAGCAATGGCCACAGTCACCAAACTGTGGAAAGAACCAAGATGCCCTTCAATGGACGAATGGATAAGGAAGATGTGGTCCATATACACTATGGAGTATGATGCCTCCATCAGAAAGGATGAATCCCCAACTTTTGTAGCAACATGGACAGGACTGGATGAGATGATGCTGAGTGGAATAAGTCAAGCAGAAAGAGTCAATTATCATATGGTTTCACTTATTTGTGGAGCATAACAAATAGCATGGAGGACATGGGGAGTTAGGAGAAGGGAGTTGGGGGAAATTGGAAGGGGAGGTGAACCATGAGAGACTATGGACTCTGAAAAACAATCTGAGGGGTTTGAAGCGGCGGGGGGTGGGAGGTTGGGGGGACCAGGTGGTGGGTATTGGAGAGGGCACGGACTGCATGGAGCACTGGGCGTGGTACAAAAACAATGAATACTGTTATGCTGAAAAAAAAAATCCTTCCATTAAAACAAATAAAAGAAAGAAAAATACATTGCAGAAGAACACATTCAGAATAATTTCCTTTTCATGTAAATTTCTTTTTTTTTTTTTCCAAGATTCTATTTATCTATTTGACAGACAGAGATCAGAAGCAGGCAGAGAGGCAGGCAGAGAGAGGGGGAAGCAGCTCCATGCCGAGCAGGAAGCCCTATGCGGGGCTCGATCGCAGGATCCCAGGACCATGACTTGAGCTGAAGACAGAGGCTCTAACCCACTGAGCCACCCAGGCACCCCTGTTCATGTAAATTTAATACCATGCAAGACCACTACTATTTGTGTATGTGAACATACAAAATGAAAACTTCACATGTCATTAATGATACACATAAATTTCAGAAAAGTAGTTAATTTTAAAAATGGGGTCAGAGGGCACCTGGGTGACTCAGTGGGTTAAGCCTCTGCCTTTGGCTCGGGTCATAGTCTCAGGGTCCTGGTATCGAGCCCCGCATCGGGCTCTCTGCTCGGCAGTGAGCCTGCTTCCCCATCTCTCTGCCTGCCTCTCTGCCTGCTTCTGATCTCTCTCTCTCTCTGTCAAATAAATAAATAAAATCTTTAAAAAAAATGGGGTCAGAGGGCACTTATAAAAAGCTGGTCACAAATATATATATATTTCTTAAACAAAATCTGAAATAATTCTAGTAACTTCTCAACATTTCAATATTTCTTAAAAGAGTGGTATGTAAGTGGGTGTTGGCTGTCTTTTTCTCCTTTTTCTTGTGTATTTAAACTGTTCCAAAATATGAAAAGAGAGATGAGTATTAAAAGTTCCCATATACCTGGGTTAGCGTCTGTCTCCTGTTGTAATAGGATGATAGTTAGGTTATTTACAAATATGGGTCGTGTTGGCGGTTGTCCTTGGGATCCACAAAATGGCTGGAAATGACTCAGCAGTGATTTCAACCAGGGACATCATCACCACTGTTTGTCCGTCTTCCCAGGCCTTGGCTAGGGGACATGTACCACACAGTCCTATGGTGTGACTGATTTCATGGTGCTGCTGGCTTTGGCTGGAAAAAAATGAATTTATTTTATTTTGAATGTACATTGTATATTCTGTATGTCATATCCCCCAGCTCTCTTCCCCCACCTTCAAGTGCTGACCTCAGGAAAAGTCTAGACTAAGGTCAGAGGCTCTAGGTTTTGCCCTGACTCATGACCCACTGTCAAACCCCTGGCACCATGATATTCCCATTGACGTTCGTGCCCTTGGGCCCTGTTGGTGGGAACGCAAATTGGAGCAGCCGCTGTGGAGAACGGGATGGAAGTTCCTCAAAAAGTTAAAAATAGAACCAGCCTATGTTCTTGAAATTTCACTGGTTATTTTTCAAAAGAGTTGAAATCAGGATGCCAAGCATATATTAGCACTCCTGGATTTATTACACATTATTCACTAGTCGAGGTGTGGAAACAGCCCAAAGGCCCATCTGTAGGCAAACGGGTGAAATGAAAGTGACCCACGCATATGACGGAACGCTCTTCAGCCTTACCCAGCAAGGAGGCTTTGCATCATGGGGCAACCTTGACGAACCAGATACAAGAAGACAAATCCCACATGATCCCACTTAAATGACGTCTTGAAAGAAGTCAGAAGTGTGGAATCAGGGAGTGGGATGGTGGTTGCCAGGGGCTGGGGAGGGGAAGCTGGGAGTTACTAACCAACAGGCTTCCAGTTCTGAGATCTCTCGTACGACACTGTACCTACAGTCAACAACACGTTGTCATACACTCCGCGACTGGGCGGCGGGGATCCCACATGAAGCGTTCTTGTCACACTGTAAGAAAGTGATGAACTAAAAACGACCTGAAAGACACAAACATGGCACCGTGAAGGGCAGGGTGGGGGGTTGCTTGGAGGCTTCAGGCTGCAGAGGCTTCTTGAAGATCCCTTCAGAAATGCGACCTCTGTGTTGTCACATATTCTCGTCCCATGGACAAGGACCCGGGCACCCAACACAGCCCTCTGGCTCTTGATCTGCACAGTCAGAGACAGATTCACACCCGCATGGGAACTTCATGTCCTGGCCGTCTGGAAGGCTCTCTGCAGAGGTTCATGCTGTTAACCCACGAGCAAATCGACGTACATTATTGACAAGTTGTCGCAATTATGTTTGACCCCAGAGAAACTCTTTCAAAAATATAATGAAAATGTGTCTTTCCAAGTTTTGAGGACACGTTCCTGGAGATAATGAAGAAAATAATCTTGTCAGTTGGAAATAAGTGTTTTCTCCTGAGAAGATGGATGGAAGTATATCCCATATCTCAAACAGGGTAGAGTTTTAACAAGCGACAAGAACGAATTAAAACAATGCATTTAGACTCTTGGGTAATTAGGTGGCCATTTATTGATGAATCGGCGCTGTGTGTAGGCAGATATTAATTTTTTATGAAGCCATTACATCATGCTGGTAACATTAAAGTTGCCATCTCAATTGTTCCAATGATCATTTCTCCCGCACCCTTGTATGCTGCGTGTGGCTATAGTCTGCAGTCCTATTAGACCCAGTAAAACTCTAAGGTGTGTTGTAAAAAGTATCTGCAAATCAGGAGCTGTGTTCTTCTTCCTAAAGGGATGATGATAACAGAGTGTGGATTAATCTGCCACCTGGGGACTTAGGTTGAGTTCCTCAAAAGCAGAGTTCAAACACAGGGATTTGTGTGCTCATGATTTATTGAGGGATGGCCCTGTTGGAAAATCTGGAAAGGGAGTGAATAGGAGAAGAGCAGGAAAAGCCCACCAAACATATGCTCACGAGCAGAATCCAGTTTCAGTCTGTCCTGGGGTGGGAGTGGGGACACTCGGGAGCATAAGTCAAGGGCTGAGTTGCACCCCTTGATGTCAAGGGGGCCAGATTTTGTTTCCTCATATCAGTCACTGGGTGGTGTCGGGTGCACCTGCAAGGGGCTCGTGTAACTTCCTGGATGAACAGTTCTGGTCAGCAGAGGATGACTCTTGACAGAGGGAGTGACATGAGCCAGCTCTTAATAAACATGACAGCTGGGGCTATGGGTACTAGCCTGGTGAGGGGTTCTGGGTGGGGACACATTGCCTGTGATAGTCCATGCATGCAGTGCTCAAAGCCACTTGTGTCCCATGTTACCCTCACTCTGCTCATGCTTCTCTGGTCACAAGTCTGGGGAGCCTCCAAAAGGAGGCTTGAGAACGACCTATAGCCACCACTGTCGCAGAGCCCGAACTGAAAATGCTCCCTCCTCTACTACTAACTCAGAACCCTCATCCCAACTAGCAAGGCTGATCTACACAGACTGTCTGGAGTATTGAACCATCCCTCATTCAGATTCGAGAGCCCGGTTACCCAACACTTATCAGGCTGTGTATGGGTGACCAATGAGAGCTGTGTGAATGATCCAAAGGTGCTAGTGCTGTATGGACCCCATGGTGGTCTAGAGGGCAGGTAATTCCCTTCTCCTGGCTGTTCCTGCTGGCTGTGAGCACAGGATCCTGGGTGATCAGATCTTGGTTCACATTTAGAAGGATTGCCCTGCGTCCTATGAGTAGCACCGCCTGTCTCTCTCTCTCTGAGTGAAGCCTGGCCACAGAGCCAGAATTTGTTGAGATGAGCAGTACAAATTCTTCATGTGGGTCCCTGGGGGTGGTGGTGACTGGGACCTCCCCTCCTTCTTCCCCTTTTCTTCCAGATGCAAGAATTCTGGCTCAGATGACACAGCAACAATCACATGAGCTCACGTCTCCAAGAAGCGGAGTCTGGGGACAGAGGTTCGGGGCCCATGAACGTGGCAGCCATATTCCCCAGGAAACAAAACCATGAAAAAGTTATTCAGTTCAAGGAAGGAGAACACTGAGCAGGCTGTGGTCTCAGGAAAGATCCAGGGACCCGGGAACATTGGGTCTGAAGTCACACCAGGGGACAGTCTATTGAAACTTGTATCAGTAAGCCATTGGCTGTGGCTGCAGGGTTGGGGGACGTGGCTTCCTGGGGGAGGTGGCAGGTGGCAGGAGGTCACCAGTCCAGTGGAGAGGACCTGTGGGAGGCATCAGAGTGGCTACCAGCCCTGAGTCATGTCGGTGCAGATCCCAGCTCTGCTACTACCTGCTATGTGTGCTGGGCAGATGGGCGAGTGAGAGAGAGAGAGAGAGAAGCAGGGAAGCTGCAATCAGAGGGAGAAGCAGGGAGCCTGACATGGGGCTTGATCCCAGGAACCTGAGACCATGACCTGAGCTGAAGGCTGACGCTTAGTTGACTGAGCCCCCCAAACACCCCCGGTATTTGTTTTTATTGGTATTGTTGGTATTCATTATTCATTTAATGACGCTTTTTCCAGAATGCTGAGTATGAGCCTTTTGGTTCCTTGGAGATTAAAAACTGGAGACTCAGTCCCATTGAATATTTAGAGGCACAATTAGTAGGTACAAGGTCAGCTCTGAAATTCCCCACACTCATTTGTTGTTTTAGGTGATAGATACTCAATGCTCATGCTGAGTAAAATAATTAATAGCCTGTTGAATGAAAATTATCTCATTATCTAAACATAAGAAATAAATGTGCGATACACCAATGGGTCTGGTTAATAGGTCAGGAGAGTCTGGTCTCATGCCCAGATCTCTTGCTAACTCCCAGGGAGAGCTTGGGGACGATGGCAGACACCTCCATTCCCCTGTGGCTCTCTTGGCAAATGGGGACAGGAAGAAACCGACACCGCTGAGTGTTAGCTCTGTCTGGGACTCGTTGGTGTAAGAAATAGAAACCCACTTAAACTAACTTAGAAGAAAGGACATGATTTTAAATTTATTCAGTTCCCTCCGTCTGATTCATTGTTCCCGCGTGGCTTGGAAATCAGCTTCGCTGCCGTCAAAAAGGAGATTTGGAAATGCAAAGAAGAGTTTTGACTTTGGGGTTGGGAACAAACAGGTTCAGTTTCCGACCAGACCCAGGCCTGGCTGCCCTGTTGGGACGGTGGGACAACTCTGAGCCATTGGTGGTCCGGACGTTGCTGGCCTCCCGTGAGTGTCTGAGGCTATGGTGTGACCCCACTGGGGAACAGGATCTTTTAATTGTGAGCCATTCACTTAGAGTGTGTTTGCATATACTTTGAGGATTATAACTCTTTATATAATTTACATCCTCTTTCAGGGACATAACAGCCAATTAAACTGTCTTCAGTGTCGGATTCTCACAGAAAGTCATTAACAGTGGCATTTTCACTTGTGTTCCACGAGTTCCTGTGAAAATAATTAGTGTGCTGAAGTGTTTGCTAATAATATGTTAGGTGGGAAAATGACTGCTCTTTCAAGGAATTTCTGTACTCGTAGAGTTATTCTTTAAGTTTAAAGATTAGATTTGCTCTCATCAATTTAAGTTATTAATAGTATGAAGAATAATCGAATTGGGACAAAGCTGTCTTGTTGGGTCAAAGAAAACTCCAACTTCCCAAATCATACTCCAGTCTGGCAATGCTATAGCAGCCTCTTTTCTCAAAGGTGCCACTCGCTGAGTGAATGAGGGAGGCCGTGAGCCCAGTACCCCTGGGGCAGAGGCGTCCATCCTTTGTCTTAGCATCGACAACTTCTGCCATCAGGTTGTTTGCCGCGGACTGTCAGCGGTGAGTCTGCGGGGGGATCCTTGGATAAGCAGGTATGGGGTGGATTCGGCGTGGCAGACAGAGAGGCACACTCAAGGCATGTATCAGCTGCTGCGATTTATTGCGGTGAATATCAATTTTTATATGCATTGTACATGGAACATTGGCACAGGATCAAATATGATGTTTCTTACTCAGAATAGCCTAACATTTGGTTACGTATTAGCCTAAAGTTAGCCTAAACAATAGCTATTCAGCCTGAGGTTATAGTTGCTGGACATGTGGTTTTGACTAGTTTCCTATTGCCTATTTAGTCCCTTCAGCGGGGCGAACCGACCTAACGGATATTGATTAATTGTACCTTTGTCCATCTATTTAGGGAACTATATTTTACTTTCCTTCCCTTATGAGTAACCCACCGCGTGAGGCTTGAATCATATATTCCTGTGTAAGGAATTAGTGCATTAGTGGGTTGCAATTTATAAGGACCTGTATACGTGCCAGGCGTCCACCATTTTCCCCCAATCTCTACTTGCAATGTGTGATTTCCCCGACGTACTTTTAATCCTAAATATTTATAATAATCTTCATCCTTATCGTGTTTACTTTTAGTTTCACTTTGTGTGGATCTCTTATTCCTATTTCTTGTAAGTCTTCCTAGTTCTAACTTTTGTAAGACGTCTAAAATTTCCCCAAAAGACCCCGAAGAATTCTTAAGCATAATGATTAAAGCTTGACCTAGATCAGAGTCTTTATTTGTAACAGTTCTGTTATTTGAGAGCGATTGCCAAGAAACAATAAGCCTAAAGCAATGGTGATAAGAAACGCCCAGGTGCTGAATGCGGCCCAGCAGGTCCCCAGGAGTGGAACACAGCTTCTTGGGAGCTTCTGCGACCCAATACCAGAGGGCTTAGCCACTTCAGGCACGTACCCCTGGACTAGCAGCCATTGAAGCGATTTGCTTGCCATGCTGCACAGTCGCTGGTGCGGGTGCGGCAGTTGTTTGTCCAATTTCAACTCTCAAGCCCTTCGGAAGGTGCATGTGAGCAGTTGTCTTGACCCAATCAATCCTCACATCCCTGGCCTAGAAGATGTTTTTAAGGAGCACAGATCACATTCCAGGCAGAGAGAGCTAGTGGCCTTGGCTCATTGGAGCAGCTACTGGCCTGCGCCGGGACTCACCACCAGAACATACCACAAACGGCCTCCCAGCTGCTTGACACTTGTCTGATGGACATGGAAGAGAGCTCGTGTATGGCTCCGTGAAGCACCTGGATTATTCCCTGTCCCCCATCACACATCCCGTGTGTGAGAGGAGCGGGTAAGCAAAGACCAAGCCATTAACACTCTTTATCACGGAAGTGACTTCTACTCCACTGTTCATTCACCAACACAGATAATATTGTATGTCTGGACGGCAACTAGATGCACATATGTTCTGCTTTGGGCAAAGGGGAGGAATCCATAGTCGTGCCGATGATAAACTTGTGTGTCTTCAGGAAACATGCACTCCAAAATAAGGTCCACACTCTGGAAAACAGGTTGACTCAGCTCCTCAAGCACAGTATAGATCTGTTCTCATTTCTTTTGGATAAACACAGACAAGTGGTATAATGAGATCACACAGCAAGTGTATGTTTAGTTTTATAAAGAATACTGCCGGATCCTCACCCAAAGTGTTTGTATCATTTTGCATCGCCAGCAACGATGCCCGAGGATTCCCGCTAGAACACAGCCTGCCCAGCTTGTACTCACCTCCGTTTCGGTCATTGTAGTGGGTGTCACGTGCTATTTGTGGCTTCCATTTGCATTTCACTGAGGGAGGACGAGTAACACTGAGATCTGCATGGCACCTGTTCATCATTTGTGTTTTTCTTTTGTGAAGTGCCTGTTAAAAAATTGTCCTTATGTTAGATTGTTCTCTTTTTTTTTTTCTTTTATTATTGAAGGTAGAGGTTCTTTACATATTACATACAAGCTCTCTACAGCTAAAGATTTTGAGGATATTTTCTCTCACTCTGTGGCTAGTGGATTTCCTTCCTTAAAGATGTCTTTTAATCACAGGAACAGTGTATTTTGATGAGGTCATGGTTACTACTTTGTATGACCTACCTGTGAAAGTTCACTTATCTCAGTGATGACATAATCCTCTATGTCCCCCTAAAGCTCCCCAATTTTACCTTTTTTTTTTTAATTTTTTAATTTTTTTTCAGCATAACAGTATTCATTATTTTTGCACCACACCCAGTGCTCCATGCAATCCGTGCCCTCTACAATGCCCACCACCTGGTGCCCCCAACCTCCCACCCCCCACCCCTTCAAAATTCTCAGATCGTTTTTCAGAGTCCATAGTCTCTCATGGTTCACCTCCCCTTCCAATTTCCCTCAACTCCCTTCTCCTCAACATCTCCCCTTGTCCTCCATGCTATTTGTTATGCTCCACAAATAAGTGAAACCATATGATAATTGACTCTCTCTGCTTGACTTATTTCACTCAGCATAATCTCTTCCAGTCCCGTCCATGTTGCTACAAAACTTGGGTATTGATCCTTTCTTTCTTTTTTTTTTTTTTTTTTTTTTTTACAGCTTTATAAACATGTATTTTTATCCCCAGGGGTACAGGTCTGCGAATCGCCAGGTTTACACACTTCACAACAATCACCATAGCACACACCCTCCCCGATATCCATAACCCCACCCCCTCTCCCAACCCCCTCCCCCCATCAACCCTCAGTTTGTTTTGTGAGATTAAGAGTCACTTATGGTTTGTCTCCCTCCCAATCCCATCTTGTTTCATTTACTCTTCTCCTACCCCCTCGACCCCCCATGTTGCATCTCCTCTCCCTCATATCAGGGAGATCATATGATAGTTGTCTTTCTCCGATTGACTTATTTCGCTAAGCATGATACCCTCTAGTTCCATCCACGTCGTCGCAAATGGCAAGATTCATTTCTTTTGATGGCTGCATAGTATTCCATTGTGTATATATACCACATCTTCTTTATCCAATTCGTCTGTAGATGGACATCTAGGTTCTTTCCATAGTTTGGCTATTGTAGACATTGCTGCTATAAACATTCGGGTGCATGTGCCCTTCGGATCACTATTGTTGTATCTTTAGGGTAAATACCCAGCAGTGCAATTGCTGGGTCATAGGGTAGTTCTATTTTCAACATTTTGAGGAACCTCCATGCTGTTTTCCAGAGTGGTTGCACCAGCTTGCATTCCCACCAACAGTGTAGGAGGGTTCCCCTTTCTCCGCATCCTCGCCAGCATCTGTCATTTCCTGACTTGTTAATTTTAGCCATTCTGACTGGTGTGAGGTGATATCTCATGGTGGTTTTGATTTGTATTTCCCTGATGCCGAGTGATATGGAGCACTTTTCATGTGTCTGTTGGCCATCTGGATGTCTTCTTTGCAGAAATGTCTGTTCATGTCCTCTGCCCATTTCTTGATTGGATTATTTGTTCTTTGGGTGTTGAGTTTGCTAAGTTCTTTATAGATTTTGGACACTAGCCCTTTATCTGATATGTCATTTGCAAATATCTTCTCCCATTCTGTCAGTTGTCTTTTGGTTTTGTTCACTGTTTCCTTTGCTGTGCAAAAGCTTTTGATCTTGATAAAATCCCAAAAGTTCATTTTTGCCCTTGCTTCCCTTGCCTTTGGTGATGTTCCTAGGAAGACGTTGCTGCGGCTGACGTCGAAGAGGTTGCTGCCTGTGTTCTCCTCGAGGATTTTGATGGATTCCTTTCTCACATTGAGATCCTTCATCCATTTTGAGTCTATTTTCGTGTATGGTGTAAGGAAATGATCCAATTTCATTTTTCTGCATGTGGCTGTCCAATTTTCCCAACACCATTTATTGAAGAGGCTGTCTTTTTTCCATTGGACATTCTTTCCTGCTTTGTCGAAGATGAGTTGACCATAGAGTTGAGGGTCCATTTCTGGGCTCTCTATTCTGTTCCATTGATCTGTGTGTCTGTTTTTGTGCCAGTACCATGCTGTCTTGATGATGACAGCTTTGTAATAGAGCTTGAAGTCCGGAGTTGTGATGCCACCAACTTTGGCTTTCTTTTTCAATATTCCTTTGGCTATTCGAGGTCTTTTCTGGTTCCATATAAATTTTAGGATTATTTGTTCCATTTCTTTGAAAAAAATGGATGGTACTTTGATAGGAATTGCATTAAATGTGTAGATTGCTTTAGGTAGCATAGACATTTTCACAATATTTATTCTTCCAATCCAGGAGCATGGAACATTTTCCATTTCTTTGTGTCTTCCTCAATTTCTTTCATGAGTACTTTATAGTTTTCTGAGTATAGATTCTTAGTCTCTTTGGTTAGGTTTATTCCTAGGTATCTTATAGTTTTGGGTGCAATTGTAAATGGGATGGACTCCTTAATTTCTCTTTCTTCTGTCTTGTTGTTGGTGTAGAGAAATGCAACTGATTCTGTGCATTGATTTTATATCCTGACACTTTACTGAATTCCTGTACAAGTTCTAGCAGTTTTGGAGTGGAGTCTTTTGGGTTTTCCACATAGAGTATCATATCATCTGCGAAGAGTGATAGTTTGACTTCTTCTTTGCCGATTTGGATGCCTTTAATTTCCTTTTGTTGTCTGATTGCTGAGGCTAGGACTTCTAGTACTATGTTGAATAGCAGTGGTGAAAACGGACATCCCTGCCGTGTTCCTGACCTTAGCGGAAAGCTTTCAGGTTTTCTCCATTGAGAATGATATTTTGCGGTGGGTTTTTCATAGATGGCTTGATAATATTGAGGTATGTGCCGTCTATCCCTACACTTTGAAGAGTTTTGATCAGGAAGGGGATGCTGTACTTTGTCAAATGCTTTTCAGCATCTATGGAGAGTATCATATGGTTCTTGTTCTTTCTTTTATTAATGTGTTGTATCACATTGATTGATTTGCGGATGTGAACCAGCCTTGCAGCCCTGGAATAAATCCCACTTGGTCGTGGTGAATAATCCTTTTAACGTACTGTTGAATCCTATTGGCTAGATTTTGGCGAGAATTTTTGCATCTGTGTTCATCAAGGATATTGGTCTGTAGTTCTCTTTTTGTTGGGATCCTTGTCTGGTTTTGGGATCAAGGTGAGGCTGGCCTCATAAAATGAGTTGGAAGTTTTCCTTCTATTGCTATTTTTTGGAACAGTTTCAGGAGAATAGGAATTAGTTCTTCTTTAAATGTTTGGTAGAATTCCCCCGGGAAGCCGTCTGGCCCTGGGGCTTTTGTTTGTTTGGAGATTTTTGATGACTGTTTCAATCTCCTTACTGGTTATGGGTCTGTTCAGGCTTTCCATTTCTTCCTGGTTCAGTTGTGGTAGTTTATATGTCTCTAGGAATGCATCCATTTCTTCCAGATTGTCAAATTTGTTGGCGTAGAGTTGCTCATAGTTTGTTCTTATAATTGTCTGTATTTCTTTGGTGTTCGTTGTGATCTCTCCTCTTTCATTCATGATTTATTTATTTGGGTCCTCTCTCTTTTCTTTTGATAAGTCTGGCCAGGGGTTTATCAATCTTATTATTCTTTCAAGAACCAGCTCCTAGTTTCGTTGATTTGTTCTATTGTTTTTTTGGTTTCTATTTCATTGATTTCTGCTCTAATCTTTATGATTTCTCTTCTCCTGCTGGGTTTAGGGTTTCTTTCTTGTTCTTTCTCCAGCTCCTTTAGGTGTAGGGTTAGGTTGTGTACCTGAGACCTTTCTTGTTTCTTGAGAAAGGCTTGTACCGCTATATATTTTCCTCTCAGGACTGCCTTTGTTGTGTCCCACAGATTCTGAACTGTTGTGTTTCATTATCATTTGTTTCCATAATTTTTTTCAATTCTTCTTGATTTCCTGGTTGACCCATTCATTCTTTAGAAGGATGCTGTTTAGTCTCCATGTATTTGGGTTCTTTCCAAATTTCCTCTTGTTATTGAGTTCTAGCTTTAGAGCATTGTGGTCTGAAAATATGCAGGGAATGATCCCAATCTTTTGATACCGGTTGAGGACTTGATTTAGGACCAAGAATGTGATCTATTCTGGAGAACGTTCCATGTGCACTAGAGAAGAATGTGTATTCTGTTGCTTTGGGATGAAATGTTCTGAATATATCTGTGATGTCCATCTGGTCCAGTGTGTCATTTAAGGCCTTGATTTCCTTGTTGATCTTTGCTTGGATGATCTGTCCATTTCAGTGAGGGGAGTGTTAAAATCCCCTACTATGATTGTATTCTTGTCGATGTGTTTCTTTGATTTTGTTATTAATTGGTTTATATAGTTGGCTGCTCCCACGTTAGGGGCATAGATATTTAAAATTGTTAGATCTTCTTGTTGGACAGTTCCTTTGAGTATGATATAGTGTCCTTCCTCATCTCTTATTATAATCTTTGGCTTAAAATCTAATTGATCTGATATAAGGATTGCCACTCCTGCTTTCTTCTGATGTCCATTAGCATGGTAAATTCTTTTCCACCCCCTCACTTTAAACCTGGAGGTGTCTTCGGGTGTAAGATGAGTTTCTTGTAGGCAACATATAGATGGTTTTGTTTTTTATCCATTCTGATACCCTGTGTCTTTTGATTGGGGCATTTAGCCCATTAACATTCAGGGTAAGTATTGAGAGATATGAATTTAGTGCCATTGTATTGCCTGTAAGGTGACTGTTATTGTATATTGTCTCTGTTTCTTTCTGATCTACTACTTTGAGGGTCTCTCTTTGCTTAGAGGACCCCTTTCAATATTTCTGTAGAGCTGGTTTGGTATTTGCAAATTCTTTCAGTTTTGTTTGTCCTGGAAGCTTTTAATCTCTCCTTCTATTTTCAAATGATAGCCTAGCTGGATATAGTATTCTTGGCTGCATGTTTTTCTCATTTAGTACTCTGAATATATCATGCCAGCTCTTTCTGGCCTGCCAGGTCTCTGTGGATAAGTCTGCTGCCAATCTAATATTTTTACCATTGTACGTTACAGACTTCTTTTCCCCGGGCTGCTTTCAGGATCTTTTCTTTGTCACTAAGACTTGTCAATTTACTATTAGGTGACGGGGTGTAGACCTATTCTTATTGATTTTGAGGGGGGTTCTCTGACCTCCTGGATTTTGATGCTTGTTCCCTTTGCCATATTGGGGAAATTCTCTCCAATAATTCTCTCCAATATACCTTCTGCTCCCCTCTCTGTTTTCCTCTTCTTCTGGAATCCCCATTATTCTAATGTTGTTTCGTCTTATGGTGTCACTTATCTCTCGAATTCTCCCCTCGTGGTCCAGTAGCTGTTTGTCCCTCTTTTGCTCAGCTTCTTTATTCTCTGTCATTTGGTCTTCTATATCGCTAATTCTTTCTTCTGCCTCATTTATCCTAGCAGTGAGAGCCTCCATTTTTGATTGCACCTCATTAATAGCTTTTTGATTTCAACTTGGTTAGATTTAGTTCTTTTATTTCTCCAGAAAGGGCTTTTATATCTCCCGAGAGGGTTGCTTTAATATCTTCCATGCCTTTTTCAAGCCCGGCTAGAACCTTGAGAATCATCATTCTGAACTCTATATCTGACATATTACCAATGTCTGTATTGATTAGGTCCCTAGCCTTTGGTATTGCCTCTTGTTCTTTTTTTGTTGTGAATTTTTCCGCCTTGTCATTTTGTCCAGATAAGAGTTTATGAAGGAGCAAGTAAAATACTAAAAGGGTGGCAACAACCCCAGGAAAATATGCTTTAGCCAAATCAGAAGAGATCCTGAATTGTGAGGGGGGAGAAAGGGGATAAAAAGGGGTTCAGAAAGAAAGAAAAAAAAACTATTAAAAAAAAGAAAGCCGATAAAGAAAAAAAATATAAAAAGAGGAAAAAATATATATATATTAGATAAACTATTTAAAAAACGTTAAAAAAAAGAAAATGGTAAAAGTTAAAAAAAATTTAGCAGAAGAAGAGAAAAAGAAAAAAAAAATTGAAAAAGAAAAAAAAATTAAATTAACTGCAAGGCTAAAAAATCATGGGGAGAAAGCCATGAGTTCCGTGCTTTGCTTCCTTCTCCTCTGGAATTCCGCCGTTCTCCTTGGTAGGTGAACTTGGTCCTGGCTGGGTTTCCCGTAGATCTTCTGGGGGAGGGGCCCGTTGTAGTGATTCTCAAGCGTCTTTGCCCCAGGCGGAGTTGCATCGCCCTTACCCGGGGCCGCGCTGAGTCATCCGCTCGGGTTCGCTTTCGGGAGCTTTTGTTCCCTGAGCGCTTTCCGTAGAGTCCGGAGGACGGGAATAAAGATGGCGGCCTCCCGGTCTCCGGCCCGGAGGAGCCGAGAGCCTGGGGCCCCACTCCTCAGTGCGCCCCCAGAGAACAGCGCCAAATGACTCCCGTCACCCTGGCCTCCGGCCGTGCTCCGAGCTGACCGAGCCTGCGACCGGTTCAAGGCAACCCCGAGCTGAGAGTCACTCCTCGGCTCTGTCTCTGCAGCCGGCTTCCCCGTTCTAATACCGGTAAGCTCTGCGACACTCAGACACCCCCGATCCTGCTGCGACCCTGCGGGAGCTGAGGCCGCGCTGACCCCGCCCGGGCTTCACCCCAGTTAAGCCTCTGGAGCGATGTCCCTCAGCGGAACAGACTTTTAAAAGTCCTGATTTTGCTCCGTTGCTCCGCCGCTCGCCGGGAACCGGCCCCTCCCCCCACGGTCTATCTTCCCGTCGCTTTGGATTCACTTTTCCGCCAGTCCTACCTTGCAGAAAGTGGTTGATTTTCTGTTTCTAGAGTTGCTGTTCTTCTTCTCTTCAATCTCCCGTTGGATTTGTAGGTGTTTGCAATCTTTAGATAAGCTATTTAGCTGATCTCCCGCTACCCGAAGTAGTCTCAGCCTGCTACTTCTCCGCCATCTTGACTCCTCCCCCCCCCAATTTTACCTTTTATGTTTAGATCTATTCTGTATCATGTGAGGTGGGATCTTTTTTTTTTTTTTTTTTTTTTTTTTTTTTTTTTTTTTGGTATCCAGTTTTTCAGAATCATTTATTGAAAGGAATTTCTTTCTTCTTTGGATTGTTTTGGCAGCATTTTTGAAAATCAAGTAACTATCTATTATGGACCTCAATCGGGGCCTTCTATATTACATATTTTTTAATTTACTTGACACACAGAGATTACAAGTAGGCAGAGAGGCAGGCAGAGAGAGAGAGGAAGGGAAGCAGGCTCCCTGCTGAGCAGAGAGCCCGATGCAGGGCTCGATCCCAGGACCCTGGGATCATGACCTGAGCCGAAAGCAGAGGCTTCAACACACTGAGCCACCCAGGCGCCCCGGGGCCTTCTATTTTGTGCTGTAGATTGATCTGTCTGTCTTCATGCCTGTCCACACTGTCTTGCTTACTCCAGGTTTATGGTAAGTGTTGTCGTGTGAAGTCCTTGAGCTTTGAACTTCTTTCATGGGGTTGTTGTGGACATCCTAGGTCCTTCATATTCCCATATACATTATGGAACCCACTTGTCAATTTTTAGATGACAAGCCTGTTGGAACTGTATTTGGAATCACATTGATTCCCTGGGTCGCTTTGGAGAGAACTGGCATCTGAATGTTGTGCTTTCTGGTCCACAAATATGGCATATTCACATGTATTTAGGTCTTATTTAGTGCATCTACCAGTATTCTGTGGTTGTGAAGAGGAAGTTAGTATTTGATTTGAAAAGGCAGAAACATGCCTACCTTTTGTGGCTTGGTATGAGAACTGATGAGAAAAACACGGAGAGCTTTTGGGGTGATATTGTTCTTTATCTTGCTGGATGCTGAGCTCCACAGGCATGCTTACACTTCTAGACTCAGAAGCATACATCTCAGTTTGTGTATTTCATTGTATAGACGTTTTCCATGAAAAGAGAGAAACTGTTAACAAACTCCAAATTCTTAGAATAGTATCGGTAGTAAAGTGTTTTGGAGGAAGTGTACTGGTATCTAAAATTTACTCTAAAATGTAATAAAACAAGGTAGGCTGATAGATGGATCGATGGAAGTTTATAAGTGTGATAAATCAAGTCGAGCAAAATGTTAATGGTAGAAGCTGGTGTGCATCTAAATGTTTATGGTGAAATTATTGCAGGTTTGCTGTGGGTTTGAACATTTTCGTAATAAAACATTGGAGAACATGAACACGAAGTAGATATTTCTGGACAAATGAAGACTAACGGAATTTGTTATCAGCAACACATGCTAAACACTATTAAAGGTGTTTTTCCAGCAAAAGGAAAATGTTACAATTGTAAGTATGGAAATGTAGAAATAAGGGAAGAACACGCAAAACGATAAATATGTGGAGAGCTGGAAGTGATTTTTGACCTCATAAGATAATCATAATATCAATTTCAACTTGATAATACAGTGGGGAGGGGCTAAAAATGTTAAGGTTCTGACACTGCTGGGGTAGTGTTCAAAGTATAACAAATAAACAGAAGTTAAAAGGATTCATTCATAGCATCTATGGTAGCTACTAAAAGAGGATTTGATTGCTAATCCAATAGGTGGAAGAATGAAACATTTTAAAGTGTTTGATTAATCCAAATCTAGATAATGAAGGAGAGAAAATAAGACATAAAATACATTGCTCAAATTTAAAAAAGAAGTAAGATGGTGGACCGCAAAACCACATGTATCGGTCCTTCCTCCAAATGTATATGGACTAAATACTCCTGTGAAAAGATCAGAACAAACTGGATAAAAAATAAAATGGCACCGTGTGACTATATTCTGTTCACAAGGAACACAACCACCAGAATTGAACAAATGGTACAAAAGATGTACGAGGCCTGTACTTTGAAACCCATACAACTTTCCTGAGTAAAACTGAGGAAGAGCAGAAAGATGCCGTATGCCTTCTCCACGGGTGGACTGAGTGTGAAGACATCAATTGTCCCGCAATTGCTCTACAGAATCAGTGCAACACAATCCCAGTTAGGGATTTTTCTTTTTCTTTTTTTTTTTTTTTAATTCTAGTTAGTTAACGTAGTGTCATGTTAGTTTTAGGAGTAGAATTCAGTGATTTGTCACTTGGATACAGCACCCAGTGCTTGTCCCAACAAGCCCCTTCCTTAATCCCCATCAGCCCACCCCCACCCACCTCTGTCTAGCAGCCTTCAGTTTGTTCTCTACAGTGAGGAGTCTCTTATAATGTACTTTCCTTTCTGTCTGTCTCTCTCTTTTTATTTATTTATTTACTTTATTTATTTTTGAAGATTTTATTTATTTATTTGATAGAGATCACAAGTAGGCAGAGCAACAGGCAGAGAGAGAGAGGGAAGCAGGCTCCCCGCTGAGCAGAGAGCCCGATGCGGGGCTCGATTCCAGGACCCTGAGATCATGACCTGAGCCAAAGGCAGAGGCTTAACCCACTGAGCCACCCAGGCACCCCACTCTCTCTCTCTTTTTTAAATATAACAAGTGAAGAGCTGATTGTTTTGGTGCTAGAATTAAAAAAAAAAAAAAGAAGACAAAGCAGAATTAAGTGTGGCAAAAAGGTGGGGAAATTTGCTGTCTCACACACTTGCCATATGTATGCAAATTTGTACCAGTTTGCACATGCACTTGTCAGGATATCCTCTGACCCTCCACGCGTTCAACACTATGCGCATCAGCCAACATCTGGAAACAACGCCCCTTTGGTAGAAGAGATAAACACCGGGTCATAGCCACACCACAGAGTAGGAGATGGCATCAAGGGGACCAACCACACACAGCAACGGGGATGCTGGGTTCCAGACAGCTGCTGACTCGGTGGAAATTTAGATGCCCAGAGTATTCCAAGAACCTTCAAAGAATTCACGGAACTGGGTTTGTTTATTGTCTTATTTGCATTCCCCATGGCTGAGGTGCCTGGTCACGGATGAACGGCTGAGCACAGTCCTCGACGTGACAATGAAGCGTGAGGTGTTCTTGCTTCCGGGAAGTGATGAGTGGGTGCGTCCAGCAAGTGTTGGCCAAGCACCTGTGATGGTCAAGAGGGGTTTTTGAGTAGCTCCGAGCTCATACCCCCTCCCAGAGCTCATGTTCCAACGCATGTTAGTGCTTAGAAGGACAATAACGGTATGTGTACGTGGGTTTCTGCAAAATAGCAGGTGTTTTCCAGATCCATCCTCGAGTTACAATAAAAGCACCCAGAGCTCATGAATCAAGTATTTCTCATATACCCAGATTGATTCACTCACCATGATGCTCATTGTCCCCGAAGACATGTGTATACCTCTTTGGTAGACTGATTATGAATAAACTTTAATCTGATGATTTCCATTTTTTATGAAAAACATGTTTATTTCATGTTAAATAGTAAGTGTATCAAACATTAGTCAAAATAGAATTTAATGTTTGTAAAAAAAAAAAAAGGAAAGAGAAAAGTGAATGGAACAAACATTAAGAAGAAAAATAGCAATATTCCGTGGTCTTGTATTATACTTTGTCATCCTTTTCTTCTGCTTTTTTTCTGCTTATGCAAAACTTAACACAGTCACGTATACCATTTTGTAATAGAAACTAAATTTATTTTATTTTATTTAACATGTATGTTAGTCACAAACTTCCACTGAAACCTGAGACTATCCAAGGCTTTGTTTTCTGTGCTGAAAGCCGCAGTACTTCCAGCTCACTCATGAGCAGGTCCTGCTACTCTGTCTTAACTTTTGATTTTCTGGAGCCTGCAAAGAATCAGACAGAACATTCCTCGTGTGTTTCTCTGGCTTCCAGGCTTAGATTTTCCTTCCAAACACCACAGCCAATCTCTGCTTGCAAAAACACTTGCTGTAGGATAACACTAAGAGCTAGATTTATTTTAGAAATCAGAAAAAGAGAGAAAAAATATTCATGGCCAGTTTTATTTTTGAAAAAAAAAAAAAAATACCCACCCGACACTATCAGTTGATCTGTTCTACCATTTTTTTTTTAAATTAAAACCGATCCTTCATACAGGCAGACATGTGATTATGTAATCACTCGCTTAGGAAAGGGCTGTTATTTTGTTTTTTGAGAAGACACTGCGTCAGTGTCGGTGCAGGTGTGGACAGCAGTATTTTAAACAAGAGGGGAGCTGGGTGTGGTAAGAAAGAACCCAGGAATGTCTTTCTCTGCCTTTGCTTGCGGCCAGCACCTCTTGTGCTGTGGGTGATGCTGATGTTGAAAGGAACATTTAGGATTCATGTTAGGCTCAGCTCTTCGAGGTGCTGCAGAGATCGTCCTCACAGACCCGGCCAGACAGTCACGTTATTGCCAACCCCCCTTCCCCCGACAATGATTCTGGCCCATTACTGCAATCCCCAAGCTCTCTGTTCCAGTGGCCGCCAGCATGGGGGCTGCAGGTCCCAGACTCCGTGAGGGGAGCAAGCCTGCAGATCCCGGGCACCTCCCTGCAGTGCCAGTGGGCAGTGTGGGCCCTGGGCCTGCAGATGAGCACCCTTTGCTAAGTCACACTTTCCATTAAGAAAGAGGCGCTGTTAGCTTGCCTGTGGACATTCTGGGAAGGAAGGGTGCAGACTCTGGAATCTGCAGGAGCTTGGTGGCTGTGACCTGCAAGGCAGCGAGCGTCCCTCCACTGGCTAGCCCCCAATGGCGTGGAAGCGAGAGTTTGCACTCACGTATCACCAGCATTTCCTGACCTCATTACAGGTGCCCACTGAGTCATTGGATGTGCTTCCCAACATCGCCACTTCTATCCACCCAGGACGCCGCAGCGGCTTACGATTTCTTGTGTCGGGTGGGGCAGCCTTGAATGACGATGAGCCCCACGAACCTTCAGCTGTGGATCAGGTCGTGTTTATGCATGACACTGAACATGGACTGTTTCAATAGATCTGATGGTTTACAGCTGTTTGCCCTTGGAGAAACCCCCGGGTTTGCTCCAGGATCACACACACCATCTTCTGGAAGCTTCCACCCGGCAGAGGCAGGCCATGTCTTCCCACATCTCCTACCCACCTCTGAGTACTTCAACGGCCCGCAGACTGGGCCTTGCCCCTGCGTGGTGGTGGAGGCCGGCGTTGTCTTGAAGTTTACAGCCATAGCATCTTTCTGCTGTGGTGGCCGCAAGCAGAAGAAACAGGGGGGCGTTGGGGGCCCTGAGGACTGAGATTCCATCTGGCCCACTTTATCCCATCATTTAGTCTCTGGGCAAGGTGTTCCATTAACCTGAAGCCGTGGGCCATGGATGTCCTCTGTGGTGGCTTTCTGCCTTAGAGAGTAACCTCCTCCAGCTGCCCGAAGTCACAGGCAGAACTTTCCAACATGTTTCCATACCAGAGGCTCCAAACCATCTCCTTGCACACATGAAACCGCTCCTTCTCCTTCTACTACAGGTGCTTGCGGCATACAGGGCCTATGATGTGACTCGCGGTCCTGCCCTGGCCGCGTATCTCTGAATCGAGGTGGAAGGGGTTTGGTGGCACTGCACAGTATTTAACTCATGTAGGGTTGAATGCTTACTTTCCTCTAGCCTGGAGGATCCGGACGGGGCATTCCACCTGTGCGGGGTCATTGGAAACAAATCAGCTCCTTTCTGGGTCCAGGAGCCTCGGGTGTCTCAATCCTCGCCCCCTAGAGCAGCACCTTGGACAAGTCTCCGGGGTGCCCTGTGGCCTCCTTACTGGGTGGAGCGTCCCCAGCTGTGACGGGGGCTTGGGACACAGTCTTCTTTCCATCCTCCCCCACATGCTGATACGAAGGTCATGTCTCCCTCCCAAAAGCCACCATCCACTAATAAATCCGTGGCGCAGAAAGGGCCACCTGGCTTCTGGTGCTCCCTGCGGGGCAGCACCCTCAGGACCCCTAGGACATGTCTAGGTTTCCTAGGCCTGGACGGCAGAGAGATCAACATATTCCAACATCATCACACCCTTTGGATGCTTCTCAGGGCCTCCTTCAGTGAATCTGCACACTGACCTCAGGTTCTGGGTAAGAGGGAATCACCATTTATACAAAGTGCTCCATACTCATTCCCACAGATAGCCTCCGTGACTCTTCACTCTAAGGAAAGACCCTGATGGTTCAGGGCCTCTGTGCGAGTGATCGTCTCTAGTTCACGTAGCTGGGTGAATGAGAACATCATAGCATATTCCAAAGGGCATCCTAATGATGTTATCATCTTGCAATTTAAATGCACTGGATTTTATTTAAAATAAGGAACCTGTTCGGGACGCCTGGGTGGCTCAGTTGGTTAAGCAGCTGCCTTCGGCTCAGGTCATGATCCCAGCATCCTGGGATCGAGTCCCGCATCGGGCTCCTTGCTCGTCGGGGAACCTGCTTCTCCCTCTGCCTCTGCCTGCCATTCTGTCTGCCTGTGCTCGCTCTCTCTCCCTCGCTCTCTCTGACAAATAAATAAATAAAATCTTTAAAAAAAAAAAAAAATAAGGAACCTGTTAGCCTCAGCCATCCTTGACTTTCCCCATGGGTTGTGTATCAGCGTGGGCTGGAGCTCGAGCAGAGTTCGAAGCTGCAGTGTTCTAACTGCTCTAAAAACCTGCCTTTTGTTAGCATGAACTCACAAAAGGAGGGTGACCCATGGGAGATGAGCCCAGACTGTGAGCGGGGTGACAGCAGCCTGGGTGTCTTGAGGGTGTGTTTCAAGACAGGAGTAAATGCAGGGCACGGAAGGCATCCCTGGTGGTGGAAGGACTCCGCCAACGCCCTTATAACCAAGGAGGAGGAGGGACAGGCATCAGGAGTCACTGAGATTACTGGCTGCAAAGAGCCAGCAGATGCCTCTTAGCAATCACGTCTGTTAGTCCGCAGGGACCACTGGGGGCAGGTTGCTCTGCACGTAAGGCTCAGAGAAGCCCCGTTAGATGCTGCAGGCTACGCAGGAACTCCTTGGCAGGATGCTGGAACTCCACATCCTTATGTCATTCATCCTACCTGTTTCAGACGCCATGTGTCAGGGACTGCGTCTGCAGTGGGACTTGCCTGGGCTACCAGCGTGGCCTGTCCCTGGGGCTGGTGTGGCAGCAACAGTCATATTTGTTTTGTGCACGGGGTGTGGAAGGTTCTTCTAACTTTAAACCTTCAGCCCTCACAGTCCAGTTCCCAGGAGTCAGACAGCCCCCTGGAGTCATGGTCTTGGGCAGTAGAGGGCAGCTGTGGGGTCCCTCACTCTGTCTGTGCTGGGCCAGGCAGGTTCATGCAGGAACGCTTTCCTCTGCAGGCCATGTCAGTGCATTTATGTGGCCATAACTGAACAGTTAGGGAAGGCGGTAGATGGGCCATGTGCTTGGCTCCTGGCCAGATGTGTCATGCTTCTCAACTTCCTTACCCTCAGTCTCTGCCATCACACTCTGTCAGGTGGTGGTCTCAGCCTCGTTTTTACTGCTAACCTCAATACCTCACATTCAAGTAGCTTACGTGCTCTTGAACACTTTCCTGACTGCTCTTTTTGATGTGAAACTCAGATCCAGAATTGTCCTTCATGAAGACTGGTGATTTTGGCCTAAAAAGAAATGATCTATAAGTAAGAAAAAATAGAGTTGTTAGTGTTGGGAGCAGAACTCTTAAAAATGTGGAAGTTTTTGATTGTTTATGATCCATAAATGGGATTTATGATGTGGAGTGCTGGAAAACAATATTTACCAAATTACCATTTTTTGCTTTGGAAAATTGAGCTTTCATTTTCTTTCCCACCAAAATGTTCAGAAAAGAACAGGCGAGAACGGAGGATGAATCAGCAGATGAAGCCCATAAAGCAGAGAAGCTTTTACAGCGAAGGCTATTTTGGGAATTTGGTTGTTTTCCTTTGTGAGGATCATCCATCATTTGTTTCTTTTTCATTTTTGTGTGTGCACAGAGCATTTTGTTAAATGGCATCCTGGTAACTTTCTGGCTTAAAATGTGATTAGAAAATGATTGTTCTGAATTATAACCAGCCGGACACCTTCACTGAGCAAGAGGCAGACGAAAGATGAAGGACCTGAAGAAATCGTTGACATGACTGCGGCCCACATCAGTGGCCGTCCTGACCTGCCTCTGGGCTAATGCCCGCCAGGGAGGGGGAGGTCCCCCTCCCCCCATTCCATCTACCCTTGTCTTTGTAAAGACTCCTGGGCTGAGGAAGGTGGAGGTCAGAGACAGGCAGGCTGGAGACTTTCCTGTCTTCCTAATCGTGCTACCTGGAGTTCTTCCTCAGTCTGTCAGGACAAGTGCAACCCCGAGGTTCTGTTAGTCCTATTGGAAGGCTCTTGTCTGGGTGTCCTCCAGGTCAAGGAGTGAGGAAGCATGGCCGCACCTGGAAGAACTGTGCCATCGGTTGCCTCCACTCTTTTCTCCGTAAGTGGAAATGGGGCTGCCACAGGGTGAGGAGAGATGCCGTGCATGAGTGAGAACACCTATCTTCTCCAGGCCCAGACCTGAGTTCTGAGCTGGGCACACAACCTGTGCCCCTGGAGGCTGGAGCTCCAGGTGACCCTGGAGGATGCTGTCACAGGTGTCCAGAGCCGCCTTCTGGAATGAAGACCTCCCTCTTCAAGTGCTGTGCATGCCTCCCCAGGGAGAGCCACTCAGCCCGTGGTCACACCCCCTCTGGTGCTGATGGCCACTGCGATGTCCAATGCCAGTCCAGGATTCCCCTTTGGGAGGCTGGGCTCCCACGGGGATTGCATCACATCCAGTTTCTCCCTCAGCCCAGGGCTTCCCGTGGCTCGTGATTGTGGGAGCCCCGGCTAATAAGGTGCTTGTGAGCTAATCATCTAGATCTGGCTTCCAGGGAACCAGCCTGCCACGGCGAGGGGGGCCTCCTAGCATCGCTCCAGCTCCAAACTTGGGGTCTGCACCCCAGAAACATGGTTCTCTTCTATTTCCCACGTGTAGCTCTGTGATATTTGCAAAATGGCAGTTTGAGCATGACATCTTTCACTGCTTTATCTTTGTTCGTGGGGACAAACAGCAGCCTCCTTCCTTGGTATCAGTTTGACCAAACTGGGGAATTTTGGGGAGTATAAGAGAGAAGAAAAATAATTTGACTTATGTCATTTTTAAAAGGTTCATTTGCAGAATAATAGTTGATTTTATTATATTAGTGGGTCTCTAAAATAATAGTATTAAAAACTATGAAAATTATCTAAACATCAAAATAACATGTACACTAAAGGGAAATTCAATCTTTGTATTGACAACATTGAAATAATACTCATGAATAATTATTTTTGGTGTGTGTTCACAAACAGTATTAGTTATTTAATGTATTTATTGCTAATATTAGGTCACTAGTATTTTTCCACACAATGCATTTTTCATATGATCTTTTCTTATGATATTTTTAAAAATTAGCTGTAACAGTCTACACATTTGCATTTTATGGTTAATAAATTTGAAGTCACTGATGTCCTTCATTGGCTCATAGCATTTTCAATTGAGAAAATATTCTTCCTACAGACGCAGATAAATGTGGGGAGCCCAAAGCAAGTCGCTCAGCAGAAGAGGGAATTCTCACATTTTATTTTGTAACACACAAACATTTCAGGACAAACACAGATGTTCTTTCTCCATCCAGACTGCTATTCCTTGACCAGTATTTTTTTTTAATTCAATGAACCGACATATAATACATCATTAGTTTTTGATGTAATGTTCAATGATTCATTAGCTACGTATAACACCCAAATGCTTTTATTTTTTTTTAATATTTTATCTATTTATTTGACAGACAGAGATCACAAGCAGGCAGAGAGGCAGGCAGAGAGAGAGGAGGAAGCAGGCTCCCTGCCGAGCAAAGAGCCCGACGTGGGGCTCGATCCCAGGACCCTGAGATCATGACCTGAGCCGAAGGCAGAGGCTTTAACCCACTGAGCCACCCAGGTGCCCCACCCAAATGCTTTTAAAGACAAAATTATTTAAACAAATCACCTCTATTTATGAATTTTTAAAATTGCACCAAATACTGATGTCAGAAATCGCAAGCCTCCGTTATATCCCATTCTGCTGCCAGATAGATCTATTTATGCAATTAAACACTGGCATACCACCAAAGAACCTTCACAAAAGCTGAGAGAGACTGAAAACTTCAAAATTCTCTTTTGAGCACTATATAATCTCTCATCTTTTACTTGCTTAATTCCTTTTTTTGGCCAAATCTCATTGTCTCTCTGTCTCGCTCTCTCTCTCTCTCTCTCTTTTTTTTTTTTTTTTTTTTTTTGGCTAACAATTTGCTAAACACGTCAAAAGCTCAAGTTTTCTTGCCCTGCATTACTGAGTACTCAGATTTAGAATTTTCTACTTTTGCTCAGAGGATTTCACTCGGTCTTTTGGCAGAACACTGATGATTTACAAGTAGGACTTCAAAGACACAGTTGTTTTTTGCAAACCTTTTATTGACATATGTTCTATTTGAAGTGCAGACATTTTATATGTATGAATTTTTTATGAATTCACATACTGTATACACACCTCCCAGATGAAGATCTAGACTACTTCCTCCACCTGCCCCCCTCCCAGCCCATACCTCTGCTACTCAACAACGGTGTCCTTTATTTGACTTCTATTCCCACATGACGGGCAGAAGGGCCCCCAAAGATGGCCACAACCTAATCCCTGGAATTAGTGAGTGCGAAGCTATAAGCAAACAGGATTCAGGTACACACGGAATTACGTTTGCTGATCAGCTGACCTCAGTGTGGGGAGAGGAGCCTGAATGCTGCAACGAGACCGATGTGATCACAAGGTCCTTACACGTGGATGACAGAGGCAGAAGAGGCTCCGTGGAAGTGACTTCATGTGTAAAGAACCTCCTGGTGATTCCTGGAAAAGGGGTCCAGGAGCCGAGGAACGCAGGCAGGATCTAAGAGCGGAAGAACATCCATTCTTCCTGCAGTCTCCCAGAAGAGATGCATCTCTGCCCGCAACTTGATTTTTAGCCCAGGGAGACCCATTTCAGACTCTGACCTCCAGCATGGTGAGATAACAGATCTGGTTTGCTTTAAGTCACTTCATTTGTGGTAATTTATTGAGGGAACAACAGAAAACTAATAGCCTGGCGGTGGGTATTATGGAGGGCACGGATTGCATGGAGCGCTGGGTGTGGTGTATAAACAATGAATTCTGGAACACTGAAAAGAAATTTAAAAAATAAAGAAAATAAGTAAATTAAAAAAAAAAAGAAAGAAAACTGATCGACCCTGTCTTCGTCTATTTGGATTGTTATAATGGAATACCATTGAATATAGCAGACGTGTATCATTCACATTTCTGGAGTATAAGACCAGAAGATTCTGTGTCTGGTTAGCTCCCGCTTCCTGGTTCGCAGCTGGCCGAGGCCTCCCCATGTCCCCACAGGGCAGAAGCGGCGAAGGAGCTTTCTGAGGCCTCCCTTATAAGGGCACCGATCCCATTGTGGGGGCTCTGCCCTCGTGACCTCATCACCTCCCAAAGGCCCCACCTCTCCCCACCATCAAACTGGGGCTTAGTTTCCAACCTATGGATTTGGGGGGCGTGGAATGCAAACACTCAATTTAAAGGACACCTCATGCATTAAGTTGATGCACTTTCTGCTTTCTTACTGAGGTATAAAGTAAAAGGCACAAATTATAAACATAACCTTTTTAAAACATGTTTTTAAAATAAACTCTACCCCAAGTGTGGGGCCTGAACTCATGATCCCAAGATCAAGAGTCCCATGCTCTAGTCACTGATCCAGCCAGGCGCCCCTATAAGCTTACGTTTTTGATAAAAGTTGACAATGGAATAAACGCCCATGTAACTAACGTCTCACTCGGACAGAGATTAGTCCCCTCATCTCAGAGAGTTCCCTCACGCTGCCAGGCAGGTGATCCGCACTCCAGCCCCCAGAGACCACCACCATTCTGGTGTCTGTCAGTGTGGATGAGCTTGCCTGCAAGTGGACTTCACATCAGTGGAATCATAGCGTGGGCTCTTTTATGCCTGGCTTCTCTTTCTCAGCTTTCTAAGTCATCGCGTCTCCTGTTGGTGGAGGGTGGGTGGTTTCCAGTTCGGGGTTAATAGGGATAAAACCATCGTGGTTGTCATTTTACAAGTCATTTTCTGGTCACTCACTCCTTCCTCTCGTATCCATGCTTCGTAGTGGGCATGCTGAGTTGCGTGGTCCCTGCATGTCTGACTCAGATGAGAAACGGACGACCTACCTTCAAAGTGGTTACACTTGGTCGTGTCAGAGAGGTCCAGTTGCTCCAAATTCACCGCAACACTTGGTATTGTCAGTCACTTAGGCTATCGTCGTCCCAGCGACGTGAAGGGCTCCAGCAGATTTGAACACACCAATGTCTGGGGAAAAAAAAAATATATAGAAATATATATATCTCACTGGTGCTCTTTTTCATGATTTTATAGACCAGCGGATTTTTTCTTCTGCGAGTAGTGGGTTCAAATCTTTTGTCTCTGTTTAAGATTAGGTTGTTTGTTTTTATTATTGATGTGTGGGGCTTTAAAAGGTGCACTCTGGATACTGTCTTTTGCCAGATATGTTTATTGAGAATATTTTTACCTGCCTGACTTTTCATCTTTCTGTGTCTTCTGAAAAGCAATAGTTTATAGTATTGATAAAGCCCGAATTTATAATTTTTCCCTTTTCTAGTTAGTGGTTTATGTCCTGAAGTTATTATGAAGACAAGAGCTGACATTTTGTGTTAGGAGCTTTCTGGCTGTAGTTTTCCATCCAGATCTGTGAGCCTCTTGAACTGACTTTTTAATACGACATAATGTGGAAGCGGCATTTATTCATGTTTCCCTGAATGGTTAGTTGCGCCAGTACCATTTCTTACATCACACACTTTTTTACATTTAACCTCACCCTTAACCAAAACATACATGGTCTAGTCCCCTCTGCGTATGTTCAATATTTGTGCATCTAACAATGGAGCTCCCGTTTTGACTAGCGAAAACTCTCAGCCGGCTTGAGTAAGCTATGAATTATGGATGCACCATAATCAATTTGAAGTGAAATTCTGATTCATAGAATTTTATTTCAGTAAGAACTTTGCTTTTGCTATAATATTTTACTTCATCAGAATTTGTGTTCACATCACACAAAACAAACAATTCCATGTTCAGTGTCGAATATGCAAGAACATTAATGATAATGTTTTACCTTCACTGAGATAAACCTCTAGAAGCTTTTCTCTGACTCTGTGAATTGCCAAAGATATTTAAGCATTATTGGAATTATCTGGCTTTCTATTTGAAGCATCGGACAACACTGACACCAATCTGCGTCATTTCACTGTTGGCGAAGTTTTTCTGGTATGGAGCCAAACTATTAATAGATGTTTCTTCACTTTCTGTCCATGCACATGAGAAGTTAGAATTGAAAATGGACAAAGTTAATTTAGAAAACCGTCACTTGATTTAAAGTTCAGCGAGTCAGGGGCATGAGTGACTTCACCTCCCGCAGCTGATTCTGCAAAATTGGCACCTTCCAGAGTCATCTCGTTAAAGTCACCGATCGTCCCCGGCAGGTTTGTGTCTTCCATGTGGATGCAGGCTGTGATGTCCCATGTCCTTCCTGGGCAGGTGTCTGGCAAATATCGGCCGATAAGTCACGCAGGTTACAAATTTATCACCAATGTTCCAGAAAAAAAGGAATAATTTCTCACCCAAACATGCACTTCCAGTGGTTAGGTCACTGCCACTGAACGTGTTTAATGAAAACAAGTCAAATAAAATAAATAAACAATTGTAGATTTTTATGGCGTATGAAGAAGCTACAGGGGCAAGGGCATCTCAGGGCTCTAGGTCACACAGTTCTGCCTCCATTTCCTGCACCCCTAGGCTGTGATTTTCCATATTTTCCGCTACCCTGGCTGACGGTAGCCCAGTGACAGGATGCGTCTTACAGGCTCCAGCAAGCAGGTGACGAAACTGGCTCATAAATTAATAGATGGCAGGAGAAGCAGGTTTCCAAAGTGTTCCCATTAGGACTTGGGGGAGGAGGGACGTAGATGCTTGTGGCTGTGAGAGTCTAAGCATTTTTATCAGCAGGTGCCCTGCACGCTGCCCTTGAAGGAAGGTCACGTAAGTCTCCTGTGCTGTTAGACTGGAGCATGCCTGTCGCTGGGACTCTGAAAAAGAGCTCCATGAACCCGTTTTGCTTTACTTTGGTACGACCAGCAATAACAATACTGATTAAAAAAACAAAAAATCTGAGACAAACACCAGATCAAATGGGAAGACGGTAATCAAGATCTTCCCTTGAAGCTGGGACAAACGGTCTCCGTATGTTTCAACTTTGAGGATTCCGGCCCCGGCGGACCTCACCGGCCTCACTGTAAAGCACGTGTCCCCAGTGAACTGGGACTTCTGCGTGAGCATCTGGTCTGCAGGTGTGGACGGCAGCTCTGCAGCACAGCGGTCCTGATCGGTGTGACTCACTGTCAGTCCCCGTGCCTGACACGTGGAGGCCACTACAGCCTGTTTGTGGAGGGAAACCGAGTCAGGAGAAGGGGAAGCACAGGACGGAAGCCTGGACCCTCGGGGTCGGGAAGGGAGAGAGTGCCCCTTCCGGAGGGATGTGAGCAATAGGGTTTGCGGGGCCGGGGGCAGAGAAATTTTCAGATCTGTTGCAAAGACCAAGAGACACACTAAGAGTCATTGTTTATGCACCACACCCAGCGCTCCATGCAATCCGTGCACTCCTTAATACCCATCACCAGGCTTACCCATCCCCCAACCCCTCCCCTCCAAAACCCTCAGTTTGTTTCTCAGAGAATACTGAAAAAATAAAATTAAATTAAAAAAATAAAACACTCACTTATAACTCAAAAACAAACAAACAAACAAGGACTACACTAAGGAACAGGTCTGTGCCTTTTAATGATTCATTTTCATTATGTCCACTTTCTGTTTTGTGATCATAGTATATGAATAGTGCTGAGTATAGTGTGTCCGATTCTAGAAGAAATTTGCTCCGTATAATCTAAATCCATAGGCCATCTACCTTCTACATCCCAACACACACACACACACACACACACAAACATATACACACACACACACATACACATAACACAGACATGCACACAAATATATACACAAATGGATAAACACATGCACGCACACACACATACATATACACACCTATGTACTCGTCTACACATACATACACATTTACACACACACACACAGTAACTTAGGCCATTTGATAGCATGGTAACATTCTAGACTCAATTCTCAAATGATTTATGTATCTCTTTTTTTTTTCATTTTATTTTTTTATTTTTATTTAAATTCAATTAGCTAACATATACTACATACTTTGTTTCAAGTGTCGTGTTCAATAATTTATCAGCCATATAGAACACCAGGGCTCATCCTATCACGTGCTCTCCTTAATGCCCATCCCCCAGTCACCCCATCTCCCGCCCCCCTTCCCTCCAGCAGCCCTCAGTTTGTTTCCCAGAGTTAAGAGTCTCTCACGGTTTCTCTCTCTCTCTGATGACTTCCCGTTCAGTCTGCCCTCCTTGCTTGCTCTGTTTCTTATATTTCACCTACGAGGGAACACACATTCCCTTTAAAAGAATAATTATATAACCACCACATAGGTCAGGAAATAGATATTGTCTGCACCCTAAAAGTCCTCTGGGTGACTTTTGCCAATCACGGTTCCCACACTCTCATCCTGAAGTTATGGCATTTACTTCCTTGCGGTCTTTTCTTTCTTTCTTTCTTTCTTTTTTTTTAAAATTTAACTACCACTGACATATAATTTCTTGGCTTTTCTTAAACTATTTTCAAATTACATATGTAAATATAAATGTGCACATGGCAACAAACATGCATTTTTTCAGGTAATGCTAATATGTGCTGTGGTAACAAATTAATTCTGAAATCCCAGAAAATGAGATGCGGGCTTTGGGGATATATGTGTTTGGGGAGGAGTGTAGAGCCTTGGCAGCCCACTTCCAGCTTCAAAATGTTGGACCCCAAGTTTCAAGCACTCACAGGGGTAGGGTTCACGGGGCTAAGTAATTCATGCCAAAACCCAACAGACTGCTGGTCAGTGTTCTGTAAACTTCCTCACCGTTGCTTCCTAGGCTGTTACAGAACTGAGCAGGACAGACTTAAACGTCCAGGGAAGAACTGAGTCAGGGCCGTGGCAGAGGGGAGGGCTGAGCACAGCTCGGCACACAGCAAGGATGTCTCTCCTGGAGGGAGAGAGCCCGCGGATGGGAAGTCACTAAGCGGAACCAGTTAGGTGTCAGGGGTGGGGGACTGTCCCTCAGCGGGCCCCACAGGGCATGGGCAAGGCCTGGCAGAAGATGCAAGGCGGGTTTGGCCTGGGAGGCGTCCTGGTCAGGGCACAGATCTGTATTTCTTGCTGAATCATGCCCATACACTCCCCTTTCCCTAATGGAGGCTGCTCTGTGGCGGTGTTAGATTTTTACCTCTGGCAGTCTCTTAGAAGCCCCATAGATTACTAGAGTCTGGAAATAGTTCCTCCCACATTGCGGGGATCCCAAATTCCGGAGCCGCATGATTCTCTTGCAAACTGGCCGCTCTTTCTGGGCTCATCTGCCTTTCTTGGAATACCTTCCTGGACCCGGTAATAACCACTGCAGGTTACCACTTCTCCATGTTATGGTGCAGATGGATCCCCGTCGTTTACCTTCTGGAACCAGCTCCCGGCCTCACGGCGCTCTGCCACCGAGTCAGGCTTGCATTTGTGCGGCTTCCGTCCCAAGTCTCCACTTCGTACCAGCGTTTGCACTATGGAGGTAGCCTTGCGCTGTGTGGGTGGCGGACAGACCCTCAGGGCGCACTGTTGAACGCAACGACACCTGACCGCTCGCCCCCACCACGGACAGCGTGCAGAACAGTGAGCCAGGGGCGGGGGACGATTGCGGACAGAGGCTCTGCCTGCCGGTGTCTGCACGGGGGGAAGGAATACCCCTGAGTGGCCCCAGCTGGAGACAGAAGGGGACGTTTTGAGCACATGAACGCTTTGCCTGGAGCTGACGCGATCCCTTTGCTCACGCGCCGTTGGCCGGACACGGCTCCGAGGCCCAGAGAAACTGGCAAGGGGGTCCGAGAGGGGTCGTGCAGTGAGCGGACACTTGTGGCACGGTGAATGTGTCCACACACCAGGTTCCAAAAGGACTACAAAGGAGCAAATACACATATAAGTGTGTGCACTTTGTCTCTGTCTTTCTCTGTCCTTCCAGGTGAGCTTTGTGCGAGGGCTGCACCTGGTTCATTCTGGGCTACCTGCCATTCCGGGGCTGGCTCGCGGCAGCCTGACTTCGCGGGGACGGCTGTGGCGGTTTCCACCGCTCCACCTGCTCTTTCACCGTGATGTTTCCACCCTCCTCACTCCTCCCGGGCGCCGGCCTCATTCCCTCGCCCTCGCCTTGAGTGGAGGACGGCCTCCGGGACTCACTTGTACCAGAGGGGACAGAAACGGTGCTCCACGACTTTCAAGGCTGTGTCAGAAACAGCCCTGAATCTTCTGCCCATTTCAGGAAGGCTCACCCTGGACGCTTTCTGCTATGGGCTGAATGTTTGTGTCCCCTCAAAATTCACATGTTTGAAGCCTAAATTCTCAGCGTGGAATTATTTGGAGATGGGAGGTAATTAGGTTTGATGGTAGAGCTCTCAGGAGTGGGATTAGCACCCGTGTAATGGGACGAAAAGACAGAGCTCTCTCTCTGCTCTCCACCACACGGGAACCCTACTAGAGGCTGGCCACCTGCAAACCAGAACGGATCTCATCAGACACCAGATCTGTCACAAGTGATCTTGAATTTCCAGCCTCTAGAGCTGTGAGAAATACTATCTAAGCTGCCTAGTCTATGGTGTTTTTGTCATAGCAGCCTGAACTAAGACACTTCCTTCTGGAATGATCTTAGAATCCAGCTGCCATGTTTGAGGAACTCAAGTCATTTGACCGAGCCACGTGCAAGTGATCCTGTCCACAGCCGTAGCTCAGCCCGGCCATTGCGTCTTCGCAGACCAGACTCTGGGCCAGAAAAAAAAAAAAAAAAAAAAAAAAAAAAACTTTCCAGATTATTCTAGCCCCTTGATGGTAGAGTTACTTCCAGAAACTCAAGTCTTTCAGGTGAGGGCTTCAGACTGTGAAGGAGAACACAGTTTTCTGCTGAATCCTGTGCGGCTTCTGACCTGCTGGGTTCAGGGGCTCTGGGTAGGCTGGGTTGTGCGGCACAACCTGAACAACGTCTCTGGCATCGAGCTAGGGCTTACCGTCGGTCGTGTCTTACTTGTGCTACTTTAATATTTTAACAGCTCTGAAATTCGAATACATCTTGGATAATATGAAATATGGCTACAGATGAAAATGAGTGTTTTTCCCACGCAAATCCAATGTGGTGCTTCCTTTATTTTATTTTTTTGTTTTGTTTTGTTTTTTTCCCCCCTCCATTTTATATTAGAATTTCATTAGCTAAATGTATAAATGTACTTATAAACTCACATAGGTCTTCTATCCCTCTCTATAAAATAACATGTGTATGTTGCCCTGGGTGAATCTCTCTGATTCTTTTAATCAAGCATCCATAAGGGAAAAGCCATCCATGGCCATTGCTGGCTTCCTATGACTGGGACCACTCCCAGCCTCGTACCACCCTTGACCCTGGCTTAGGGACAGCTTCCATGTGCCTGGACCATGAACAGCACCTGGGCCACATGCCTGACACAGCTCCTTGCAGGCACGGAGCTCAGGTGCAGGGGAACACAGACAGGAAATCCACCAGCATATGACAATTGTGTGATCACAGGGTAGCTGCCAAGGAAAATAAGAGGGTCTCTGAGAAACTGTGATGGAGAGGTAGCTTTCCTTCAGGTGGTCAGGGAGCCACATTAAGGAAGTCTACTTGGGACTCTGCTGGGCAGGGGAGAAGGTCATTTCAGGTTGGGAGGAGGATGGGGAACGAGGCCAGAGGTACCTGGGCGGTGGGCAGGGAGAGGCAAGAATGGAGAGCCAGCAGAGGGCCCAGCTATGGGGTGGAACGGCAGATCTGTGTTTGTTGGAGTTCATTCTTAAGTGGCCAAGATCTGTGTTTGTTGGAGTTCATTCTTAAGTGGCCAAGATGGCCTTCGGAGAAGTCAGCTGGGGCCTATCCTGACCATGGAAGATTGGGCACCAAAAAGAAATGAGCCGTCAAGCCAAGAAAAGACATGGAGGAACCATAAATGCATTATTACTCCATGAAGGAAGCCAGGCTGCAAAGGCCACATCCTATGTGATTCCATTCCAAGACATTCTGGAAAACACAGAACTATGGAGAGAAAAAAGAGATCAGTAGTCACTAGGGTTTGGGGAGGGAAGGGTGAGTAGGAGGGATGAGTAGATGGAGTACAAAGGATTTTATTTTACTTATTTAATTTAAATGCTATTACCAACATATAAAACATTGTTATTTTCAGAGGTAGAGTTCCGTAATTCATCAGTTGCGTAGAACATGTGCTCATCACATCCCGAGCTCTCCATAATGCCCATCACCCCATTACCCCATGCCCCCACCCACCTCCCCTCCAGCAGTACTCAGTTTGTTTCCTGGAGTTAAGAGTCTCTCACAGTTTTTCTCTCTCTCTGATTTCTCCCCATTCCATTTTCCCTCCCTTCCTCCATGATCCTCTGCACTGTTCCTGGTGTGCCACATACGAGTGACACCATATGGTGATTGTTTTTCTCTGGTTGACTCATTTCACTCAGCATAATCCCCTCTAGTTCCATCCACTTGATGCAAATGATAGGTATCCGTCCTTTCTGATGGCTGAGGAATTCTCCTGAAGATAGACAGACAGACAGATATCTCACACCTATCTCACATCTTTATCCATCCATCCGTTGATGGACATCTGGGCTCTTTCTGGGGTTTGGCGATTGTGGGCATTGCTGCTGTGAACATTGGGGTGCAGGTGCCTCTTCTTTTCACTGCATCTGTGACTTCGGGGTAAGTCCCTGGTAGAGCACAGAGGAGCTTAGGGCAGTGAGAGTACTCTGGGTGACACTACAATGACGGACACATCAGCTCTGGGCAGGAACCTCATGCGAACTGCGGGCTGCACTGTGGCTTCGCGTGCTGCCACCCACCTGCCACTGGGGGGCGCTGTGCCGTGCTGTGGGGGCAGGAGAGGGGGCTAAAGGGGAACTCTCTATACTTTCCCCAAACTGCTCTAAGTAATTATATTTACATAAAACAAAGAAAGAAAGAGTGAAGAAGAGAGGAAGGGAGGGAGGGAGGCAGGGAGGGGGCAGGGAGGGGCAGGGAGAGAGCAGGCAGGGAGCATCTCTCTGGATGCTTCCTGCAGGCTGACCAGAGGTACTGGTGCAGAGCAGGCACAGCAGCAACTTTGTCCTCATCCCTGCCATGTCTGCATTAACCTGACACCCCAGGCATCTCTCCACTGTGACTGCTCCATGACCCAGCTCCCCTGAGATGGAGATAGTGTAAGGGAGCAAGGGGCGGCCCAGGGCTGCTGCTGAGGGGACCGGGAGGCAGATGATGGATATGCAGAGGGACAGGACTGAGAGAGAGAGGGACAGACAGACCCAAGACCTGCCCTCTGGTCTGGCATCTGTGTCTGGCGCGAGGCCTGGAGGAGCAGTCCGCTGTGACTGCACACCCTTGCGGATCCCATCTTGCACTGTGTGTGTATGTGTCTAGCCACCCTTCACCCATCATCCTTCGGGACCGTTTACTGGTTGGAATGTTTAGCATAAAAGTGAAGAGACACAATCAGGCCTGCACCCTGTCCCTTGTCCCCACAGGGAGGACAGAGGGCCCCTGGGCAGAGGGCGGTGCCGCACTGAGCACCTTCTTGCTGCCGGCTTCTCGTCCCGTCTCCTGCTCCTTCCTTCCTCTCCTTCTTGAGTCCCTGCTTTTCAGCTGCTGCGGATAGTTGCACGCATGGCAAATAGGGTGCCCGTCCTGGCGATGGGAAGGAGAGGTCATCCTGCCCCCTGAAATCCTCTGGACACTTGCGGAGCCACAAAGCAGGGTGCACACCAGGGTGGGAAGCTGGGGTGCAGGCCAGCTTGGGGACAGAGGCTAGGGACGGAGAGAGCCCAGATCCTGCTTCCACCTTCATTCTGCACTTAGCCCCAGGCTGACCTTGGAGTGGGTTTAGCTTGACCTTGGCGCTCACATCCTCTTGAGTGGAGGTGCGTGGGCCTCCCCGCTCTCTTGTTGCTGAATCACAGCTCTAGGACCGTCATAATGGTGGTGATTTTCAGGTCCTCCATGCCTTCTCCCACAGACAACGGACAACCTGTGACTTCTTCATCCACCATTCACTTCTCCCAGAGCTCATAGGACCCATGGCTTTGCACAGGGATACAAGTGCTTTCTGGGGCCCACTGAAGCTCCCTAGCACTGAACCCTGAGACATTTTCCTCCAGCGATGCACTGCAGGTCCCCGCTTTGTTAGGAGACAAGCCTCATCCTGTCATAAATGGATATGCAAATGCACCAGTGAGCTCCCCCCAGGGACTGGGGTCTTCTCCTGAATATTTATTCCAGGCTGCCAGTCTCACGTTTTCTGATTATGGGGAAATTAATTCTGCCTCGTGTGCACGTGCATCTCCGCGATAGCAATGAAAATCGCGTATTCTGGGTTTTTTATTTCATATATGTCGTCCGCTCTCCGACGCTCAGAAATGCATTCTGTGCAGGGTCCCTAAGTAGTCACCGGGGAGCACCGGACCGCACTGCAGCCGAGACTGCCCCTGGGGGATGGGTAGAGTCTACACTTCCTGCACAGAGCGCAAGGCTGAGTCACGCATTCCACTGGGCAGCGTCTGGGAACTGCGGATGCCCCAGTTTGCTGCAGTGTGCCCCAGTGCCCCGGGAACCCACTCTTTAGCACACCACTTACCGTGTTCTAATGCCTCGTCCCACGCTTTCCTGATGCCCCAGAAGCTCCCAGTGAATTCAAACTTCAGAGAGAAGGAGGGAGTCGGGGGGAATCCATGCAGCATCCTGGCCCCCTTGGCTCTAGGCGCTGGTGGGGGCTGGGCTGGGGTTTGCTTTGTTTCGGTGACAGGGGTGATGTATTTTTTGCATTTGCAGCTCAGGCCCCGTCAGGCAGTCAGCAGCCTGTGCTTCGGGGGAGGCTAGACAGCCGCATCAATCTCGCAGGGGCGGCCAGAAGAAGAGCACAGCGAGGCCGTTCCGAGCTGCACATGGGGCTCTGGAGGATGGAGGCTGGAACCTTCCAGCAGAGCCATGTTCTAGGCCTCCCTATGCTTAGGGGCATCGCCTCATGGAGTCGCACCCATCTCCCCATCTGGGAGGTGCAGGGTAACACAGACCCCAAGAAGAGCGCTTTCTAGCCTATTGAAAACAGGAACACTTGCCTGTCTTTAAGCGAAGATTCTGGACCTTCTCCCCAGGCTGCTCTCGGGGCTCTGTAAACGTACCTTTTGGACATCTGGTTCTTCTGGCTCTTACAGCCCGAGCCCTGGGCCGCCTGAGGCCCTGCAGCCTTTCTGCTTGCTTTGCTGGGAAGCGGGTGGCCGGCCAAGCCGGCCTCAGGGAGATCCCCGACACTGAGCAGCCTACGCCAAGGGCTCAGGAGGAGTGAGGACAGCAGACCATGCCCCGGGGGCCCACAGATCCACTGGGACGAAGGTGGCAGGTGTCTGTGAGAGCCACACACATGTGCAGGGCAAGTGCATTGGGGAGGCAAGCCCAGAGTTCTGTGGTGCAGGGAGAGAACAGGAATGACCTGTCTTCTGGGCACTGAAGCCGACTACCCACCTCAGAAGCACGTGTGTGTGTGCGTGTGTGTGTGCGCGCGTGTGTGGTGAGGGTGTAGACTATGTGTGTGGACCTGCACACATGATGCCTGTCAAGGCAGGTGTGCCTGGACACATGCATGTGTCTGTCTGTCCGTGCGTGTGAGCTCACATGTAGGAGTTGGTCATGGTGGGTATACATGCATCGCAGTGTGTGTACATGTTTGTGCGACTGTGCGTGTGTAATGTGCTTGTGCACATGTGTGTAGTGTAGGGACCTGCGTATTGGCCTGATTCCGAGGCTGCCCGGACACATTGATCTCTATGGGCCTCCCTTCAGTAACAAATAATAATGGAGTTTATATTTATTTCCTGACTCCATCTGACAAAGAGCGGTGCCCTCACTCGCATCTGGGAAAGCAGGAAAGCCCTTGGTCGAGGACCAAAGCCCACTGCCTGTGCAAAGCACCCCACAGTCTCCCCGCCCGGCCGCTCCGAACCCCACAGGTTACCGCCTGCTGTGACTCAGTTCTTCCTCAGGATCGAGGAAACTCTACTAATTAATCCAACATGATTTGTTCATCTGGAGACACGACTTGCATTTGGGGTTCAGGCTTGCACGGGGACCCAGGAGCTGACCGGGATGGGGGCTCTGCAGCCTGTGTGTGTGTGTCTGCCAGGCTAACGGCAGCTCGTCACCCGTGCCCGGCGAGCCAACCTGAGTATTCGGGCTTTGAGGGATGCGAAGGCATCTTTGAGATTTTAGTTAAAAAAGAAGATAGGACAAGCCAGATCCTAAGTTGCGGTGGTTATGCTTTTTATATTTTGTTTTTATTTGTGAAATTTACTCATCATGCTGGTGGGAGAGCCAGAGAGGGAGGGGGCTGCAGTGCAGATGGCCCTGAATGCAGACAATTTAGCAATTCTGGGCGACCTGAAACCCTGCAGAGAAAGTTTCAATCAAGAGATGGGGACACAGCCTCCGACTGGATGCCAACAGAAGAATGAGGATAAGGGGAGACAGAGATCACCCTTGTTCTCCATCAGGGCATGCGGGACGGCACTGCTCTTGACCAAGGCCTAATTTCCTAGCGAAAGAGGGACAGCAGTGGGCCTGTGCAGAAGCCATTCCCTGATAGGGCCACGTACCCACGTACTCTCCCCAAGAAGCAGCTGCCCCACAGCTGGCGGGGATGGCGGAAGGAGGCCACGGTTATGGTGACATACGGGCGACCACGCTCTGCCAGGACGGACTCCCTCTCACAGCATGTGTGTGAATTAGAGATGCCCGTGCAGCACTGTCTCACCCACGGCCAAAGCCCCGGGCCTGGGAATCGAGGGTTGGCTGTCATGAGCCGCTCTCAGGATGCTGGCCTCCTGCCCCAGCACCCTTTCCTCTGCTGGTTTGGGGTCTGAGACCCCAAATGTTCTTGGAGCTGGAAGTCGAGACTGTGCGTGGCATTTACGGTCCTCAGACCCTGAACCTAACCGGGGCTGCCCACCTGCTTCTGATAAAACTCAGGACAATGGCAGAGATGAGAGGAGGTTTCTTTGACTTAAAAGATGTGAGGACTCATTTGCAGAGTGAGAGAGTCCATTCTTTGTTAAGAGAGGGAATGACAGGGCTGAAGTGATTGGTCAGATTGAGCCCTAAAGTTTGAAGTTGGCGTGGGAGGAGGGGAGCCGAGGGGAGAAGGGGGTGAGGTGGGAACAGAAACATGTTTCCAAGTGAAGAGAAGCAAGAATTCCTACGCATTCTCCTGAGAGGTGGCTCCTAGGTCCGTCTGAGGGCGCGGCCACGTGGGTGGGAGTAGGGAGGATAAGGAAAGGGTGATGTACACAGCCGCTCATGGGAGCAGTGTTCTGGAAACTCAGTATGGGGCAGATTCAAGGATGCTGGGCAGCACGGAGGGCCGGGGTGCGATGGTGTGCCCGTGCTGTGGGAGGAGGTGGAGTGATGGGACAACACGGAGCCTGGATCTACCTGGAGACAGAGTGCTGGGATGGCCCCCACGTTTTCTCTTTAACCTCATCCCACATCAAAACCCCCAGCCAGCCGGGTCTCTCAGCCACGCCTGAAACTCGTTTTGATTTCGGTGAGTTCCACTCCGCAGTGAGCAGCCACGAAGGACACCTCTAAGGTAACTTCCCTTCTGCCCAAGAACGGGCCATGGCGCCCTCATTTCTGTAGGACCGTTCGTGTTTAACGATGCCTGGAGGACCCTGGGCTGTTTCACTGCACAGTGAAGAAAGTCCCAAACTGGAGACACTTTGGAAATGTGTGTATAAGTGCAACTCGTCTCCTAAATTAAACCCAGACACATTTTCGACTTACATGATAATTTTGTCATGCTGTATTTTTAAACTTCCATTATTCTGTTTCCCTCCGCCCACCTCTGCCACACGCCTCTGTCATTTATCTGTGCAAACCCGGCATGTAGGAAGGGAGTGCGCCTCCTACATCAGTGGGTAGATCAGAGGGGGAAGGAAGAGATCGCCCCAGATTTCTCACCTGAATCTCAGATCCAGGGTGACATCCAGATTTTTCCCAACAGTGACCCTGTTCAGACACAACTTTGGTCATGGACCCTGCTCTCCCACCTACTCACGCTGATACATAAGCACGAGAGTTTTCTGCTCTCGAGGAAAGGCATTAAAAGTTGTACTCGGACTACCGGAAGCATCCATTGGTGATGAATCCCACTGAGCGGTTCCTCTTGGTTGACAACATCTGTGGGGACCCAGAGCCTGAGCAGGTGTCCAGTGCCACACGTGGGAGGTGTCGGGGCAGATCTCCCCAGCCCCCATGACAGCTGGGGGCATGGGTTGGGCATGCCCGCCCCCATCTTGACAAGATCTGCAAGCCTCCCCTCACATTGGTTCCTGGCTCCGTCTTTATCAGCCCCGTGAATCTCGGCACACGGTAGCTCTGTCTGGGTTGCAGGCTTCGCGCATTACCCTGTATTCTGAGGGTCACAGAGAAAGGCAAGGAGCAGGGCATGTGCACTGTAATATAGTATCTAGGAGTGTGAGTGTGTGCGTGTGCGTGTGCGTGTGTGTGCGTGTGAGCAAGCATGCACCTGCCCCTTGCAGCATCCCTTGGAAACCCCCAGTGACAAGGGGCCCACACGCCCCTCCCCACCCCCAGGGGCAGCAGCAGGGACTTCCCACCCCCAGGGAGGTGAGAGGCAGAGCTCGGCAGTCCTGGCTGCCTGGAGTCGTCCTCTGGGAACCCCGCCGCTCGGCCCTGCCCCCTCTCTCCTCGGCCCGCGCGCACACACTGTCAAAACAAAGGCCCACGGCCGCGGGAGGAACACGCAGCATATGCTGTATGTGGGAGTTTATTTTCCACCATATAGGGCTTGGCTCCGTGCCTCCCGGGAGACAGCGAGAAAACAACAAAGTTTGCTTTTGCTTTTTTTTTTTTAAGTGGCTGGCAAAAAGGATTGAGGGAGAGGCTGCCTGGACACAGACTGGAAGCAGAATGGAAAGCCCTACTTTCCCGGGGTTCCCCAGTGACCAGGAGGGCAGGGGACCTGAGCTCCTGACCCTGCCAGCTCTCCGCGCACAGAGCCAGGGAGTCGGGGAGAGGATCAGCTAGTGGCTCGGCCCCCCATGTTGCCCAAGCATGCTGATCTAATGCCTTTGGGGAATTCCACCTGTCAGTTATTTAGCAAATACTCCAAAATCCTCAGCAGAGGAAAGGGTGTATCCCAAATCAAACCAATCTTTCCCCTGGTAATAGAAGTCTGAGTCCCGAGAAGAGCATACGGACAAATGGACAGAAGATACCCAACTTAAGCCCCTGGCTGGGCCCAGGATTCCCAGAGTGGCCACATTCCTGGCGTGTCACCCGTGTCCACGTCTGCAGGGCGGGTGGCAGGGAACGTGACTTCTGATCACAAGGTTCAGGGAAATGCAGCGGGCTGACGTCAGAGCATGGCTGTGACGTCTGGCTCAGAAGTGACCTGACGGTGATCTGTGCTCTCTTGGGCAGGTTATCTGCCTTTCTGACCCTCAGTTTTGTTGCATCTGGGGGGACAGGGCTCCCGTGGCAGCGTGGTGGTGATAACACATTTATCGGTGTGTTTCTAAGTAAACATGAGGCCCGGTACTGGAGCCGAGTCACGGCAGCCGGCACTCTGTGAATGACAGCCAGTCCCATCAACTCAAATACGATGATTTCACCTTTGAGAACATTTCTTTATAAATGGTTCTGGGACACCTGGGTGGTTCAGTCGTTGAGCGTCCGCCTTCAGCTCAGGTCAGGATCTCAGGGTCCTGGGATGGAGCCCTGCATCGGGCTCCCTGCTCGGCGGGAAGCCTGCATCTCCCTCTCCCTCTCCCCTCCCTCTCCCTCTCCCTCTCCCTCTCCCTCTCCCTCTCCTCTCTTGTGTCAATCTCTGTCCAATAAATAAAATCTTAAAAAAAAAAAATAACCCATGATGGTTTCTGGAGGTTTATTTTTCAGACTGAAAAGGAGAGGAACCGGGTGAGGAATCATGCTAGGAATAGCACAGCAGATGAAGCCATGGGCCAGAAGTGTCTGGAATGCGCTGGAGATGGCCTTCTGCCACCAGCTGGGGACACGGGGCCCAGGGGGTCCTTCTTGGGCCTTTAGCTTTCCCTGGGAGTAGAGAGAGAGCTTTAACCTCAAAGACATCTAGTTACAGACTAGGTCTGGGGCAAGGGTGTTCAGCCAGCGTGGATTTCGCACCCAGTGGCGCTTAGCAATGCCTGGGGCCACTTCTAGGAGACATAACTGGAGGCCACCATAGGCACGGGGTGGGGGGCAGTGGAGGAAGGGGTGCTGGGAAACAGCTGACAGTGCACAGGACAGCTTCACGACAGGGTCCCCACCCCATAGGTCTGTACCATCCGCTGGATTAGATGAAGTGAATGAAGCGTGTGGTGTGCACAAGGGCACGCGTGCACGGAAAAACAAGGTGGGGACTCATTCCTGACGCAGGAAAAAACTCAGGAAGATAAGCCTTTTTCACCTTTAAAAAATAAATGCCTTTTAGTACGGTTCAGAAAGAGCCTCATGCATCTCAGATGCACATCAAGGACACGAAAATCTCAACCAAATAATCACCTGCTGCAAAGAAAACATGTTGTTCTTTGGAAGAAGAAATCATTCTGTGTTTAGTTTCGAGACTCCTCCACTTAGTCCACCTGGTTTTAATCCAGTTTTATTTTCTTACTGAACCATATCATTCTTGAAAAAAAATGAAATTCAAAAATGTGTGATGTGAACTATTCCCTTTCTCCCTCTGGTCCTCCTCGTCTTTCTATCATTCTGTAACTAGATTTGGAAATAATTAAGCTTTATCCAGATGGAGGGGTCGATATCTACTAACAGAATTACCCACAGATGCTACATAAAATCCATCTGGCTGAAAGAAACATGAAGCTTAGCTGTTGTTTAGGTAAGATGTGTTTTGCCGTGGATACAAAGAAATGCCTTTTTCTGAAGAGTGCTTCGGTGTAATAAATGAAAATGCTCCAGTCCTTCCATTTTTCCTCCTTGTTAGCATACAGCACATTTAGGACAGAGGTCAGCTAAGAAGGGCAGTCAGCCACAGCAGCAACGCTGTGTACAGCCGGCCACAGCAATGTGGAGGGTCCGGTGAATGATTCTGTCTCCCTCCCTCCGTTCCTCCCTGCTTTCCCCTCACATTTTTATCTTTTACTTATTTTTTATTGCTTCCCCTGTCTCATTTTTAGGAATATCAGTGGTTTCTGGGAAAAATCCAAGGAGATAGATACTAATTTTGTGTTGTGCCTACATCTGGGTTCCTGCCAAAGGGCATCTGGGCATAATTGGACGTTGGTCTGTCCTTAGAACCTACCTCAGTCTCAGCCTAATCCACTCGAGGCTAACCTTTTGCTCATTACAGAAACTATCAATGAGCCAGTCCATCTTTCTAGAGCTTTCTGGATTTATTTCCTACTCAATCATTCCATCAAGAGTTTTCAAGTGCCTGCCATCGGTGAGCAGTTGGCTCCATCCCAGCCAATCACACTCACACTTAACACCTCAATAACTCACTTAACCTGTCCGTGTTCCACTTCTCTCCTATAAAAAGGCACGGATGACATGGAGAATTACTCATTATGTAACATGCACACTCAGTGCCACTATACGACTATGTCATTGAGTACTACAGGACTTTTGGGGACCTTCCCCAGGCTTATCCTGACAATCCATGAAACTGTATCCCTCCCAGACAAGTCCAGTCCCTGGGCTGATGTCCTGGGCTGTTCTCTCTGGTCTCAGCCTCCAGGGGAGCTCAGGTAGGCAGGCGATGTCTCTCTGGGCATGAGGGTCTGGCGGTCTTCATGGCTGCCACATATTTTATATAATCATCCCAGAATTTGATTCAAAACTTCTTGGCATTCTAAAAATAGTTTATCCCTTTGCTTATTTTTATACCCTACCATGGCTGCCAAGTTTTTGCTTGAAGTGAAATATGAGTTAAAACTAATATACCGGAATGGTATTAATTATAGCACCCTGAATAGTAGCGAAGAGCGGCATTACGAAAATTACTAGTTAACCACATACACATAGCGCTTGCTGTCAGCTTTTTATAGCCAAAATTTGGGACTAAATTGGGCCCAATTTGTCTCGAACAGCGACAATGTTCAGAGCTATTATCTTCTCCAGGCACCGATGTGCCAGTATGTTAATCCAAAGACTCAAAGATCAAGGACCCAAATCCGAAGGCCCCTAGGATTTGGGGTCAGGTTTCTTGTCCTCTCTGGGACACACTGTCCTTATCTGCTTCTGAAGGGTCAAAAGGAAAATAGGACCTTAAGATGCCTCTGGGAGGGACATCTCATTAAAATATTCAGAGCATGTTCAGCTTTTTGTGCTATAAATAACTAGCTCTGTTCTTTGATTATATCACCAAGATAGAGCAATAGTTGTACAATTAAGTCAAGTTCAAGTTCAGATTTCCCCATGATCTAGAATTTTAACCCTTTTTAAAAAAAATTTTTGAGAAAAGTTATTTTGCAAAGAAAGTGAATCAAATTCGTTAGAGAAATGATGATTTCTTGTGAGGGACAAAGGACAGACAGAAGGTGATGTTATAACATAATCAAAGCCAATTTCAGTTAAACCAAAATTGTCTCTGGAACTTAGGAAATTTCAGTTCTAAAATGAAAACTTTTTCTATAACCCAAGAGGTTTGTCAGATTTAATTTCTCAGTAAAACGAACGAACAAACAGAGGTCCACGAGCTGCTTCACAAGCTTGTTCAAATAATGTGGGTGTAATTCCGTGGTCTCCCTTTAGAAGACCACAGCTGATGTGGCAAGTGCACTTCCCATTACACATTAATGGGAAAAGTTGGAGAGATTTTCATCAACTGCTTATAAAGATACCTTTTGTAATTTTTTCCCCAGATAGTAGCTGTGCTGTTTACGGGCTACTGGTTTTACTAACCGTCCTCTAACTGCTAACCACTCATGCCATGCCTAGTAGGGAAGACCTTGGTCTTGCAATGCCCCGTGGGTGAGTTAAATCAAGCATGCTCACTCATGGAACCACGGAGAGGGACAGCAAGTTTCAGACACACAGTATTGGTAGTAATTGGCTCATGGTCAAGAGAGAGGAGCTTGGGAAGCGGGAACACCTGGTTGACCAACACAGATTCTATTTCTGTGGAATAAGAAAGGAAAGCATGAAATCATTCCTTCTCCAAGGAGGAGTATTTTTACTTGCGAGGTGTTTCCCTCCTAGGACGACCAGTCCATTTTGTTTCTCCTGGTACTTCCTACCTCCACACAAACATTTTTGGTCTCTAGTATTTTGAAGCTTAATATCAATCTTAGCAGGTTATGAAAAGGACCTTCCTTTTGCAAAGAAAATGGGTTAAAAAGAAGAGAAAACTATTATATCCCTCTTGAATGTTCTCTCTGCTGCTACACAGAGACTGTCTTCTGTCCTGGGTCTCAGCGAATTCTTGGCTTCAGGACAAACTTCACGAATCAGGAGAATTTGACTGGGCCTGATCCTGCCCTCCTCTCCGTCCTGATAATATGACTCCTGTTGTTCCTCCTGTGTCTGTGCCCACCTGTTATCAGCATTATGCCTGGGTTCGGGGAGTGTCTCCAAAACGTGAGTGCCAACCTTTGAAAGAGAGAAGATAGGTTGCAAAATCATTTCTAAAGCCCCTGTCTATGTTCTTTGAGAACTCATTATCTGCAAAGTCATGCTCCTCAATGTTCAATCCTGTTCGATGCTCTCAGCCTTCTTGCCTATTTGGTGCCCTGGCTCCTGCTGCCGTGACATTACCTTGGCACCTAGCACAAATCCCATCCTGCTGGGATCTTCCTTTCCTGATGATGGACCCCTGAGGTATGTCTGTTTCAGTGCTTTTAGAAAGGCAGTCCAGGGCTGCCTGAGTGAGAATCATGTGGGAGGCTTATTAGAAATTCAGACATTCTCGGCCCCCACAACAGCCTTCTTGAATCTCAAACTCTGGAGATACAGATTAACATTTAAGCGAGCTGAGCTGTTCAGCAAATTGAGATTAGAATGCACGCCAGAGGGTTAACAATCTATTATATATAGAACACAGCATCTGAATAAAGGGCACACAAAACACAGGCTGTAGACCAGTGACTTGCCCTTGGCCAGAGAGTTTTGAAGGAGTAGGATGGATGTTCTTTTGAAAACAAAATCATAGTAACAATCAGAAGAATGACAATAGCAATATATTACAAAAGGAATATTGGCACATAAAATAAGTTTGGATATTTCCATTTGACATAACTCCCAACAACCACCTTGAGTGTCTGGTTGAAGAGAGCCCGCAGAGTGTGGTGGTCCTCGAGATCCAAAGTGCCTACACATTTTCAAATAGGATAATATAATTCCACAAGAAAATCAAATGACAGCACTCATAACACACACCTGCAATATACTTAGGATACAGGGACCCTACAAACTTCAAATAGCAGCCAGATTCAGGGTATGGAATCTAGAGCTTGTCCTGAGGCTTTGTAGAAAGGGAAGCAGGGAGAGGAGGTCTAGGTGAGAAAGCCCACCTAGGTGGGAAAACGTGGAAAACAACTACCAGAAAGGAGAGGAAACAAGAGTGTTGCAAGGATGTGCAGAAACTCAGGAGGGGCATCGACCCATAAGATACCCTATTGCCTTCTCCCAACAGGAAAGAAGGGGGGAGGGAAGAAGGAAGGAAGGAAGGAAACAAGAGGGGCAGGAACTGAATTTAGCTATCAGTAGACGAGTGTGTGCTTGAATTAAGATCCCCAAACTCCATGTGCATTTCTACATTCAGTATTAACACTGGTCTGGGAACAACAAAAACAAAAGATATTTTAAAATGAATTGCTAGAAAGGGAGAAAAATTTAGAAAATGCAGGAAAAAGCACAAGAGGACTATAAAAATTGCATTTATCAAAGATAGAATGAAGATCCCAGAGAGACATGCGTTAATGGGACAGAATCATTATTCTCTCTAAAACGGATAACATACTTCTATCAGCATATTCAAGAATCTCTACAAAAACAAGAAAATGACAACCAATGTAAAATAAATGAAACAAACAAACATATGGATGTATCCTAGTCAAAAAAGGCAAGGACAGGGATAAGAAGCTGCCGGGAGGGGAATGTAAGTCCCCTTCAAAGGAACAACAGTAACGCTAAAAGCCGACTTCCAGCAGCAGCACATGAAGCCAGAAGACAGTGGGAACATGCCGGTATCTTGAAGTACTGAAATGAAAGAAAGGCTAACCTAGAATCATTGACCAAGTGATCACACCCTTTCAAAATGAGGCAAAGCAAATATATGTTTGTCGAACAAAACAAAGAGAAGCAATCTCCAGCAGATCTAAAAGAAATTCTGAAGGAAGTTCTTCCCAGAGAGGGACACTCATCGCAGATGGAAACCAGGAAGGGCAGAAGGAAATGCAGAAGAACAGTTATGGGTGAATTATGAGAGTAAGGAACATATAAATGAGCACTGATGCTATCACAATAATTATGCCCTCTGATGGGATTTAAAACACATGCATAATGGAAATGCTGGGCAGCAATAACACTGAATGTCAGGAAAGTGAAAGGACCCCTGAATTCTTAGCTCTGAATTCCCTTATCAGGGAAATAGTGAAACTTAATTTGAATAAAATTGCGTAAGTCAGGCATGCCTGTTTTTTTTTAAATTTTTTTATTTTTTCAGCATAACAATATTCATTATTTTTGCACCACACCCAGTGCTCCATGCAATCCGTGCCCTCTACAATACCCACCACCTGGTGCCCCCAACCTCCCACCCCCCACCCCTTCAAAATTCTCAGATCGTTTTTCAGAGTCCGTGGTCTCTCATGGTTCACCTCCCCTTCCAATTTCCCTCAACTCCCTTCTCCTCTCCATCTCCCCTAGTCCTCCATGCTATTTGTTATGCTCCACAAATAAGTGAAACCATATGATAATTGACTCTCTCTGCTTGACTTATTTCACTTAGCATAATCTCTTCCAGTCCCGTCCATGTTGCTACAAAACTTGGGTATTCATCCTTTCTTTTTTCTTTTTCTTTTTTCTTTTTTTTTTTTTTTACAGCTTTATAAACATATATTTTTATCCCCAGGGGTACAGGTCTGCGAATCGCCAGGTTTACACACTTCACAACACTCACCATAGCACACACCCTCCCCGATATCCATAACCCCACCCCCTCTCCCAACCCCTTCCCCGCATCAACCCTCAGTTTGTTTTGTGATATTAAGAGTCACTTATGGATTGTCTCCCTCCCAATCCCATCTTGTTTCATTTACTCTTCTCCTACCCCCTTAACCCCCCATGTTGCATCTCCTCTCCCTCATATCAGGGAGATCATATGATAGTTGTCTTTCTCCGATTGACTTATTTCGCTAAGCATGATACCCTCTAGTTCCATCCACGTCGTCGCAAATGGCAAGATTTCATTTCTTTTGATGGCTGCATAGTATTCCATTGTGTATATATACCACATCTTCTTTATCCATTCGTCTGTAGATGGACATCTAGGTTCTTTCCATAGTTTGGCTATTGTAGACATTGCTGCTATAAACATTCGGGTGCACGTGCCCCTTCGGATCACTACGTTTGTATCTTTAGGGTAAATACCCAGCAGTGCAATTGCAGGGTCATAGGGTAGTTCTATTTTCAACATTTTGAGGAACCTCCATGCTGTTTTCCAGAGTGGTTGCACCAGCTTGCATTCCCACCAACAGTGTAGGAGGGGTCCCCTTTCTCCGCATCCTCGCCAGCATCTGTCATTTCCTGACTTGTTAATTTTAGCCATTCTGACTGGTGTGAGGTGATATCTCATGGTGGTTTTGATTTGTATTTCCCTGATGCCAAGTGATATGGAGCACTTTTTCATGTGTCTGTTGGCCATCTGGATGTCTTCTTTGCAGAAATGTCTGTTCATGTCCTCTGCCCATTTCTTGATTGGATTCTTTGTTCTTTGGGTGTTGAGTTTGCTAAGTTCTTTATAGATTTTGGACACTAGCCCTTTATCTGATATGTCATTTGCAAATGTCTTCTCCCATTCTGTCAGTTGTCTTTTGGTTTTGTTCACTGTTTCCTTTGCTGTGCAAAAGCTTTTGATCTTGATAAAATCCCAAAAGTTCATTTTTGCCCTTGCTTCCCTTGCCTTTGGTGATGTTCCTAGGAAGATGTTGCTGCGGCTGACGTCGAAGAGGTTGCTGCCTGTGTTCTCCTCGAGGATGTTGATGGATTCCTTTCTCACATTGAGATCCTTCATCCATTTTGAGTCTATTTTCGTGTGTGGTGTAAGGAAATGATCCAATTTCATTTTTCTGCATGTGGCTGTCCAATTTTCCCAACACCATTTATTGAAGAGGCTGTCTTTTTTCCATTGGACATTCTTTCCTGCTTTGTCGAAGATGAGTTGACCATAGAGTTGAGGGTCTATTTCTGGGCTCTCTATTCTGTTCCATTGATCTATGTGTCTGTTTTTGTGCCAGTACCATGCTGTCTTGATGATGACAGCTTTGTAATAGAGCTTGAAGTCCGGAATTGTGATGCCACCAACTTTGGCTTTCTTTTTCAATATTCCTTTGGCTATTCGAGGTCTTTTCTGGTTCCATATAAATTTTAGGATTATTTGTTCCATTTCTTTGAAAAAAATGGGTGGTACTTTGATAGGAATTGCATTAAATGTGTAGATTGCTTTAGGTAGCATAGACATTTTCACAATATTTATTCTTCCAATCCAGGAGCATGGAACATTTTTCCATTTCTTTGTGTCTTCCTCAATTTCTTTCATGAGTACTTTATAGTTTTCTGAGTATAGATTCTTAGTATCTTTGGTTAGGTTTATTCCTAAGTATCTTATAGTTTTGGGTGCAATTGTAAATGGGATGGACTCCTTAATTTCTCTTTCTTCTGTCTTGTTGTTGGTGTAGAGAAATGCAACTGATTTCTGTGCATTGATTTTATATCCTGACACTTTACTGAATTCCTGTACAAGTTCTAGCAGTTTTGGAGTGGAGTCTTTTGGGTTTTCCACATAGAGTATCATATCATCTGCGAAGAGTGATAGTTTGACTTCTTCTTTGCCGATTTGGATGCCTTTAATTTCCTTTTGTTGTCTGATTGCTGAGGCTAGGACTTCTAGTACTATGTTGAATAGCAGTGGTGATAACGGACATCCCTGCCATGTTCCTGACCTTAGCGGAGAAGCTTTCAGTTTTTCTCCATTGAGAATGATATTTGCGGTGGGTTTTTCATAGATGGCTTTGATAATATTGAGGTATGTGCCGTCTATCCCTACACTTTGAAGAGTTTTGATCAGGAAGGGATGCTGTACTTTGTCAAATGCTTTTTCAGCATCTATGGAGAGTATCATATGGTTCTTGTTCTTTCTTTTATTAATGTGTTGTATCACATTGATTGATTTGCGGATGTTGAACCAACCTTGCAGCCCTGGAATCAATCCCACTTGGTCGTGGTGAATAATCCTTTTAATGTACTGTTGAATCCTATTGGCTAGTATTTTGGCGAGAATTTTTGCATCTGTGTTCATCAAGGATATTGGTCTGTAGTTCTCTTTTTTGTTGGGATCCTTGTCTGGTTTTGGGATCAAGGTGATGCTGGCCTCATAAAATGAGTTTGGAAGTTTTCCTTCTCTTTCTATTTTTTGGAACAGTTTCAGGAGAATAGGAATTAGTTCTTCTTTAAATGTTTGGTAGAATTCCCCCGGGAAGCCGTCTGGCCCTGGGCTTTTGTTTGTTTGGAGATTTTTGATGACTGTTTCAATCTCCTTACTGGTTATGGGTCTGTTCAGGCTTTCTATTTCTTCCTGGTTCAGTTGTGGTAGTTTATATGTCTCTAGGAATGCATCCATTTCTTCCAGATTGTCAAATTTGTTGGCGTAGAGTTGCTCATAGTATGTTCTTATAATTGTCTGTATTTCTTTGGTGTTCGTTGTGATCTCTCCTCTTTCATTCATGATTTTATTTATTTGGGTCCTTTCTCTTTTCTTTTTGAGAAGTCTGGCCAGGGGTTTATCAATCTTATTAATTCTTTCAAAGAACAAGCTCCTAGTTTCATTGATTTGTTCTATTGTTTTTTTGGTTTCTATTTCATTGATTTCTGCTCTAATCTTTATGATTTCTCTTCTCCTGCTGGGTTTAGGGTTTCTTTCTTGTTCTTTCTCCAGCTCCTTTAGGTGTAGGGTTAGGTTGTGTACCTGAGACCTTTCTTGTTTCTTGAGAAAGGCTTGTACCGCTATATATTTTCCTCTCAGGACTGCCTTTGTTGTGTCCCACAGATTCTGAACCGTTGTGTTTTCATTATCATTTGTTTCCATAAATTTTTTCAATTCTTCTTTAATTTCCTGGTTGATCCATTCATTCTTTAGAAGGATGCTGTTTAGTCTCCATGTATTTGGGTTCTTTCCAAATTTCCTCTTGTGATTGAGTTCTAGCTTCAGAGCATTGTGGTCTGAAAATATGCAGGGAATGATCCCAATCTTTTGATACCGGTTGAGACTTGATTTAGGACCAAGAATGTGATCTATTCTGGAGAATGTTCCATGTGCACTAGAGAAGAATGTGTATTCTGTTGCTTTGGGATGAAATGTTCTGAATATATCTGTGATGTCCATCTGGTCCAGTGTGTCATTTAAGGCCTTGATTTCCTTGTTGATCTTTTGCTTGGATGATCTGTCCATTTCAGTGAGGGGAGTGTTAAAATCCCCTACTATTATTGTATTCTTGTTGATGTGTTTCTTCGATTTTGTATTAATTGGTTTATATAGTTGGCTGCTCCCACGTTAGGGGCATAGATATTTAAAATTGTTAGATCTTCTTGTTGGACAGTTCCTTTGAGTATGATATAGTGTCCTTCCTCATCTCTTATTATAGTCTTTGGCTTAAAATCTAATTGATCTGATAGAAGGATTGCCACTCCTGCTTTCTTCTGATGTCCATTAGCATGGTAAATTCTTTTCCACCCCCTCACTTTAAACCTGGAGGTGCCTTTAGGTTTAAGATGAGTTTCTTGTAGGCAACATATAGATGGGTTTTGTTTTTTTATCCATTCTGATACCCTGTGTCTTTTGATTGGGGCATTTAGCCCATTAACATTCAGCGTAAGTATTGAGAGATATGAATTTAGTGCCATTGTATTGCCTGTAAGGTGACTGTTATAATATATTGTCTCTGTTTCTTTCTGATCTACTACTTTGAGGGTCTCTCTTTGCTTAGAGGACCCCTTTCAATATTTCCTGTAGAGCTGGTTTGGTATTTGCAAATTCTTTCAGTTGTTTGTTTGTCCTGGAAGCTTTTAATCTCTCCTTCTATTTTCAATGATAGCCTAGCTGGATATAGTATTCTTGGCTGCATGTTTTTCTCATTTAGTACTCTGAATATATCATGCCAGCTCTTTCTGGCCTGCCAGGTCTCTGTGGATAAGTCTGCTGCCAATCTAATATTTTTACCATTGTATGTTACAGACTTCTTTTCCCGGGCTGCCTTCAGGATCTTTTCTTTGTCACTAAGACTTGTCAATTTTACTATTAGGTGACGGGGTGTGGACCTATTCTTATTGATTTTGAGGGGGGTTCTCCGAACCTCCTGGATTTTGATGCTTGTTCCCTTTGCCATATTGGGGAAATTCTCTCCAATAATTCTCTCCAATATACCTTCTGCTCCCCTCTCTGTTTCCTCTTCTTCTGGAATCCCAATTATTCTAATGTTGTTTCGTCTTATGGTGTCACTTATCTCTCGAATTCTCCCCTCGTGGTCCAGTAGCTGTTTGTCCCTCTTTTGCTCAGCTTCTTTATTCTCTGTCATTTGGTCTTCTATATCACTAATTCTTTCTTCTGCCTCATTTATCCTAGCCGTGAGAGCCTCCATTTTTGATTGCACCTCATTAATAGCTTTTTTGATTTCAACTTGGTTAGATTTTAGTTCTTTTATTTCTCCAGAAATGGCTTTTATGTCTCCCGAGAGGGTTGCTTTAATATCTTCCATGCCTTTTTCAAGCCCGGCTAGAACCTTGAGAATCGTCATTCTGAACTCTATATCTGACATATTACCAATGTCTGTATTGATTAGGTCCCTAGCCTTTGGTACTGCGTCTTGTTCTTTTTTTTGTTGTGAATTTTTCCGCCTTGTCATTTTGTCCAGATAAGAGTATATGAAGGAGCAAGTAAAATACTAAACGGGTGGCAACAACCCCAGGAAAATATGCTTTAGCCAAATCAGAAGAGATCCCGAATTGTGAGGGGGGAGAAAGGGGATAAAAAGAGGTTCAGAAAGAAAGAAAAAAAAAAGAAACTATTAAAAAAAAGAAAGCCGATAAAGAAAAAATATAAAAAGAGGAAAAAATATATATATATTAGATAAACTATTTAAAAAACGTTAAAAAAAGAAAACGGTAAAAGTTAAAAAAAATTTAGCAGAAGAAGAGAAAAAGAAAAAAAATTGAAAAAGAAAAAAAAATTAAATTAACTGCAAGGCTAAAAAATCATGGGGAGAAAGCCATGAATTCCGCGCTTTGCTTTCTTCTCCTCTGGAATTCCGCCGCTCTCGTTGGTAGGTGAACTTGGTCCTGGCTGGGTTTCCCGTTGATCTTCTGGGGGAGGGGCCTGTTGTTGTGATTCTCAAGCGTCTTTGCCCCAGGCGGAGTTGCACCGCCCTTACCTGGGTCCGCGCTGAGTAATCCGCTCGGTTTTGCTGGGTTTGCTTTCGGGAGCTTTTGTTCCCTGAGCGCTTTCCGTAGAGTTCCGGAAGACGGGAATGGAGATGGCGGCCTCCTGGTCTCCGGCCCCGAGGAGCCAAGAGCCCGGGGCCCCACTCCTCAGTGCACCCTCAGATAACAGCGCCCAATGACTCCCGTCACCCTGGCCTCCGGCCGCGCTCCGAGCTGACCGAGCCTGCGACCGGTTCAAGGCAACCCCGAGCTGAGAGTCACTCCTCGGCTCTGTCTCTGCAGCCGGCTTCCCCGTTCTAATACCGGTAAGCTCTGCGACACTCAGACACCCCCGATCCTTCTGCGACCCTGCGGGACCTGAGGCCGCGCTGACCCCGCCTGGGCTTCACCCCAGTTAAGCCTCTGGAGCGATGTCCCTCAGCGGAACAGACTTTTAAAAGTCCTGATTTTGCTCCATTGCTCCGCCGCTCGCCGGGAGCCGGCCCCTCCCCCCATGGTCTATCTTCCTGTCGCTTTGGATTCACTTTTCCGCCAGTCCTACCTTGCAGAAAGTGGTTGATTTTCTGTTTCTGGAATTGCTGTTCTTCTTCTCTTCAATCTCCCGTTGGATTTGTAGGTGTTTGCAATCTTTAGATAAGCTATTTAGCTGATCTCCCGCTACCCGAAATAGTCTCAGCCTGCTACTTCTCCGCCATCTTGACTCCTCCCCAGGCATGCCTATTTTAACTTTTGGGTTACTGTTAAAGAGTAATAAAATAATATGTAACCTAGAAACAAAAGAGGAGGGCCTGGGTGGCTCAGTCTGTTAAGCATCTGCCTTTGGCTCAGGTCATGATCCTGGGGTCCTGGGATCAAGTCCTGCGTCGTGTTCTCAGCTCCCTGGGGAGACTGCTTCTCCCTCTCCTGCCACTAACTAACTAACAAACTAACTAACTAACTAACTAATTAATAAATCTTAAAAAAAAGAAAATAATAGAGGGAAATACAATAAAGTATTTGCTTAGTTGGAGATAAGGCAAAAAAGAAAAGGAAAAGGAAGATAACTTATCTACAGTCAAACTTTAAGTAACACCGCCCTGCTCTACACAGAACTCTTCTGTTTCCCTCTCCTGGGATTCGAGCTGCCTTTCCACAGATTTCACTTCTCCATCTTCCTATAACACCTACAGGACATCATAGTTACGCTAAGTAATCAATTATCTCATTGAGAAACATAACTGATAAGAAGATAATCTTTATAGCTGCCCATGGAATGAATTACCTTTCCTGATGTTCCTTTATTTTTTTTCAGTGTTCCAAGATTCATTGTTTATGCACTACACCCAGTGCTCCATGCCATACGTGCCCTCCAAAATACCCACCACCAGGCTCACTCATCCCCCACTCCCTGCTCCTCCAAGATGCTCAGTCTGTTTCTCAGGGACGCCGTCTCTCATGATGCATCTCCCACCCCCAATATTCTTCTTGCCTGGGTGTAGACCCAGGTTCCCACCTGCTGTCATTTTTCTTTGCTTGAAGGACATCTTTTCAACATGTCTTGTAGTCTAAGTTTTCTGGGGATGATTTCTTTCAGGTTTTTGTATTTCTGAAAATGTCTTTCTTTCTCCACAATTTTGGAAAGGTATTTTCAGGGAGTAAAGAATTCTAAGTGGATGATTTCCTTTTCGTAGTTTAAAGATGCTTCTCTCCTGCTTTATAGTTTACAGTCTCTGATAGGAAGTCTACTGTCAGCCTTCCCTTTGTTCCTCTGCACATAAAGTGCCTTTTCCCCTCCTGCTGCTTTTAAGATTGGCTTCTCAGATCTGTGGGTGTGTAGTTTTCACCAAATTTGGAAAACTTGCGACCATTAATCCTTTAAACAATCTCTGCTCCCTACCCCCACCTCCTGCCTCCTTTGGAGAGACTCCATTTAGAGGTATATTGGGCTACTTAAAGCTGCCCCACCATGCATTTGTCCAAAAATTGTCTTTTCTCCCTGGGTTTCATTTGTTATTATTTTTCTATGTTTAGATTCTCTATTTCATTCTTATGCAATGTCTAATCTTTTATTAATAACACCCACTGTATTTTGTATATAATGCATAGCCTTTTCATCCCTAGAGGCTTGTTTGGGCTGTTTTCTATAACTTCCTTATCTCTCCTCAACAGGCTCCATCACTCCCTTAGTTCTGGACATATGGTTCACAGTCACACAGCCACTCTGACTATCTGTGGATGCTGGCTTTATTCTCTGTGCCTGACTGCCTGACTTTTCCCCCTTGCAATTTGTATTTTCCTACTTCTTTGCTGGCTTGGTGGTTTTTGATTGGATGCCAGATGCGTCTTTGACCTTGGGTGCTGGATCTGTTGCATTCTCATGAGCACTGCTGATCTGGGTTCTTGGAGGCAGTAAAGGCAGCATGTTCTTATGGGGCTTGCTAAACTGACTTCAGCAAAACCAGTACAGCATTTGGTCTAGGGTTGACCTCCCTTCCCCCACACTCAGCATGGCCATTCTGCAATTGATGAGATTGTCCCTCTGGCTCGTACCTGGCCTGTGAGGGACCTGGGGGTGTTCTCCGTGGTCCTGTAGACCTTTCACTCTTTCTTTCTGGTATTTTCTCATGCACATGTGCTGATCACCACTCGATTTATGGAGCAGACCCTTGGCATACCTCTGCACCCACTCCTCTGGTGCTCTGCCCACAACTCCATTGGTCTGGCTTCCTTGAGCTCACCGGCCACCTCATGCCATCTCTGGGCAGAAGCTGAGTGACCACAGAGCTTGCCCCATTTGTTTTCTGTCTCGTAACTATCCCTGCCCTGGTTGCCCTTAGGGCCAGTGTTTGGAAACCATTTTCAATATATTGTGACAGACTCTTCCCCTCAGGCTGGGGAGTAAACCCAGTGTGTGTTACTGCATCAGACTGGAAGCAGAAGCCTCATCATACATGAATCAGAAAAGACACAAAAAAACTTGCAGTGTTTCACTGTGTTCAAGGAATAGGGTTAATAGTCTTATTAGAAGTGTTTTTAAGGCTCATGAAGACATTTTTAGCCACAAAAAGAGACAAAAACATAGATGAGATTAACAAATGGTCTTTTTGGAGAAGTCGAAATCTGGATGGCCAAAGGGCAAAGAGAAAAATTCTCGCTTCAGGGTGCCTGGGTGGCTCAGTCGGTTAAGCGTCTGCCTTTAGCTCAGGTCATGATCCCAGGGTCCTGGGATCAAGCCCTGCATTGGGCTCCTTGGTCAGTGGAGATTCTGTTTCTCCCTCTGCCTGCTGCTCCCCCTGCTTGTGCTCTCTGTCTCTCTGACAAATACATAAATAAAACTTTAAAAAAAACTTAAATAAAGGAAAAATTCTCACCTCAATAACTATTAAGTACATAGAGTTTCAACATGAATGAAATCCTATTTTTCTTATCTCAGCTTGGCATTGGCTATGGTGATACCCATTGTTGAGGAACCTGTGATAAAAGAGGGAATCTTATCCAATGCTCAGGAGAGAATAACTTGATTCCATTTATTATATAAACATTTTTATCTGTATGTTTTATTTTATTTATATATATGCTTTATTATATGTATGTATGTTTTAAGTCTTAAAATGTGGTTTCCGAATGTCTAATTATTCTCATTAAAATTGAATGAATTTAGTAAATGAAAAGAATGAAAAGAAAACTATGTTCATTACAAGGATGCACATTAAAACTTTGTTTATAAACATGAATATTAAATAAAAACCTCTTGTCGAAAAGTGGAACATTCAACAAATTGGCTGTGTATATCCATAAAACAAGATAATATATATATTACATATATAGTAAAGATATATATACATTTCTGATATGGATATATTTTTTTATTTTGTTATGTAAGAATGGGCTAAAGACTGACATCCAAACAAGATTATGGCATGATCCCATTTGTAACTATGCCTGAGTGTGTGTGTGTGTGTGTGTGTGTGTGTGTCTGAATGTGTTTGTCTGTGTCAACATGTATGAGTGTGTATGTGAGTGTGATAGCGTACATGTGTGGTCTAAGTGGTATGAGTGTGTGTATGTGTGTGGGAGTGTGGTTATCATGTATGTGTATGCAAATATGAGAGCATACATGATAGTGTGTGTGAATTTTATTTTCTTTATATTTTGTGTACATTTTTCCAAAATGTTTTTACAATGAGCATGTGTTTCTTTCTAATTAGTGTTAACTGTAAAGTTCTTCTCAAGGAAATATTAATATTAATACACACAGAACAGCACACTCATAATGAGACCTAACCTCAGTAATTTAGTGGAAATATAACCTTGGAGAGTGTTGGGGAGTCTTGAGACCTAATTAGTAGAGGAAGGGGGGTTCAAGTCAGACTGGTGAGTTGCAAAGAAAGTCAATGCAGAAACTTGGACAGAGAACAAAGGCTAACAGAGGAGGAAGGTTGCAGTTCCTGATCTTGGAGGAAGCGAACTGAGCCTTTCTTCCCATCTGTCTAAGGGCAATCTGGAAAAGTTCATTTGGTTTTAAGAATCACAGGGTCTAATTTAAACCCTGCATTATGGCCCTGTGAGCCATGCGTCTTCAGGTCCTGGTCTCCATTAGGTGTGCATGAGACAGTGTGCATTAGGTACTCAGCGTGGCACCTGACCTCCAGAAAATCCTCGGTTACCAGACATCATCACCACTAGATCGAGCGCGAAACCGCAGGGGGATCACTGCAGACTCACGCTGCCCGGACTCATGCATGGTCTGTCAGCAGGATCTGCTAAATTGTCAGTAGAGTTTCTGTGGGTGGAGGCTGAGCGTGGGCTGCAGCTCATATGCCCGTCCCGAGAGTTCCCAATTCTCTTTCCCCCAAGGGCTGAGAGATCATGGCATGAGGAGCACAGGGAACAGAGAGTCGCACGGCAGGTGGCCCCACACACCACGTATGCGGCGGGAGCAGGCTTGCTTCTGGACCCTTCTATGCAATGAGGACTGCTGGACCCCTCTGTGCTCCCATGCTTCTGGTCTACTCATCACTTTTCCTTTCCTACTGACAGGGCTGCATGGTAATGTCATCAGACATTTATTTTTCTCCCTGCCCCCAAACATCTGGATAGCCCAATATTTAATAAATCAATAAACCAAAAGTCAATAGTCTTTCCCACTGGCGGCTCCCTATTTTCTACAAAATAGAGGCTTGTCCTGGTTGAAGGGTAGGAGAGGGGAACAGGTGACTCTTTTTTTTTTTTTTTAAAGATTTTATTTATTTATTTGACAGACAGAGATCACGAGTAGGCAGAGAGGCAGGCAGAGAGAGAGGGGGAAGCAGGTTCCCCGCTGAGCAGAGAGCCAATATGGGACTTGATCCCAGGACCCTGAGATCATGACCTGAGCCGAAGGCAGTGGCTCTAACCCTGTGAGCCACCCAGGCACCCCTCTTTAAAAAAAAAAAAAAAAAAAGATTTATTTATTTATTTTAGAGAAGGAGAGAGAGAGAGAGAGAGAGAACGAGAACTAGCAGGAGAGGCCGGTGAAGAGGAAGAGAAAATCTGAAGCAGAGCCTGATACGGAGTTTGCTCTCATGATCCAGAGATCACAACCTGAGACAAAACCAAGGGTGGACGGCTCACCCCACTGCACCACCGAGGCGCCCCTGGGAATAGGGACTCTTTTTAAAGTTGTGAGTATGTTGTTTTTACCTGGACTCTGTGTTTGTCCTGATTGCCTGCCTGCACTGACCAGGCTGCATGAGGAAATGCCCTGTCTGTCTTTATCTAATGCCCCTCGCTTGGACGCATTGTAGGGGACAAGCACAGTACAGGGGAGACTGAAGCAGACCAGTGCTTCTCAGAACACAAACTCAGGCTGTTGAAAGAAGGCTTCTTTGGCTTATATTGGTACTGATTCTGTCCAGCAGAACTCAGTGATCTTGCGCAAATGTCTTCTCTTTGGGATGGATAAAAACAGGTGAGTTCTCCCTTACGTTCCCAGAGATTAGCACAAGGTGCATCCTATGGGGTCCCAACACAGAGCGAGCGCAGCATGAAGGGGGCCCCGGGACTATCTGGCCCAGGATCCAGCTCTGCTGTTTTAAGTAGCATAGCCCTGAACCAAGAAGAGCTGTTATGTAAACACCGTCTTGTTAACTCCTCCGTATCCCCTGAGGAGGACAGGTGGCAAATCCTAATTCCGGATGGGAGCTGTAACGTCACTCATGTGTTATCTTTCATATCTCAGGTTGTGACGCTCTCTAGGGGGACAGCTGGGGAGAGCACCCGGACCTTGGCTTCATTTGCCCAAGGACATCCCCGTGGTTCTGCTGCAGCTCATAGCTCTGTCTCCCACCCCCTGCCACCTGTCCCTTTGGATGAGAAGTTCCCAGCCTTATCGTTTTAAAATCAGGTACAAAGTGAGAGGCCGCTCCACAGGGCAACCCAAACACCATTCTCAGACACTCGGTAATTGATTTTCCGAAGACATGGTGGAGGTAATTATGGAGAGGGAGAGACTGGGGGAAAAGATGGTCGAGGAAAGGCCCCCACAAACTCACCCAATATTTGACTCTGGGGAGAGCAGCCCCAGCCCCTCAGAGATATACCTGCCCCTAAATAGTGATGAAGACATTTATGTTTATTCTCCTGCTGACAACTTCTATTGGGCATATGCTAGACAGGTTTTCTTCCCTGTGAGTTTATCCCTGTGAGCAATGAACGTAAGGCGATTACGTTAATGCCTTTATTGGATGACAGAGCCTTTCTTAGAAGGATCCCTAAAAGGCATTTTCTATGCATTCTTCATGTTATAATTTATTTCTCCTATTTTTACAAATAGATTAAGGTAGATTATGATTACTATAAAATCATTCCAGGCAAAAAGTAAAACAAGGTGCAGAGGCGATGGGATTGGAATTCCTTGATTCGCAAGGTAAGGGGATCATGGTGAAATTCTTACCCACAAGTGTTTCACGTGCACAAGTCCTCTCTCTCGGCAGAGCAAGGTGGCCAAGCAACATTAGTTATAACCTGCTAGCCCCACTAAGGGGTTTCCTACAGACAGGAGGACAAGGGGGCAAAAGGGAGAGCAGCTCTTCTCTCTTGAGCACAGCTATGAGAGAAGGGGGCAGCGGCCCCAAGCGGCCCCCTTCCTGCCCAGGAATAGCCACTGTAAGTCCCACCTGAAAGTGCAGCCATCACGAGGGACAGCCCAGATGGCCTCACTGTGGGCTTTGGGACATGCTCTTGGAAAAGGGGCACCCTCACTGAAAATCCGGCCAAACTTACACCTGACTCAGGGTATGGACGGGGGCAGAGGGGCCCATCAGCAGAGGCAGAGGTGACTCTTTCCAGGTCCTACTAGGGCTGCAGAGAGTGCTGCTGATGGCTGGGGACAAGAGAGCACGGGACATCCTCCCAGATGGGCACGCCCTCTCTCCTGCCCGACTGTGGGCTGTGTGACGTGGTTGTGGACAGGGCAGTGCCAAGAAAGGGTAAGGGAAGATTTGCAGGTGTTCTCTTTGTGTTGAGGACTCCTCGTGCCAAGGGGGTGGTGAGCCCCAAGGTTGCTGTACCTTGAAGGATCTGGTAGGCCGTGGCAGGGTGACCCCACCATAGAGAACTGGAGACCTTCTCGGGCAGACCCTGAAGACAGAGTACCTCCGTTCACCTTCCCTGCAGGGCTGGGGCCTGAGTCCTAGTGTCAGAGCTCTTCGCTGCGGAGCCGTGTGCCCCTGGGTGAGTGATTTCTTCCTGTGTGGGTCCAGTCCTACATCGGTAAAATGTCTGGGACTGCTGTAGGGATACTCCCCTCATCAGCCTGCCGGGAGAGACACAGTGACACGCTCGCGGGCTGGGAGCAAGTCCTGCACGTCGTGCGCGCGCTGGAGACCCTCACTGTCATTGTCATTGTTCAGAGCAGCATCCTGCCGTCCCCCAGCTCTGCTCTCTTCTTCCTGGGTGGCCGTGACTCTGGGGGCCTCCTGTTCTGTAGAATGGCAGCTTGATACCTTCCTTCGTGGTCATGTGGTTGTAGCGACCCGTTTCTCCACCGGGGGACCGGGGGACCGAGCAGGCTCACCAGGTAGCCTCTCTCTTGGGCTTTCATTCCTCACGAGCCCCCGGAGTGTGGGCAGGCATGCCTTCAAGTCTGGCCACCGGCCATGGGATGAACGTGGACAAGGAGTGCAGGCAGAGTGGGGCTCTGAGCATCACCAGGAGGGGAGCCCGGCCAGCAAGCCCAGTGCTCTCTCCAACGCAAACCTCAAATCTTCTCTGGATGATGTCACTCATTTTCCGGGCACAGAGCTCCCCACGTCTGCTGACTTCATCTTGGCCTAGCCAAGGAGACCATGAGTAACCCAGCCTGAGATCATGGCTGCCTTCAGGCCCCCGACATGGGGTCTCAGGGGAGAGTCCACTGGACTCTGCCCCCAATCTTCACGTCCACTTAGTCATACCCCATCCCCTGGCTGTCCTCAATCTTGTGCTTACGTGGGTGTCCCCCACACTACCTTCTCTTTCTCTTCTCAAGATCTGGCTGTCGTGGGCAGGGGCCCAGAATGGATTAACGTCTTTCACTTCTGCTCACCAACCATGACATCACTTTCCCTCTTGGTCCATACATTACCCCCTCATCAATGCTTCCTACCTCATGGTAGGTCCCCCACATAGGGAGGGATCACTAAGCAGCAATTTGTTATAATTTAAGCAGAAAGTAATTATAGCAGACCAGCAGTTTAGAAAGAGCCGGAAGTCGTGTTTTGCTGTTAACACAATGGCTTGGCTCTGCAGTGACAGGAGATACACATTTCTAATTCTCAGAGGTTTATGGGTATCCTGGTCATTTGCTTACCAAACCAAGGATAAAATGCATCTTTTGAACAACATGGGATGTTAACTGAAGACTCTTCTGATTTTAAATCCGAGAGCCTCTCCTGCAGAAATGACCAAGTTCTGCTAGAAAGTCCTGAGGGTCTGAGTTTTGCTTGAGATGACAGCTATGGATTAAAATAATATTTGCAATGTTCAAATGTATTCAGTTTGGTAGAAATTTAGAAATTGCTAGAAAGAATATTTAAAGCGTTACCCAGGAGCGCCACACTTGGCGCTGAGCACTTAGCATGGCACCTGGCTCATGGCAGGCTCTTAATGAATGCTTTCGAGTGGACAATGAGTGAGTGAGTGCACCTGTTGACCCCCAGCCTAAAAGGCTCCTTCTTCTTTACCCATCAGCTCGTCCTTCTGGAGAGAGCTGCTGGTCTAAGCAGACCAGACTTGCCCCTCTGGGCCCCCTTGTTTTTGCGTATTCTTCTCTTGTAGTACAGTATTGCAGCCTGGACAATGTGTGTGTGCTTTCTTACATGTTCTGAGCATGAGGCCATGGCTGTCTTCTTCATGTCTGCCTCACCAGCAAATGTTATGTTATCTGGCATTGTCCACCACTGACAATGACAATCCATTTTAATTAGAAGACTCAAGTACCAGCAGGAATATAACGAAAACAGGTCATGTCTTCCTCCATGCAGGAGCTCCGTGACCTAGATCATGGTGCAGATGGCCAGCCTACACAGGTTTATGATGGCCCTGACTTGGAAAAGGGCTGGCAAGGTTTGGGGTCAGGATACCTTGTCCACTATTGACAAGCTTGAGGGAGGCCCTTGGGAGGAAGATTTCAGGAGCCTCCTGAGGGAAGCCCCAGCCAGGAGAAGGGAGAGGTCCCCCAGGGCAGCAGGGTCTATCCTGAGAACTCCATGCTGGCCACCATTTGGTGCATCCTCAACCAAGGCACCCGGTCTACATCTGTGAAGACATGGCCAAGGGGAAAGTAGAAATACAAAGGTCTGGTTGCCTCATCAGGCATTTGACTTTGAGCCGGAAAATCTGCTAGTTTGGATTTTTGCCGAGTAAACCAAAACTGAAGAAAAAAAATCTCAGACAGAGATATGCTCCTTCTTACCATGACTTGCTTTCTCTTTCACTATCATCCCTGATAAATGTAACCAGCAGCGATTTGGAACACTTTAGCTTTAAAATAAACTTATTTATTTATTTATTTATTTATTTATTTATTTATGTAATCTCTACACCCAGTGTGGGACTTGAATTCATGACCCTAAGTTCTAGAGTCACATGTTCTTCCAAGTATCCCAGGGCACCCCTGGAATACTTCAGCTTTTAATTTCTCCCTCTGCTAATGATCTCAAAATATTTGAGAAGGAAATACCCAAAGGAGCCCAGCTCTTCTCCCGTAAGGTGATGACTCCTTTATTATCAAGGGCAAATCCAGCCCTAAGTTCTCTTTTGGAAAGTCAAGTATTAATACTGTGAAATCTGTTTGAAATGTAAATGCTCATCTATCCCAGCGGGGAGAAGAGCGACTCTACACAGAGATCCTCTCCCTCTGATGCCTGCTTGGATGTTCTCACCAGTCAGCTGAGGGTAACCGACAGAGGAGACACTCTCCCTCCCTGCCCCCTTGAAGAACACTCTGCAGCTTCAGCTTTAGAAGCTTCCAGAACATCAGAGAAGGTGCCAGAAGAACCCTATGGAAGAAGCCAGCAGTAAAAACATAAACTGAGGGCTGCTGGAGGCGAGGTGGGGGGGATGTGTGACTGGGGGATAGGCATTACAGAGGGCACATGATGTACTGGGTGCTCTGTGCAACTGATGAATTATTGAATGCCACCTCTGAAACTAATGATGTACTATACGTTGGCTCATGGAATTTAAATAAATAAAAAAAGGACTGAAGCTCTCGAGAGCATAAGAGACGATCTGCTGAGGGGGCATTGGAGGTTTTGCCTTACTGACCAGTCTTGGTTCTGAATAGAGGTGGAACCTTGACCCAGAGACCCTGGAAATACCTGAAGGGTCTGAGATTCCACAAGCACCTCTGAACCTCAGTGACTATGGGGAAGGTGCCCCTCAGAGCCACAACACGTCTGGCACACTTATTTCCTAGAGCCCCACTGTGAGTGGGCAATTTGTCTTTGTATTTCATTTTGTAACTGGTCATTATGGATAAAAACAGAAGGACACCGGTGTTTGCATGGTTACATTTGTACAGCAGTTTTGCTGAACTATCTGCTCCTTTCCAGGCAAAGAAAAATGTTGTGTTCAGTGAATAAAGATTTCAGTTCTCCTAATATGGTGGTTATACCTTCCTATTCTTTTTCTTGCTATGTTTGATGTTTACACAATACACAAACATATTGGTTGAAGGAATATAAGGCTTTTAGATAATGCTCCTTCCTTTAAATGCATTTAAATTTAAAATGCTTTAATTGGGGATTTACCCTTTTCTAAGGTAGAAGAATGACAGCAACTTTGGTTTATTATTATATAAAATCAGCGTCCTATGTTTGGTGTCCATGAAAATGTGAAACTTTCAGGCCCTCAGAAAAAAGACAGGTGTGTGGTGTGGCTCGGGCATGCAGGACAGTGGGGAAGGGAGGCTGGGGAGCAGGTCCCCAAAGCCTGCCAACCCTCTCAGCAAAATCTTACAAACACTTGGAGAGTTTTCTTTCTTTTCTCTTAAACACTCCTTTCCCAACATCCACAGCTTGTCCTTCCACTGAAGTCAAGTCTTTGTCCGAGTCAGACTTCCTCGTCCCCTCACCTGATCTAACACTGCCCACCCTCCCTCCCCAGCCCTCTGTGCTTAAGGGCCTTGCTTGCCCCCTCCTCTCCATGGAACCGACAGCCATCAGAGGTTCTACATATTCTACTGATACCCTGTTCACTGGCTGCTTTCCCCCACCCAGTTTGGAGCAGGATGTGGAGAAAGAGAACTCTCTGTCCATGGTCCCTGCCGAGAGCCCTCCTGCACTTGGACAGAGTGTACCAGCCGAGCCACCACTGCGGGCAGTGACTGCACAGGGAGGTGCTGCACTGGGGCCCTGGGAAGCCCCTGCTTAGATCCCCGAAGTTTCGGGTCAAGGCTCTGCCCCCTCTGCTGGCATCCTCCACTTGGAAAGCAGCTTCTGTGCTTCTGTTGGGACATGGTGTTCCTGGGAGGAGGGCCCACCGCCCATCCTGACTTGGGGGGTTGTCGGAGCTCATAACCTACACAGTTGGATGTTTCCAGTAACATTCCACAGTGAGTGGCTCAATAGTGAAAACAGTTCCCGTGATTCGGGAAAGGAGGGCCTGGAGTAGGGAGGTCACGCATCTCCCCTGTGTCTTGGACAGGAGGGCAGAGCTGAGAGCCTTTATTGCATAGTGACCGTCCTCGCCACAGGGGTGGCTGAGGCAGAAGTAACCTTGCAGGGAGTCCTGATTCCACACACTCCGGCAGCTGGCGGTTGCTGAGGGAGCACACCAGCAGAGGTGGGCAGGCCACGGGGCGGGGGGGTCCAGGGCGGGCCAGACTTCAGAGATTGGGTAGGTCCCAGGATGCAGAATGGCACGGCCCCTCCAAGGCTGGTCCTGGGCTCCTTGGCACCCATCCACGGAGCCCCTGTGTCTCAAAGACAGAGAATCGATTATATGTAATTATCTGCTTTATACTGGATATCGCTTTTATTAAAGTATTCTAAATCAATAACACATAAACACAAAAAGAATTTTAATAATCCTTATTCCAACTCCCACAATACTTGTTTGTGTATTAAATTGAACAGAACCTCAAAAACACTTGGAGAAAAAGGTGAATCGCAGTGTATTGTTAGAAAATGGATGATTTTCCCAATTTATGGAGAAAATCACTCAGTTCTGTCCTTTAATCTGTTAATGTTGTCAGTCGTATTTATAGAATTTCTCATTGCAAACGCTCCTTCAATTCCTGCAATAAACGCCCTGTGTACATGTGGGCTATCATTTTTTATATGCTGTCAGGTTCAGTTTGCTAATATTTTATTTAAAGGATATTGAAACGGGCTTGGAAGTGAGTTTGGCCTGTAATTTTTTTGTGTGTTTGCTTTTTTAAAATGCAGTGTTCTAGTTTTAACTTCAGTATCGAGATATACAGTCTCGTAGTATACTTGGGGAATTTTTTTTTTTTTCCCTAAGCTCTGGGAGAATTTGCATATGATTAAAAGCTTGGTAGCACTGGTAGCATTTTTCTGTAACACCGTGTGAGCCTGGTATTTTTTTTTTTTTTGTAGGAACATTTTTCACTGCGACTCCAGTTTACTTGGTCGTCCTAATGATTTCAGACTTTCCTCTAGATTCAGTTTTGCCAAATTATACTTTTCCAGAATTTCTCCATTTTAAGTTTCCAAATTTGTTGGTGTAAAATTGTGTGTTTTATTTCAGTCTGTGTTGGAGGGGGTAGTCACATTTACCTTCATTCCTAATAGGGCTTATTTTTGTCTTTTCTCTTATCTTCCTAATCAGCTTTATTGATGTTTATCTATTTTATTAACCTTCCCCAAAACCAACATTTAGCTCTCTCCTCTATTCACTATTTATTTAATTGATTTCTGTTTCCACTTTATTTTCTCCTCACATTTGCTTTATTTGGGTCTGTTCAATGATTCACTTTCTAGCTTTTAAAGTTGCATGTTTAACTCATTAATACCCAGAGTCCCTTCTTTTCAGTAAAAGAGTGCAGGAGTAAAATCTTATCTCCAAGTGTCACTTTGAGTCTCACTGGTTCTAATGTAGTATTTTCTTTGTCATTCATTTCTCCGTATTCCTAAATTCAATTTCTTCTTTGACCCACAAGGCATTTAAAACTGGGTCTTTTATTTTTTGTGTACGCAGAGGACTTCTCTCTCTCTCTCTCTTTCATTTTTTTTTTTTTTTGAGGCCTTTCTCTTGATGCTGTGGACGTCCAGCCCAGTTGCTTCATGGCAAGGCAGCATGATTTGCCCAACACAAATGATCTGAGCTCTGTGGAAACTTGTTTTATGTTTCTGTGTGTGGCCAATTTCTGTAAACGTCTCATGTGCATTTGAGATCAATGTGATACTTTAATGGTAGGGTGCAGAACTCTTTAAAGTCCATTAAAACATGCTGGTTAATTGTTGTGTTAGTCAGGGTTTTTCAGAGAAACAGAACCACCAGGGGATATATTGATTTCTATGAGGGAGGTTTATATAGGAATTGGTCGTGAGGTTACAGAGACAGAAATCCCGTGTCAGCTGTTTGCAAGCTGGGGATGTGGGAAGGCTGGTGAATCTCAGACTAAGTCCTGAAGACCCGAGAACCCGCAAGCTGATGGTGTGGGTCCTTGAGTCTGAAAGCCCGAGAGCCAAAAGGTCCTGTGTTCAAGGGCAGGAGAAGACAGATGTGCCAGCTGCAGGGGGGAGAGAATCTACCCTTCCTGTTCTGGCTGCTCTGGCTTGGCCTTCTCTGAAGTGGATGCTGTGCGGCCCACACTGCTGAGGGTAAGTGTTGGCTCAGTCTGCTGCCTCAGGGTAATCTCCTCCAGAAGCAGCTTCACAGTTGTCCAGCTCTCCGGGCATCCCTCTGTCCCGGTAAGCTGACATAAAATTCCCCATCACGGGGTGTTGTTCAGCCCTTTCATACCTTTGGTGGTTTCTCCCCGTTTGACCCAACAATAACTGAGAACAGTGTGGAAAGACTACGTTGTGCATGCAGACTTTCATTTCCTCCCCCTGTATCTGCAAATACTTTTTAAGTAAAATTTTTAGGAACACTTTTACAAGCTTTACAGACGTTGAAATTGTTAAATGCTCTTACTGAATGGATTTTTAAAAAGTATTTAGTAGTGAACCTCTCTGGGCCCCAAATGCTTTTTGCCTTAAAGCTGTAACTGCCGTGGATGCAGAGAGCGCCCTTCTCATGATTAACATTTGCCTGTTTACATTTTCCTCTCACATTTCCCTCCACCCTTCCTGCGTCTAAGTTCAGACGTGCCCTGAGGTGCAGCATGTGGTTGGGTTTAAAAACCCAGCGTGGCGATCTCCAGGTGTGTCTCACACATTTGCTTTTACTCTATTTATGTATCTGCTTGGACATGTCTCTGTGCTGTCTTGAAATCCTCAATGATTTCGAACAAGAGGGCTTGCATCTTCATTTTGCTCTGAGCCCCATTAATTCTGGGTCCGATTCTGCAACTAAGCAAGAGTCTGGGTGCACAGAAAGGCCAGCACCAACCCTGGGAGTGAATGTGAGTCACCTCAGTTGGTCTTGCTTATCTGGACTCACTGAACATTCTACTTCTTGCTCATGATCTGATTCTCTTTCTATGCAATGTTTTCATTGACAGCCGAATTCATGAGCCATTATTGTGGGCTGGGCATTGTGCAAGCAAAAAGGCACTTAATCCTCACAATAACATTACAAACAGGGTTATTATGTTTCCCGACAATGGAAGCTCAGTAGCTACATAACTTGTAGAACGTTAACGCCTGTAAATGGGAGGACTCAGATCCAATCTCAAGCCTGTGATACTACCTGTCCCTTCCAGTCAACCTGGGTTTAGCAAAAGCTTATTCCAGGATGAGTTTTCTGATGATCCCATTCTCCCCACAGCTGCTCGTTTGCTGGGAATGCTTCTCCAGAAGTCCCTCCCTCTGTTTTTGGTTTCAGGTTTGTCAACATCCAAAGCCGATAGCTCCAGCTGCTTTGTCCAGCTGTCCAGACTTGACCCCTTCTCCATAAGGATTTCTGGAACTGCATTTGCCTGGGTACACCGATGTGCATTGTCACAGGCTGGCACCTCTGCTTACTAAACCCCTACTGTTTCTCCAAAGCGCTCTTGCTCCTGTTCAGGAGGACCTTGTTCCTGGCTCCACCCTCCTTCCCTGTTCTATTCAAGAATGTTTAACTGGACTGACTCGTAGACCAAGCCTAGAGTACTTTGGTTTTGATCCCCAAATTCTCGCCTGGATGGAAGGCCCTGCTGCTTGTTAGTTTGCTTTCAAGATTACTCTTCCTGTTGGTACCCTCCATCTGGTTCATGGTTTTACAATGAGATTCCTTCCTCGAGTCTTGCTTGGCTACATTCACTATCCCTCACTTTGACATATCAAAGAGCGCATCCCCATGAGTGTTTTTTGAAATTTCAGTGGGCAATTCCTTCTTTTCTCATGCTGCTGTCTTCTTTGGGTCTGGAATCAGCTCATGTCTTTCATGGAACCCTTGCCCAGTAACACAACCCCCAAGGAGACAGTGTGCACACACACACACTGCACACGAGCTCTTCCCTCCATCCACGGAAACCTGGCACCACCATTCAAGGATTTCCCATTGCACCCCCAGGGGTTCTGGTGACTGTTAGGTAGGGGAACCCCCCTTCTATCAGTGTGAGCAAATCATTACATCTCGCTCCCATGCGGGCTTCTGTAAACTACGCAGTCCTCTCACCTCTGGTGTCTTTCTGTGTTAGCAACTGTCCGGTGGATCATGAAATCTGAAAACTTCAACCTCCTTTGGAATCTCTGTAGAACGTGGCATTGTACTGGCCATGAATGATTACAGGAGGTGAATCTTAGCCACTCAGAGACTATCACTAGAAAATCTTAAAAAGGCTGGTGCCATTAGAAGAAAAAAAAAAAAGATGAGTAAATAAATAAATAAAGGCTGGTGCTGTCTCAGCAACATAGAGAAGCAGGGATTCTGCATAATTATAAGCTAAGCATAGGAGCTGCTTGGCAATGTTGACGTGTAGACAGCGTCGTTATAGTCTGCGTCTTACATACGGTTTAAATAAGTCTGTGGTCTCCGGGTGGGCATTTCATACATCATTGTTCTCAGTCTCTGTGCTCAACCATTTGTTAATATTTTATTCAGTGAGTGTGAAGTGCCACTGATGGGCGATGCCATCCGTCCTAGGGTGCACTTTCTCAGGAACGAGTGCTTTGAATGAGGCTCAGAACAGTCTTCATGGAGATATGTTAATGCCCTTCTTGATATGCATTTAGCAACTCGATGTTTGAAAGCTCTTGATTTTTCTCTTTGAAATGAAATTCTCTCGGTAATACATGAAGATCTGGAGTTTTCTTATTTTTATCTTTTATTTCCCCTTCTCCTTGTGCTGTGTCTGAATTCCTTAGTTCTTTTCTCTGTTATATGGCACATTTCCATCTCTGCCTGTAATAGAGCATGCTACTTATTCCTAATGATAGGTACCACCCTGAGAATGGGCATATTCATGAGATGGGCAGTGTTTTGTCTCCTTTTCTCATTTACACCTTTTAAATATTTTTTGATGGTTGTCTACACTCCATTGACATCCTGCCTCTGAAGTTAGATAGGGTTTGCTGTCATGTTTGCTGAAGGGGACACATTTGTTCTCACCACGAAAATGCATTGTGTTTTCCAAGTTCGGATTATAGACACCTTTACAAGAGAACACCATTTTTCAATGTGGTGGCGGGCTTAGCCTGAATGCTTGTAAGGGTTGGCCTCAGGTTACTTTCTTTGTGTTGCTTTATGACCCAACTCTATTTGGCACCCTTCTTGGGGATCTGTCCTTGCTCCCCTGCCTTCTTTAAAGTAGGCTCCACACCCAACACAGAGCCTAACGTGGAACTTGAACTTATGACCCTGAGATTAAGACCTGAACTGAGATCAAGAGTTGGACACTGAACCAACAGAGCCACTCACGTTCCTCTTTGTCTTTGCTTGTTTAAAGGTAGCAACATTGATCCACATTTTTAAAAACACCAGTTGGAGACTAAATATAAGGTAAGAGCTACTGAATGTTGTTATTTGAGGCCTTTTCCATGAGAATTAGGACTACAGAAGTGTAAATGATAGTTTCGTTAGAAGAAAGAAAGTGAACTTCATTCAACAAAAGATAATGGATAATTAACATTTGAGCTTCAGTTTCATAGAATCTCAGTAAACGGCCAAGAGCAGAAGGCACTCCAAGGGTTTGTAGACTCCTTGGGCATCAGGGCAAGGATGCCCATCAGGCTGGGACTCAGGATGGGGGCTCCCTGGGGAAGCAAATTCGAGAACGAGAAGGTCCACCATCTGAGCAGGGCTCTGGGGCCTCTTCCCACTCCTGCCTGCCCCCCAGGCTGTCTCTGTCCCTGCAGTGGGAGACACTGAGGACACAGAGGCTGCGGCAGTGGGAGGAATTAAGCTGATGGGGGCAGGTGGCAGAGACAGTACTGGCCCCTTGCTCGGACGACGCAAGGAGAGGAGGTTTCAGTAAGAAGAGCTTCACTACAGATGCAGAGGAAGCAGCCAGGGATTGGCTGCCAGGGACCAGCGGTTCCAAGGATGGAAACGGATGCCGAGGGGACATCAAGGGTAGAGGCATTTTCTAAACCCAGCCAACAGGATTCCCACCACATCCTGGCCAAGGACCAAACTCCTAAGGATGGTTGAGGGGCCGGATCAGGTCTCAAGCCTGGGGTTTTCTCAGTCAATGGAGGTAGCGGGATTCTGCCTAAAAGTGGGCGAGGAAGGGGGAAGCTCAAGGATGGGGCTTCTGTGAGAAAAGGGCTTAGAGGTGTTTGGTCAAGGACAGGCTTTGTCACTGGGTTAAACAGCTGGGCAGGGAGCTGGGAGAGAGGCTGAGGGCAGGGCTCTGTGCCCGCCCCTAGCCGGCGTCTCCTCCACCTCGGCCTTGCCCCACTGAGCGAGCAGACTCTCTCCACCAGGTGCTTCGTGGGAGCTGTGGTCAGGGCTCCTGAATGGGGGCCACACTCTCCATTAGTGCTTTCCACCGTCATGGTGAGGCCCACATCTGCTCCAGTCAACCTGGAAGCCACTCTCCACGTGTGGCTTTGAGCTGCTGAGGTGTGGCTCATGACCGAGACTGTGTGGTGGGCAGCATAGTGACCTCCCAGAGAGGCACCTGCCTGACGTCCGCTGAAGAGTGAGCTTACACGGTAGAGGGTGATGGGATAAAGTTGCCAATGGACTGACCTTATCTGGAAGATGGTCCTGGATTCTCCAGTTGGGCCCCGTGCAATCACAATGGCCCTGCAACGTACAAGGGGGACAAGGACACTGTCGGAGTGGGATGGCGAGAGGGCCTCCACCGGCCGTCGCGGGCTTTCAGGATCCAGAGGCCACAAGCTCTGAGAAACGTGAATCACTGTACTGTGCCCCTGAAATACATAACGCTGGATGTTAATTACCCTTCAATAAAAAGATTCAAAAAGTGATTAAGTTAAAAATGCCTTTTATTACCCCCCAAGTAGGTTATATTAACTCTTTTTTAAAAAATGTTTTATTTCCTTTAGTTATGAATGCAACTCATAGTAGAGCTCACGGTAGAAAATGAGGGCAATATACAGGAAATATATGTAGGAAAATATACAGAGGAACATCTAATCAATCACTACACGAGAAAGATAATTAGTTATGTGCTTTCTTGCAATAGTTATTCTTAGTCAAAAGAGATATTTGGAAAAAATATCTTCGTCCTGTCTTGCCCTGTGGCTGGGTCAGGGCAGGCCATGCCAGCCATGTCCGAGGGTTTAGAGTCTGTCATGTTAGGCCATGGGGAGACTGGAGGGTGTGCAGCAGGGCAGTGGGTAACCGGAGGGCATCCAGGAAGGTCCCTGTGCCTGCAGGAACAGCACGGATTGGGAGGGGGAAATGGATTCAGAGATCAGTCAGGGAAGCGATAAGGATGGGAAGGTTTGAGGTGGCCGTACGTAGAGAGAGCGGCGACAAGAGCCATATAAGGGTGGTCTCCGGGATTCAGTGATTTGCTGAATGTATGGTGAGGAGGACAAGGGATACCCCCACCTTTCCCATGTTATAAACGACCCTGGGAGGAGGCAGTCTTGAATAGGCATTTTCTAACTCGGCTCCTCTCGTCTCCCTATGACAACTCCTAAAAGTAGGACCACTGAGTCCAAAAAGATGGTTGAGCTCTGGCGGGGGGTACTAAGCTCCTCACCTCTGCTTTCCTGCCTGAGTTCAGAGCTAAGAGGAAGAAGACCAATGGGGCGAGTTACTGTGAGCTTTATTCTCCACATGCATGCAGTAACAAGGTCTTCCCAGCCCTGGGCCTGGACCTAGGGGTGCTCCCGCTCCTTGTAGACATGTGGCCCCTGTTGGCTTGGGCCTGGGGAGCAGAGCAGCACACATCCTTCCTCTGTCCATTCCACTTCCAGGGAAGGTGGAGAAGGGCCAAGTTAAGCAGACTGCAGATGTGGCAACGGAGAAGAGTCCTTGAGCGGTGGGCCGTAGTCATGACAATTTAGGATCCTCCTGGAAACCAGAGCAGGGGCAGAACTGCTTCCCCACGAAAGCAAGGAGTTCGATGCTGGCCATCAGCTGGGCATCTCTAGAGGCATGGGTGCCTGCTGGGCCAGATCTTGGACTGAAGGGTATGTCATGTCCCTGAAATGGAGGATAGAAGGAGAAAGCTCTGACTCACAGTGGAGAAAACTGGCTGGAACCACTTGACCACGTGATGAGGACTGATGTGGCTGGTGGTGTCATGTGGACATCAGGCCCCCATGAAGGGTGGTGACCTCACACCCCAGTCAAACAAGGAAACATCAGGAAGCCCATAGGGGACAATCCACAGGAGCCTTGACTTAGACCCTCCAGACTGTCGAGTCATGGACCATGAGGAGGCGAAGGGATGTGGCAGGTCAGTGGGAGCCTGGATGGGAGCCTGGACCGGAAAGGGGCAGAAGCTAGAAGTTGCAATAAAGTCTGAAGTCTAGTTAATAATAATGTTCCCATGTTGATTTTGTTTTTTTCCAAAGTGCTTGGCAACACGAGATGCAATGGGGACAGCGGGTGAGGACTACGCCCACAGCATTTTCACAGCTTTCCAGTGATTCCAAAGTTGTTCTAAAATAAAAGGTTAATTTAATTTAGGGAAAAAAAAGCATTGTTTATTTGGAGACTTGGAGAGGAATACTGGGGCCCCATGAAGGGTTTCTAGGGCCATGTGCCTGTATGAGTGAGCATTTCATTCTGAAGAATGGGGAGGGGACTCTCTGGGAAGTTTGAGTTTACATCTCAGGAAGGTAAGACTGGAGGAAGTTCAGAGCATGGGCGTGGAGGTTGGGGACCAACTGAAGGCCAGTGTGGTAATGAAAGAAGCATGTTATGAGCGTCTGACCCAAGGCCTGCCAATGGGGAGGAGACCCAGGGAACCAGCTTGCAGGGAGAAGTATTTGGGTTTGGTAACAGACCCCACATGAGAGAAGAGGAGGCAGGGGGGCACTTGGCTGGATGTGGGGGCCGCTGGCCTGATGGGGAGAAGAGCAGTGGGTCATGTGGTGACAGAGACTGGATTTGATACCTGCGATGTCGGGGGACTATTCACAGGGGAGCCTCAAATCTTCGCTAGAACAAAGGAAGGCTCTGAGGCTATGGGAATGGGTGCTCCTTATTAGGGTGTAGACGGAAAAGTTGGCCAAGCTCACAAAGTTGAGGACTATGACACTGGAGCATGGAGAGAGGAAAAGGAGCCAAGAGAAAGGAGAAAGTAAGGTTGAGAGCAAGAGAGCAGTGTTGGGGAAGCCAAGGGAGGAGACAGTGTCCAGAGCAGGTCCCCCTGCGTATCCACTGGTTCTTGGCTGACTCTGGGACTCCTGAGTCATTTCTAACTGGAGGCTCGTCCAATGGGATTTTAAATGACAAGTGGTTTTATTTGTGTAACCCTTCCCAGATAAGAGAGGCATACAGCATAGGTCCCCTAAGCCTTCTAGAAGTATACCAGAAAACACTCTTCCCATGAGATTGATTTCCTCTAGTGACTTATCTTTAATTTGACAACAGAGGCAAAGAACCACTTGCTGTTCCCAAAGCTGCATTTATTCATGTCCTCTAGATGCCCTAGGGTTACATTACTTCATCCAGGTACAATTATTGCCAGGTTCCCACTGGCATCAGAAGCAAGGTCCTTCAGTCCTTAGCAAGGCCAGTGGAAGGGGCAGCCTGGGATGGCAGGGGTAGGGTGCATGGGCTGGAGGTTGCCTCTGCAGTGGATTCCAGGGAAGAGGAAGACATAGATATGGCAGAAGTGATGGTGAGGCTTTGCTGGCCAGTCCCAGGAAGTCTGACCGAGAAGCAAGGGCTCCCATAAAGAACTATTGCTGGTTAGAATCCAAGCTGGAAATCAGGCCACGCTGGTGGAAATACCTGATCTGCTCATAGGTTCTGGGGAATTGTCCCATGTCCAGGGCATCTGGAGGGGTTTTGGGGTGCAGAAAGGCAGGCCATTAAATTCAGACTCTCAAATCTCTAGGACCAGAGTGCTAGTCTGGGAAACTAGGCAATACTTAAGGAAAGAGGACATTGTCACTCTCTTGCCTCTCCTGTGATAAATTTCATGTGCAGACAATTGAGTTTGAACTCCCCAGGGTCTGAAGGGAAACTGAGGAAAGGCTGTGGATGTATGTTCTCCCCCAGGCAAGACTGACCCAGGGGGTTAAGCTGTGGCTGGCAGGGGTACCCAGGCAGGGACTGAAACTGACCAACTTCCCAGCCGCTGGTGGTGATGGACGGCACCTAGCGTCGGGTCTCTTTCAGCTTCGTCATTGTGGTCACTGTGACAGCCATGCTGGGCTGAATGTCACAGACAGTGATGACCAAGAAGCCGTCCAGGTCAAGTAGTGAGATCTGGGCATTGACCCTCGCTGTGCGCTCCAGTTCAGACCTGAACAATTCAAGCTGCATTTGCATGAGCACGAGAAACAGGGTCCCTAGGGAGTGAGTAGAAGCCAAGGCTATAGACGGAGGGGCAGCATCGGCCTACTTTATCCCACTGAAGTGTATCCGGGCACCGGGGAGTTTGCTGTGTTTAATTACCTACTACCTCTTTCCTTTTGTCTTTTTAGACATAAGTCCTTCTCTGTTGCTGTCCCTGGGTTTCCTCTCAAATTAGGTCCTGTTGTAATTGCGTGGCTCATACAATGGGAACTCTCTATAGAGCTGCAAGGATTTTCTGTACCTCTTTCCAAGTGTAAATTTAGAAAAACCTGATTCAGGGCTATTACAGTTGTATAAGTATCCAGTCTAACTCACCTTCAATAAAAGATTCAGATAAAGTTGTTAAATGAGTTCAACCAGAGCAGAACAATCCAAAAACAAACAAGAAAAAAAAAAAAAAAGAAAGAAAGAAAAAGAAAAAAAAATCACAAATCCTTTTTTTTCTTTTTCCAAAATGAAAAAAAAAAAAAAAATCACAGCCCTTTTGAGTGCTCACTACAAAGGGTAGACACACAGCTTGCAAGGAAGGGGCAAAGCGGGCTTTTTCTCTCCTGCCTAATCGCACACGGCAGCCTGTGTCTATCCCCACGAGGGACTGGAGGCAATGACAAATGTAAATGCACATCCCGGCACCAGCATCAGGAACGTGACCAATCCTCAGCGAAATCCCACCCACCCTAAGCTGAGCACCTGTGTCCGGAAGCTGCCCTCTGAAGACATCCTGAGCCCCAGTGGGAGAAAATGGAGTCCCGCTTCCTCCTTCCTCTGTTAACTGCAAAGCAGCAAGTGGGGCATGTGCTCTCCAGCTATGAAGACACAGCCTTGACAGTCTTCCTGTCTGGTGTGTTGATTTTCCCAAGGACATTCTCTATTGCACTGATTCTGGGAATACCCATCTTGAACCCCACAGGATCCCATCTGGGACCCTCCCCAAAGTGGCACTCAAATTCATTCCCCACTCCAGGACCATGGAAGCTGAGCAGGTGTCTTAGGTCACCCTGGGGTTTAGCTTTGGACAATTGCTCTTGTTTTACGCCATAGAGAATCTTCCCAGCCGTCCCCTCAGTGCTTCCTGCCTTCCATCATAGTCCATCAGCTGCAGTGGTAAGGTGTAAATCAGACTCCATGGCATGCACAGATGTAATTTCTGGGCACGCTCAGACTATTCAGACGCACCCATGAGGACAAGACCACGGCTGCATACAGCCCAGGTTCCGGCAAGTATGCCTCAGAAGAGTTGAGGCGGTTGGTGAAGGCTCTTAGATCCCTGGGGGCCCTGGTGGGCAGCCTTCTTGGACAGGGACGGGCAGCCAAGGAGGCCAGGTCACTAGGAAGACCCACTGTGTGTGCTGCACCCTGGAGGAGGGGTTTCTGAGGGTACCCTCCTCTCAGGCTTCTCTGATGGCGCTCACAGCATCTTCTAGAGGGGCAGGGAATGGCAACAGGTGCAAAGATGGCAATGTTAGACCCGGCTTACTTGTCCTTCTGTCTGTCTCCTTCCCTCCTTCTGCCTCTCGGCAGATCAGACAACAGCACTAAATTAAGGACGCAGGAGGCTCTTCAAGGAGGGCAGGGCTGTGTGACTTCTCTCCCTCTCCCTGGAGGCAGGGGCTCTGCCTGAGGAGAATCAGAGCGTCCAGCCAGGTGAAGTCAGGTCTGAGGGATCAAGTTGGAAGATACAGCCCAAGTCAATTAGCACCTCAGCCTGAGGCCTTGATGCTAATTTATTTGTAGGCCCCATCGCTGTCTCTGCGCATGCTCTGTAAAGATCAATTATTGCTTCCTTCCAGTCCTGAGAAAATCAAGCTGACTCAAGGAACTGCAGTCACTGTCCCTGTCCGCTGGCCAGGAGACACCTTTCAGGAGAGGCATGCTAGCAGTGTGAGCCTTTTGAGTGTTTTAATTAAAAAAAAAAATAGCAATAAGAGCAACAGCTAGTATCAAAATTCTTTCTTGGGATCCAGGTCTATGATGAGCAGCTCTTTAAAAGTAGTTGAATTTTCTAACACTCTATCTTGATTTTCAAGAAGTAGTACAGTCATCCCAACTGAACCCAAGTCAACTATTTCATTATGAATTTTTGTATTTTTCCTGGATACACGTGTGACACTGAAAATATATAAAATAATGGGCATGCATTGATTTTTAATAAGGAAAAGGGCAAATTCTGTTAAAAAGTAAATCTTCCTATGAACATTGGTGTTCAGATGGCCCTGCCTTTCACTACATCTGTATCTTTGGGTCAAATACCCAGTAGTGCAATTGCAGGGTCATAGGGAAGCTCTATTTTTAAATTCTTAAGGAATCTCCACACTGTTTTCCAAAGTTGCTGCACCAACATGCATTCCCACCGACAGTGTAAGAGGGTTCCCCTTTCTCCACATCCTCTCCAGCATTTGTTGTTTACTGTCTTTTTGATTTTGGCCATTTTAACTGGTGTGAGGTGGTATCTTCAATGTGGTTTTGATTTGAATCTCCCTGATGGTTAATGATGATGAACATTTTTTCATGTGTCTGATAGCCCTTTTATGTCTTCATTGGAGAAGTGTCTGTTCATGTCTTCTACCCATTTTTTGATGTGATTATCTGTTTTGTGTCTGTTGAGTTTGAGGCATTCTTTATAGATCTTGGATATCAGCCCTTTGTCTGTAATGTCATTTGCGAATACCTTCTCCCATTCCATGGGTTGCCTCTTTGTTTTGTTGACTCTTTCCTTTATTGTACAGAAACCTGTGATCTTGATGAAATCCCAAAAGTTCATTTTCACTTTTGTTTCCTTTGCTTTTGGAGACGTGTCTTATAAGAGGTTGCTGTGGCCGATGTTGAAGAGGTTACCGCCTATGTTCTTCTCTAGGATTCTGATGGATTCCTGCCTCACATTGAGGTCTTTAATCCATTTCAAGTTTATCTTTGTGTATGGTGTAAGAGAATGATCAAGTTTCATTCTTCTACACATAGCTGTCCAGTTTTCCCAGCACCATTTATGGAAGAGACTGTCTTTCTTCCACTGGATATATTTTCCTACTTTGTCGAAGTTCCTGTTCCACTGGTCTATGTGTCTGTTTTTGTGCTAGTACCATGCTGTCTTGGTGATCACAGTTTTGTAGTAAAGCTTGAAATCAGGCAACGCGATGCCCCCAGTTTTGTTTTTTTCTTTTTCAACATTCTCTTAACAATTCAGGGTCTCCTCTGGTTCCATACAAATTTTAGGATCGTTTGTTCCAGCTCTTTGAAAAATGCCGGTGGAATTTTGATCGGGATGGCTTTGAATGTATAGATGGCTCTAGGCAGTATAGACATTTTAACAAATTTATTCTTCTGATCCATGAGCTTGGAATCCTCTTCGATCTTTTTGTCTTCTTCAATTTCTTTCATGAGTGTTCTGTAGTTCCTTGAGTGCAGATCCTTTACTTCTTTAGTTAGGTTTATTCCCAGGTATGTTATGGTTCCTGGTGCTATAGTATATGGAACTGATACTCTAATTTCTCTTTCTATATTTTTATTTTTAGTGTATGAGAAAGCAACTGATTTCTGTACATTGACTTGGTATACTGCCACATTACTGAATTACTGTATGAGTTCTAGTAGTTTGGGGGTGGAGTCTTTTGGGTTTTCCATATAAAGTACCTTGTCATCTGTGAAGAGAAAGAGTTTGACTTTCTCATTGCCAATTTGAGTATCTTTTATTTCTCTTTATTGTCTGATTACTCTTGCTAGGACTTCTAATACTATGTTAAACAAGAGTGGTGTGAGGGGGCATCCTTGTCGTGTTCCTGATCTCAAAGGGAAGGCTGTCAGCTTTTCCTTGTTGAGGATGATATTTTCTGTGGGTTTTTCATAGATAGACTTTATGAGGTTGAGGAATGTTCCCTCTATCCTTATACTTGGAATTGTTTTAATCAGGAACGGATGCTGTATCTTGTCAAATGTTTTTGCTGAATCAATTGAGAGGACCATGTGTTTTTTCTCTCTTCTCTTAGTCACCAAACTGTGGAAAGAACCAAGATGCCCTTCAATGGATGAATGGATGAAGAAGATATGGTACATATATACTATGGAGTATTATGCCTCCATCAGAAAGGATGAATACCCAACTTTTATATCAACATGGACAGGACTGGAATAGATTATGCTGAGTGAAATAGGTCAAGAAGAAAGAGTCAATTATATGGTTTTGCTTATTTGTGGAACATAAGGAATAACACGGAGGACATGGGGAGATGGAAAGGAGAAGTGAATTGGGGAAATCAGAGGGGGAGACGAACCATGAGAGAATGTGGACTCTGAGAAACAAACTGAGGATTTTGGAGGGGAGGGGGGTGGGAGGTTGGGTGAGCCTGGTGGTGGGTATTATGGAGGGCACGGATTGCATGGAGCACTGGGTGTGGTGCATAAATAGTGAACTCTGGAACACTGAAAAGAAATTTAAAAAAAATAAATAAAAATTTTAAAAAAGAGAAATGTTAAAGGAAAAAAAAATCTTCCTAAAGTTTGGTACCATGAACAAAAAGACATAAAAAACTGATACATATTTTGACTATGGAATTATATTTTTTCTAAACATAAAATGTTTTTAAGTACTATGTTAGAAAATAATTAGAGATGTTCCAAATTATATACATAAAGATATTTGTTACAGTGTTTTTAAAATCAGAAATTAGACACAACTTCTAGATCTAATAAGACAGGGCTTAATAAATAGCAGTCCATTATGAACTCATTAAAAACTGCATTGTTGGAGATTTTAATGATGTGCTGAAATGCTTGGCTTCGTTTATTAACTTAGAAGAGTGGGTTACATAACACCCTCTGTCTTTTAGCCTGTAAGTTGTAGAGAAAATGTATATACAGGAGCGCCTGGGAGGTTCAGTGAGTTAAGCTCCTGACTTTGGTCAGGCCATGATCTCAGGGTCCCAGGATTGAGCCAAGTGTCAGGCTCCTGGCTAAGTGGGGAGTCTGCTTCTCCATCTTCCTCTGCCTCTCCCCTCTGTTCATGTTCTCTCTCTCAAACTAATAAAGTCTTTAGAAAATATATATACAACCAAAGGGGGAGGAGTCAAGATGGTGGAGAAGTAGCAGCTGAGACTACTTCAGGTAGCGGGAGATCAGCTAAATAGCTTATCTAAAGATTGCAAACACCTACAAATCCAACGGGAGATTGAAGAGAAGAAGAACAGCAATTCCAGACAGAAAATCAACCACTTTCTGCAAGGTAGGACTGGTGGAGAAGTGAATCCAAAGCGATGGGAAGATAGACCGCGGGGGGAGGGCCGGCTCCCGGCGAGCGGCGGAGCAACGGAGCACAAAATCGGGACTTTTAAAAGTCTATTCCGCTGAGGGACATCGCTCCAGAGGCTTAACTGGGGTGAAGCCCAGGCGGGGACCCCTCAGGTCCCACAGGGTCACAGAAGGATCGGGGGTGTCTGAGTGTCACAGAGCTTACTGGTATTAGAACAGGGAAGCCGGCTACAGAGACAGAGCCGAGGAGTGAGCTCTCAGCTCGGGGTTACCTTGAACCGGTCGCAGGCTCGGTCAGCTTGGAGCGCGGCCGGAGGCCAGGGTGACGGGAGTCATTGGGCGCTGTTCTCTGAGGGCGCACTGAGGAGTGGGGCCCTGGGCTCTCGGCTCCCCTGGGCCGGAGACCGGGAGGCCGCCATCTTCACTCCTGTCCTCCGGACTCTACGGAAAGCGCTCAGGGAACAAAAGCTCCCGAAAGCAAACCCAGCAAACCCGAGCGGATTACTCAGCCCGGCCCCGGGAAAGGGCGGTGCAACTCCGCCTGGGGCAAAGACACTTGAGAATCACTACAACAGGCCCCTCCCCCAGAAGATCAATGAGAAACCCAGCCAGGACCAAGTTCACCTACCAAGGAGTGCAGTTTCAATACCAAGAAGAGTGGCGGAATTCCAGAGGAGAAGAAAGCAAAGCATGGAAACCATGGCTTTCTCCCCATGATTCTTTAGCCTTGCAGTTAATTTAATTTTTTTTCTTTTTCAATTTTTTTTCTCTTCTTCTGCTAAATTTTTTTAACTTTTACCGTTTTCTTTTTTTAACGTTTTTTAAATAGTTTATCTAATATATATATATATATATATATATATATATCCTTTTTATATTTTTTATCAGCTTTCTTTTTTTAATAGTTTCTTTTTTTTTTCTTCTGAACCCCTTTTTATCCCCTTTCTCCCCCCTCACGATTTGGGATCTCTTCTGATTTGGCTAAAGCATATTTTCCTGGGGTTGTTGCCACCCTTTTAGTATTTTACTTGCTCCTTCATATACTCTTATCTGGACAAAATGACAAGGCGGAAAAATTCACAACAAAAAAAAAGAACGAGAAGCAGTACCAAAGTTTAGGGACCTAATCAATACAGACATTGGTAATATGTCAGATATAGAGTTCAGAATGATGATTCTCAAGGTTCTAGCCGGGCTTGAAAAAGGCATGGAAGATATTAAAGCAACCCTCTCGGGAGATATAAAAGCCCTTTCTGGAGAAATAAAAGAACTAAAATCTAACCAAGTTGAAATCAAAAAAGCTATTAATGAGGTGCAATAAAAAATGGAGGCTCTCACTGCTAGGATAAATGAGGCAGAAGAAAGAATTAGCGATATAGAAGACCAAATGACAGAGAATAAAGAAGCTGAGCAAAAGAGGGACAAACAGCTACTGGACCACGAGGGGAGAATTCGAGAGATAAGTGACACCATAAGACGAAACAACATTAGAATAATTGGGATTCCAGAAGAAGAGGAAACAGAGAGGGGAGCAGAAGGTATATTGGAGAGAATTATTGGAGAGAATTTCCCCAATATGGCAAAGGGAACAAGCATCAAAATCCAGGAGGTTCGGAGAACCCCCCTCAAAATCAATAAGAATAGGTCCACACCCCGTCACCTAATAGTAAAATTGACAAGTCTTAGTGACAAAGAAAAGATCCTGAAGGCAGCCCGGGAAAAGAAGTCTGTAACATACAATGGTAAAAATATTAGATTGGCAGCAGACTTATCCACAGAGACCTGGCAGGCCAGAAAGAGCTGGCATGATATATTCAGAGTACTAAATGAGAAAAACATGCAGCCAAGAATACTATATCCAGCTAGGCTATCATTGAAAATAGAAGGAGAGATTAAAAGCTTCCAGGACAAACAAACAACTGAAAGAATTTGCAAATACCAAACCAGCTCTACAGGAAATATTGAAAGGGGTCCTCTAAGCAAAGAGAGACCCTCAAAGTAGTAGATCAGAAAGAAACAGAGACAATATATTATAACAGTCACCTTACAGGCAATACAATGGCACTAAATTCATATCTCTCAATACTTACGCTGAATGTTAATGGGCTAAATGCCCCAATCAAAAGACACAGGGTATCAGAATGGATAAAAAAAACAAAACCCATCTATATGTTGCCTACAAGAAACTCATCTTAAACCTAAAGGCACCTCCAGGTTTAAAGTGAGGGGGTGGAAAAGAATTTACCATGCTAATGGACATCAGAAGAAAGCAGGAGTGGCAATCCTTATATCAGATCAATTAGATTTTAAGCCAAAGACTATAATAAGAGATGAGGAAGGACACTATATCATACTCAAAGGAACTGTCCAACAAGAAGATCTAACAATTTTAAATATCTATGCCCCTAACGTGGGAGCAGCCAACTATATAAACCAATTAATAACAAAATCAAAGAAACACATCGACAAGAATACAATAATAGTAGGGGATTTTAACACTCCCCTCACTGAAATGGACAGATCATCCAAGCAAAAGATCAACAAGGAAATCAAGGCCTTAAATGACACACTGGACCAGATGGACATCACAAATATATTCAGAACATTTCATCCCAAAGCAACAGAATACACATTCTTCTCTAGTGCACATGGAACATTCTCCAGAATAGATCACATTCTTGGTCCTAAATCAAGTCTCAACCGGTATCAAAAGATTGGGATCATTCCCTGCATATTTTCAGACCACAATGCTCTGAAGCTAGAACTCAATCACAAGAGGAAATTTGGAAAGAACCCAAATACATGGAGACTAAACAGCATCCTTCTAAAGAATGAATGGGTCAACCAGGAAATTAAAGAAGAATTGAAAAAAATTATGGAAACAAATGATAATGAAAACACAATGGTTCAGAATCTGTGGGACACAACAAAGGCAGTCCTGAGAGGAAAATATATAGCGGTACAAGCCTTTCTCAAGAAACAAGAAAGGTCTCAGGTACACAACCTAACCCTACACCTAAAGGAGCTGGAGAAAGAACAAAAAAGAAACCCTAAACCCAGCAGGAGAAGAGAAATCATAAAGATCAGAGCAGAAATCAATGAAATAGAAACCAAAAAAACAATAGAACAAATCAACGAAACTAGGAGCTGGTTCTTTGAAAGAATTAATAAGATTGATAAACCCCTGGCCAGACTTCTCAAAAAGAAAAGAGAAAGGACCCAAATAAATAAAATCATGAATGAAAGAGGAGAGATCACAACGAACACCAAAGAAATACAACAATTATAAGAACATACTATGAACACCTCTACGCCAACAAATTTGACAATCTGGAAGAAATGGATGCATTCCTAGAGACATATAAACTACCACAACTGAACCAGGAAGAAATAGAAAGCCTGAACAGACCCATAACCAGTAAGGAGATTGAAACTGTCATCAAAAATCTCCAAACAAACAAAAGCCCAGGGCCAGACGGCTTCCCGGGGGAATTCTACCAAACATTTAAAGAAGAACTAATTCCTATTCTCCTGAAACTGTTCCAAAAAATAGAAAGAGAAGGAAAACTTCCAAACTCATTTTATGAGGCCAGCATCACCTTGATCCCAAAACCAGACAAGGATCCCATCAAAAAAAGAGAACTACAGACCAATATCCTTGATGAACACAGATGCAAAAATTCTCGCCAAAATACTAGCCAATAGGATTCAACAGTACATTAAAAGGATTATTCACCACGACCAAGTGGGATTTATTCCAGGGCTGCAAGGTTGGTTCAACATCCGCAAATCAATCAATGTGATACAACACATTAATAAAAGAAAGAACAAGAACCATATGATACTCTCCATAGATGCTGAAAAAGCATTTGACAAAGTACAGCATCCCTTCCTGATCAAAACTCTTCAAAGTGTAGGGATAGACGGCACATACCTCAATATTATCAAAGCCATCTATGAAAAACCCACCGCAAATATCATTCTCAATGGAGAAAAACTGAAAGCTTTTCCGCTAAGGTCAGGAACACGGCAGGGATGTCCGTTATCACCACTGCTATTCAACATAGTACTAGAAGTCCTAGCCTCAGCAATCAGACAACAAAAGGAAATTAAAGGCATCCAAATCGGCAAAGAAGAAGTCAAACTATCACTCTTTGCAGATGATATGATACTCTATGTGGAAAACCCAAAAGACTCCAATCCAAAACTGCTAGAACTTGTACAGGAATTCAGTAAAGTGTCAGGATATAAAATCAATGCACAGAAATCAATTGCATTTCTCTACACCAACAAGACAGAAGAAAGAGAAATTAAGGAGTCCATCCCATTTACAATTGCACCCAAAACTATAAGATACCTAGGAATAAACCTAACCAAAGAGACTAAGAATCTATACTCAGAAAACTATAAAGTACTCATGAAAGAAATTGAGGAAGACACAAAGAAATGGAAAAATGTTCCATGCTCCTGGATTGGAAGAATAAATATTGTGAAAATGTCTATGCTACCTAAAGCAATCTACACATTTAATGCAATTCCTATCAAAGTACCATCCATTTTTTTCAAAGAAATGGAACAAATAATCCTAAAATTTATATGGAACCAGAAAAGACCTCGAATAGCCAAAGGAATATTGAAAAAGAAAGCCAAAGTTGGTGGCATCACAATTCCGGACTTCAAGCTCTATTACAAAGCTGTCATCATCAAGACAGCATGGTACTGGCCCAAAAACAGACCCATAGATCAATGGAACAGAATAGAGAGCCCAGAAATGGACCCTCAACTCTATGGTCAACTCATCTTCGACAAAGCAGGAAAGAATGTCCAATGGAACAAAGACAGCCTCTTCAATAAATGGTGTTGGGAACATTGGACAGCCACATGCAGAAAAATGAAATTGGATCATTTCCTTACACCACACACGAAAATAGACTCAAAATGGATGAAGGATCTCAATGTGAGAAAGGAATCCATCAAAATCCTCGAGGAGAACACAGGCAGCAACCTCTTCGATGTCAGTCGCAGCAACATCTTCCTAGGAACATCACCAAAGGCAAGGGAAGCAAGGGCAAAAATGAACTTTTGGGATTTTATCAAGATCAAAAGCTTTTGCACAGCAAAGGAAACAGTGAACAAAACCAAAAGACAACTGACAGAATGGGAGAAGATATTTGCAAATGACATATCAGATAAAGGGCTAGTGTCCAAAATCTATAAAGAACTTAGCAAACTCAACACCCAAAGAACAAAGAATCCAATCAAGAAATGGGCAGAGGACATGAACAGACATTTCTGCAAAGAAGACATCCAGATGGCCAACAGACACATGAAAAAGTGCTCCATATCACTTGGCATCAGGGAAATACAAATCAAAACCACCATGAGATATCACCTCACACCAGTCAGAATGGCTAAAATTAACAAGTCAGGAAATGACAGATGCTGGCGAGGATGCGGAGAAAGGGGACCCCTCCTACACTGTTGGTGGGAATGCAAGCTGGTGCAACCACTCTGGAAAACAGCATGGAGGTTCCTCAAAATGTTGAAAATAGAACTACCCTATGACCCTGCAATTGCACTGCTGGGTATTTACCCTAAAGATACAAACGTAGTGATCCGAAGGGGCACGTGCACCCGAATGTTTATAGCAGCAATGTCTACAATAGCCAAACTATGGAAAGAACCTAGATGTCCATCTACAGACGAATGGATAAAGAAGATGTGGTATATATACACAATGGAATACTATGCAGCCATCAAAAGAAATGAAATCTTGCCATTTGCGACGACGTGGATGGAACTAGAGGGTATCATGCTTAGCGAAATAAGTCAATCGGAGAAAGACAACTATCATATGCTCTCCCTGATGTGAGGGAGAGGAGATGCAACATGGGGGGTTAAGGGGGTAGGAGGAGAATAAATGTAACAAGATGGGATTGGGAGGGAGACAAACCATAAGTGACTCTTAATCTCGCAAAACAAACTGAGGGTTGATGGGGGGAGGGGGTTTGGGAGATGGGGGGTGGGGTTATGGATATTGGGGAGGGTATGTGCTATGGTGAGTGTTGTGAAGTGTGTAAACCTGGCGATTCACAGACCTGTACCCCTGGGGATAAAAATATATGTTTATAAAAAAATAAAATTAAATTTTAAAATAAAAAAAAAGAAAATATATATACAACCAAAGAAAAGAAAGTATATAGAATTTTTAAAAGGTGATTATTTTGGAATAGTTTAATGATTGATTATTTTCATTTTCTTCCTTACACTTCCTTTTTCCCAAACCTATAATAAGCACTCATTAAATTTTGTCAGCAAAGAATTACACATATTATGCAAAAGTTAAATCTTTGCATACAGTATTTATTTATGTTTAACAGTTTTATAAGGTATTGTTGACATTCATTATACTGTGTATATTTGAAGTGCATGATTTGAAAAAGTTTTGACATGTGGATACACTTGTAAAACTAAGACCACAGTCCAGAGATGAACATATCTATCATTGCTAGATTTTCATGTCCCTTGGCAATCTCTCCCTCTTGACACTTCCAACCTCTGTCCTACTCCTCTGCTTTCTGTTACTCTGCCACTTTAGAATAACTCACATTTTCTAAAATTTTATATAAATGGAATCATAAATAGTATGCATGCTTCTTTTGTCTGGGTCTTTCACTCAAGATTGACATTTTGAGATTATTCCAAATAGTGTATTAATAGGGCCATTTATTCATTGCTCAGTTGTATATCATTATAAGGCTATACCAGTTTGTTTATCCATTCACCTATTGATGGGTATTTGAGTTATTTCCAATTTTTGACAATTTTAAAAGTGCAAGGATCAGTATTTGTGTACAAGCCTTTGTAAGAATGTATGCTTTCAACTCTCTTGGGTAAATATATACAGGAGCAGAATGGCAGGATCACATGCTAGCCGTGTTACACCTTTGAAGAATCGGCCACATTTGTTTCCACAGTGGTTGTAATATTTTTCATTTCTAATAGCAGTGAATGAGAGTTCCATTTGCTCTATGTCTTTGCCCAAATTTTGGTACGGTCAATTCTATTTTAAAATTTTAGTTCTTCTAATCTCAGGGTAATGACATTTTATCCTGATTTTAATGTGTTAGGATTTTCCTAATGACCAATGACATTAAGCATCTTTTCATATGCTTGTTGACACTCCATATATCATGAGGGAAGTGTCTACCAAATATTTTCAGAAGAGAATATTTCTCAGCTCATTGCATGGTACCAGCATTATCCTGATACCAAAACCAGACAGACATGTTACAAAAAGAAACAGAAATAAATACCTCTAATGAGTATAGATGCAAACATTTTAGAAAATATTTTAACAAATCTAGAAGAACAATATTAAAAATAGTAATGTATCATAATTAAGAAGAGATCATTCTAGAATGCAACTTTTGTTTAACGTGTCACGTTCACCAACTAAGAAAGAAAGACTACATGATAATCCTAAAAGATTCAGAAAAAATATTTAGCAAAATCTAACATTTACTCTTGATTAAAACTTTCAGCAAACCATGAATAAAGAAAAGTTGTCCAACTTGATAAAATGGACCTCTGAAGACATATCATACTTGTAGGGAGAGACTGGATGCTTTTCTCCTAAGTTGAGGAACAAGAATGGGATGCCTTCTTTGCCACTTCTATTTGACAATGCACTGAAGGTGTAACCAGGGCAACAAGGCACAAAAGAGAAATAAAATGCATTCTGATCAGAAAGGAAGAAACTCTCTAAATCCCTGAATGACATGATCATTTATCTAGAAAATCCTGTGGACTCTACCAAAAAACTTCTAGAACCAAGAAATGAGTTTGATAAGGTTGCAGGATAAAAGAGCAGTGTATAAAATCCATTATTATTTCCATATTGTAGCACTGCACAATTGGATTTTGAAATTAAAAAATAAACATAATTTACAATAGCATTGGAAATGTGGAACATTCAGGGAAGGGTCTTAGAAAAGGTGTGAGAGATTTGAAGACTGAAAACTAAACACGGTTCATAGAAATTCTAAAAGCACTAAATAAACGGATAGACAGACCATGTTCATGGATCAGAAATTATCTCCCAAATTTCTCTTTAGATTCCACCTAATTCCAATAAAAATCTAAGCATCCTTTTAGTTTGTAGAAATTGACAAACTGATTCTCAATTTCATATGGAACTTCAAAGGCTCTAGAATAGCAAATATGAAAAAAATAGAATAGTAAATATGTAACAGCTTTGGATGTTGACAGATGGTAACTGCACTTATCATGGTGATGACTTCCTGATATATATAATGTTTTATGCCTAAAACTGATGTAATGTTGTATGCCAACTACACTTCAATAAGAAAATAAATAGAAATAAAAATGCTGAAAAAAAATAGAAGAGCAAATGCAATTTTTAAAAAGAAGAACAGAGTGGAGAACTAAACTACCTTATTTTAGGACTCTTATAAAGTCAAAATAACCAAGACAGTGTGGTATTAGTGTAAAGACAGATAAATAAGTGAGTGGACTAAAGCAGACTCCAGACACAGACATACACATGCGTGGACGCCTGAATTCCAAAAATGGTGCCGTTGGTTCAGTGCAGAAAAGACAATGGCAATACACACAGATAAAAAAGAAAAAGAGGTGCGCCTGGGTGGCTCAGTTGGTTAAGTGGCTGCCTCAGGCTCAGGTCATGATTGCCGGGTCCTGGGATCGAGTCCCTCATCAGGCTCCCTGCTCAACAGGGAGCTGCTTCTCTCTCTCTCTCTGCAGGCTGCTCTGCTTACTTGTGCTCTCTATCTCTCTGTTGAATAAATAAATAAAATCTTTAAAAAAAAAAAAAGGAATGAACAGACCCTTCTTTTTTATATCTCGCACCATACCCAAAACTGAATTCACAGTGGGTCACAGACGTGAGTATAAATCTAAACCAGTAAATCCCCTAGAAGGAAACACCAGGAAAGCCTTTGTGTTCATGGGTTAGGCAAGATTCCTTAGACAACAAAAGGACAAATGAATAAATTGTATTTTATAAAATGAAAACCTTTTCCTTTTTCAAAAGCACTCTTTAGAGAACAATAATAAAAACCACAGACAGGGAGAAATTATTTGCAAATCACCTATCTGATAAAAGACTCACATCCAGAATACATAAAGAACTCTTAAAACTCAGCAATGAGAAAACAGTCCATGTAAAAATGTTCTGTATTTATCTTTAAAATTATAGTTAGCCATTTGATCTAAGTCAAGGTATTGTTGTCATTTCAAACATTAGCTACTGAGTCAGAACGAAAAGCCTACAGGTAGCTTTTTGTGCTCCAAATAACTGGCAGCTGAGCTTCAACTGAAAATCTCTTTCTTCCCTTAAAATTGTCAGTAGAAGTAACACAATATGAATCAGATATCCCAAGTCTGTTTTGTGACTCACCAATTACTCCCCTTAGCTCAAGAGTATAAGACATGATTGATACAAAATGTGTTTTAATCTCCGTGGGCAATTTTTGTGCAGATTGTATGCTGATCAGGGCTCTCTGCGGAATGGAGACCGAGGGATGGGGAGGATGGGGAGAATGCCACGACTAGCCACTGTGGGTCAGGTCGCAGCAGACCCGTAGGACAGTGATGTCTCAGTGGTCCGTCCCAGGCTTCCGAGGGACCATGGACACTAAAGTAAGTTATGATGCTCATATATCCAGACCCTTGAATTCATGATTTCTGTAAACTATTTATAAAAGGTTGGGTGGTTTTAGATCGTCTTGTACATACAAGAGGAGGTAAATCTGATAGACTATTATTCTTAGGTGGTTAAGACGGCCGGCACGTTGCACCAAGTGTTTATTTTTGTCCTAAGCATCTGCGATGTGAATTTCCTTGAAAGCAAATCCACAGAATGCTGACATGGGACTGCTAATTACCCTGGAGGACAGAAACGTGCTCTCTTTACCTGGGATACGGTGGGTCCTTAGCCAAGCGGGTGTTACTTCAGATTGTTTTGGCCAGATGGAGTTTAAGACAAAAGCTGGTATCAATAATTTTCTTATTGTTCAGGAAATCTCAAGTGCTGGTGGCTAACACACAACCAGGTTGATAAGAGCAGATGTACAGATTCAATAAATGCTGCTTTTTTTTCAAATCAGAACATTTCCTACAGCTTGTGGTTTGCAGTAAGAGCAAAGCGTTCTAGGAAAGCAGCTGCACTCCCTTAGAAGTGAGACCCCAAGGCAATGGATGATCATAGGAAACTCAGGGGTAGGTGAGTGGTGGGTCTCTGCCTGCACTGGAGAGTCTTCCTCCATGAACTCCTCCACGATCAGTCACACAGCTGAGGAAATGGGACCAGGGAGAAGCTGACTGTGTTCAAGGGAAAGAGGTGCCAGGTCCCTCGGAGAAGCCTGCAGCATGGAAGCCATGGGCCTCGCTTTCGGATGGTGCTGGTCGGTCTCTTAACTTTGCTTAGGAACATTTCAAGGCGCAGTAATTTCCAGAAACAGAGTGGAATCTCTTGGGATATAGGTCATTCCTTCTTTGGGTGGTTTGCTGGTAGCTCTGGAGGGTAGAGCCTTGTCCCGGAGCTGCGTGCAGCACTGAGCTCACCCCGGGCTCACACTCTGCTCATTGCTAGTTTGTGCAGTGAACACTGCGAGTGCCATGTTTCACATGACTTTCTCCTGGACTTTCATTAATGTGTGCTCGATTTCTTGATGGGAATGTCTGGGTGTTGGGTAGGGCCTTTTGGGAAAGAGAAGGGTAACTGATGTTTATAGGCTCACCACCCATGTCAGTCACAATTCTCCCCACCCCCATGTTTTCCCTCTTTACAACATGGAGCAGTGGGGTTTATGAGCGCATGTTATAGATGAGCACACTGAGGCTCAGAGAGCTCAGTTAAGTGAGGTAGTGAAGTCCACAGAAGCAGTAAGTAGAAAATACTAGAACCAAACTTAGGTCTGTGATTTTCCAAAGCCAACTTATTTCTTATATTTATTCATTGAAACACATTGTGGTTGGACATTTGCTACACGTCAGGGACTATTCAAGGTGCTAGAAATATAACAAAGAACAAACAAGATAAATTTTCTGCTCACATAAACCTTCCATTCTAGTGGGATCGGACAGACAATAAACAAGATAAGTAGAATATGGTACATTATCTTGACAGGTGCAAAGGATGAAATTGAGAAACACTAGGATGAGGGCTGGCATTTCATTTATTTTTTTATTTTACTTTTTTAGATTTTATTTATTTATTTGAGAAAAAGAGAGCATGAGAGTGTAAGTGGGGGTAGGGGCAGAGGAAGAGGATCCCAAGCAGGCTTCACGCTAAGCCCGGAACCTGACGTGGGGCTCGACCGCAGGACCCCAAGGTCATGACCTGAGCTGAAGTCAGACGCTTCACAGACTGAGCCACCCAGGTGCCTCCAGATACAAATTTTTAAATCACTTCATTATTCTGGTGCCTGAAGGATCAACGTTCTGTTTCCATCCTATGCTCAGCCAAGTTACATTAGAAATGTCCTCAGGGCATGCCTGTGTATTATGTTTGCATGTTTGGTTTGTTTCCTGCTTGCTTGAGACGACAGTCTGATATCCAGACCCAGACCCTAGACCAGAGTCTGATCCCGGCCTTCGCTGACAGGAGACCCTGCTTCTCTGACTGGAATGCTCACCTTTCTCCATACCGGTCTTGGCCCTGCTGCCTTTCTTCCGCTCCTGGTGGCCTTTCCTGAGTTACTGGTCAATGCCTCCTGGGACCCAGTTCCCCTTCCAAAGGCTGAGCTGTTTAAACTCCCCAAGGCCAGCTGTCCTCCCCTGCTTGGCCCGGGGCCGGCCTCCACGGCCCCACCGGTGGCTTCTGCTTAGGGTCTTCTTGCTCCCTGGCTCCCGCTTTGCGCACAGCTTCCTCCACCGTGAATTCCATGTTCCCTCCAAGCCCGCAGCAGACGGTTGCATTCTCGGAGCCATGTAGCTTAGCACCCAGCTCTCTTAGAAGTGCAGTGTTGCTGAATACGAAACAACAGTGAGCCGCATAGGCAGTTGTGGGGTAGGGCTGCAGTCACTGCAGTCGAAAACGGAAAGCCAAGGAGCACAGTGACAACCTCCGTACACGCTTGGACCCTTCATAGCTCTGGAGCTTGAAGAACACGGTTGACTCCAGGCTTAAGAGTCAATCAATGATTTCATGATTTTCACAATATTTCTGAGGACAAACATAAGAGAAGGGGATATAATTAGGCAGACAGGTGGAAGGAAGGAAAGAAGGAAACAAGGAAGAAAGGAAGGAAGGAAAGGAACAGAGAGAAAGAAAGAAAGAAATAAAGAAAGAAAGAAATTGGGTAGGTTCTTAGTAGAACTTACTGAGGACTGCAATTTGCAGTAGTGCAGTTCAAGATTCAGTGAGAAAGGAATTAATCCCTGCACCTTAAGGATGAGGGCCAGAGTAAATGCAATATTCTCTGCAGCATGTGATTTCTGAAACTAGATGGCAGGTGTTTTTGGAAATGGGCCGCCGATGGGGCGGATCCAGACGTCAGTGTGCAGCGGGGTATCTGGTCTACTCGGCACTGCTCCGTCCAGGGTCATGACAGGCGTGTGGTCTGGGATGACTCACTCCTGAGTACGTTCGTGGTAAAATAATATTGACTTGAGAGCCTTTCAGTGCTCAGTGTCCATGTTCTGCAGCCAGATAGAATTTCAGAGAAAATAAGGTAGGGAATGGATGAGGACCCCACTGGGAAAGGATGGCGGGGGGCTCTTCCCTCTTTTCTTCCAGGCGTCTCTACCTGCCCTTCACGCTCATGTCCTGTAGCCCCACAGCGCCCGGGGAAGAGCTGGGCCCCTCCCTGTCAGGTCATTTAACTCACCTTTTCTTCCACCCTCAAGCCTGTCAAGGATTTCAGCTCCAGATGGGTTTTCTGCTTAGGCAAGAAATAAAGTACTGGGACGCTAACCTCTTAAAACACGTATTTTTATATGGCTTCTTAAATAGAAAAATCTCAAGCAAAACCTCTATTGATAATGACTTTAATGAAAATCACACAATCTTGAAAGACACATAATAGTTTTAATTTTATTTAGCATGCAGTTGATTATTATAAAGATAACAACTCTTTGGCCTTATTGAACAGATAAAGCATAGAGCTCTGAATTGAGGAAATGGGAGAGATTCACGAGAAGATGGAATGGACTTTTAACAGGATTTTGAAGTCAAATTGCATTAAGATTATCAAGGAAATAAGAATGGCTGAGGATTTCACACATGAAGTGGTTTAAGTCACCTTCGCAGTTGAGAGCCCCTTTGACTTAAAGTGAATTATTTCTCCTCCACTATTCACCCCATAGTGAATGAATGCCAAAATGCTTTCCATTTTTCTCAATTACTACATCCTTTTAAAATATGTTAAAGTAAGTGGGTCAGAATTGCTTTCCCAGTAGTTCAAAAGACCTTCCTTTATTTGGACCAGGATAGAGCCCCTGATACTCCAATGTGAATGGCTACTAATTGAGGCATAGATAAAACACATCCTGGCAAATTACACAGCAATGCAATCTGTGTGATTCCCTTAGTCCCGTGTTTTTTAATGTATTATGAAAAATTTTAACCTTTCAAAAATAGACTAGTAGAGGGGCACCTGGGTGGCTCAGTGGCTTAAGCCTCTGCCTCCGGCTCAGGTCATGATCCCAGGGTTCTGAGATCAAGCCCTGCATCGGGCTCTCTGCTCAGCGGGGAGCCTGCTTCCCCCTTTCTATCTGCTTGCTGCTCTGCCTACTTGTGATCTCTCTCTCTGTCAAATAAATAAATAAAATCTTTAAAAAAATAGACTAGTAGAGTGGACACCTGTATATCCATCACCAAATTTAACAGTTATCAAAAATTACACTTCTTATTTTATTTATTTATTTTTTAGGTAGGTTCCATGCCTAAGGTGGAGCTTGAGCTCACAGCCCTGAAATTAAAAGGGTCATGCACTCCACTGCTAAGCTAGCAGGGTGTCCCTTCGCAATTCCTTTTTATTTTTTTTAAGATTTTATTTATTTATTTATTCGTGGTCGGTGTTTTCCCAGGGATCTCTGACATTATGAACAATATTTTCCAAGCAGATAAAATAGTTGTTTTGAATATCTAGTGACCTTCGATTTTGGAGAAACTGTGTGTCAAAATCCCATTTGCTTGCTGTTCTTGGCCAAGCCCAGGACGATGACATTGGTACCAGCAAACAAGCCCCTGGTCTGGCTGAAACGGCCTTGCTCCCCTCTCCCACCTGGATTCTGGAGACACCCGTGAGATGTGGGGTCTGACAACATGTGACTCAGACCTCACGTCCTGCTCTGCCGTACCAGTCCTAGGAGGAAGCATCCCGCTAGACCCGATCAACACAGCCAGGGACTTGTATTTGAACATATTTGTTGCATATTTGTTTAGTATGTATCTTTCCCCCATGGAATTGTAAACTCCATGAGAATAAAGATCTAGTCTGACTTCTGTAATCTGGAGGCTGCTGCCTAGAGGAACGTTGATGTATAGTAGAACCTCAGTAAATACCTCTTGAGTAGGATAAATAACTTTGTGAAAAGACAGAAAAATATAATTTTTGTATCTTCATGTTTCAAGTTCTGACATTCAGAAGGTCTAAACCGCTGAAGTATATGGCACTTAAATTCTTAATGATTAAGAGATTGCTTGAATACATATTTAAGTAGTAATTTTTTCAAGATCCTTTATCTGGTTCCACATATTGAGGTGTAGAAGTAGATTAGCATCTGAAGTTGATACAATGAAACAATGAAACAATTAAAGATGCCTTCTCCTTGAACTTCAGGTCAGTTTCTCTCCTTATGGGATCCCAAAGCAACGATGTCAGCCCTATTTGGCAGGTGAGGCTTCCCAGGAAAAACACATCTATTTTATTTGCAAGGAAATGAAAGATCACACAATCTATGGGGCACCTGGGTGGCTCAGTGGGTTAAAGCCTCTGCCTTCGGCTCAGGTCGTGATCCCAGGGTCCTGGGATCGAGCCCCGCATCGGGCTCTCTGCTCAGCAGGGAGCCTGCTTCCCTTCCTCTCTCTCTCTCTGCCTGCCTCTCTGCCTACATACATACATAAATACATAAAATGTTTTAAAAAATAAAAAAAAAATCACACAGTCTAGCCCAGGATAATTATGCTGCTGATTATAAGAAGCAAGAGCAGAATGAGAGAAGAAAGAAAGATCAGGTGACTCATGCTGCCACTGGGCGGAAAGGTGACGCCACATCAGGGCCCCCTGGAAAACAGGGGTGGGTACCGTAGTCTCCTGAATCGAGGTGGAAAGTCACTCTTATCTGCAGAGAAAAACACATACTTAACTCCTTCCTTGACAGACACATAGAAGTTTGGTTGCCAAATAAATATTGTACGAACACTGTTTGCCTAACTGTGGCTCTCTGTCCATATCTCCCTGTAAATGCGAACTGACTTCTGTTTTCCAGAGAATTCCATGTCATGGTCTGACATTGAGTTGTAGAACATCCTGCTCTCAGAAACTGCTGCTAATGAACGAGACATTTGAGGCCTCTTCAATATTTCCCTTTAGAGATCTCACTGATGTACTCTGACCTAAGATTTTGAAGGTTATTATTTTTTTTTTTTTCTGAGAAGCTGTTTTGATACAAGCCTTATGTGCAATCCACGGAGATTACATCCTTTTCTTTTATGTGTGAACTTCTTTCCTATTGAATAAAAGTCTTTGTTTGGCAGTTCTGATTGCCTAGAGGGTGATGTGAGTCTGTCTAGTCTTCATGGATTGCCTGGCTGTTTTGTTAATTAGTATCACATGGCATGGATCTTACATAGCTCTAGGGGTGTCAGTGTGTCACATTTCATGGAAGCTCTGGGAGAAGGAAGGAGGAGAACACAAGAGGAGGCATCACAGGTGAGAGAAGAGAATCCATGGCCTCATGGAAAGTGAACCATGCTGGGCATTCAGGGACCAGGATCTGGAATGGTTATGCTAAGCAGCAGGAGGTCCGTGGGATTCTGAGTCTGGACCCTGCATCCCTCCCTGTGCTGATGGAGGCAATATATTTCAAAATGCATCAAAGATAAAGCAGTTTGATGGAAGAAGGGAGGGATGGATTGACAGCTCTCTACATGAAAAAGTAGGTGTAGTAAAATAGTAATGGTAGAACCTAGGTGGAACATGGGTGTTCGTGATAAAATCCAACCAGTCTCGCTGTTTGAAGATTTTTGTCATAAAGCATTGAGAAACATGAAATCCCATAGCGATCTTCTTTCACTGTTTTGGGGATTTTTGATAACTCTTTTTAATGTTCTTCAATTCCCCATGCACAGTGCCCAAAATAAGGCAACCATCAATAAATGAACAGTTCTCCAAGTGTGGCCTGCACGTCTACCCTGAGAACTTTTCAGGGAGCTACAAGGTCAAACCACTTCCATAAAAATACTGAGACATGAGACATCATTTGCTTTTTCAAACCTCATTCTTTTTTAAGTATGCGGTTTAAGTATGCGGTGTAGAGGTTACAAGATTTGTGGCATTGCAATAGATTAAGTTCAGAGCACCTTGAGAATCCAGCTGTCTTCCATGACCCTGGACAGTAAAGACATTTGCAAAAACCGTACACTGATTCCATTTTCTGACTAATGTTTGAAAAATATAGCCATTTTTCTCACAGAAATATGTTACCTATATTAACACATAATGGTTTTACTTTGCAATTTCCAAATGCATAAATGCACATTTTAGAAGGTCACAGTTTTAATAACTACTATTATAAGTAGCAATTCATAGCAGTAGTAGCCAAAATCTAGATGGATTTAAATCATGTACATTTTCTTGGCAAAATTTTTATTAGTTTTATTTGTATAGCTGACATCAGGGGTCCTCAGTTCATGTTAACAGAGCAAGAGGTCCTGAGAGCCCAAAGTCTGAACAAGTCTGCAATGGCCATTTGCTGCATAAAAACAGGCAGCCTCATTTGAAGACTCAGGGCACCTCATTTGGACTCTGCTCCCTGCCAGTACTCACATTTCTTAAATTCTCTGGCCTCATATAGCTTATGTTGGAAATGAAGAATCTAGTATTCCCCAGCTCACTTGCATTAGGCAAAGATCTGAAGAGTTGAGAGGTAGGTAGTCCTCAGAGACAGTGAGTATTAAAGAAGTGTTTGCAAAAAATAAATATTCTAGTTATTTGTGCATATGGATTTTGCTTTCCTTATAAGTTATGGCTGCCTTAAAGACAATAGATAGAGTCTCATACTTGTATCTTTGCATTGCCATGTTCACTCTGAATTGCTAGAAGTCAGATAAAGGTAAAAGCAATACATATTTCCCTTACCATGTGCCCCAGTGCCTGGCATAATCCTGTGTACAGAGCCAGTCCTCAACACATGTTTACAGAATGATTTAATGCACATTTGCTAAATGACCCTGGTTTTATCTAGCTGGAAGTGGAATTGGGCAAAATTCTCAAGGAAACTTAGTTTGTTACTTTTACATGTGCAGATATTAAACTGAGCCATCCTTGAAACAACTTATCTCAAAGGGGCTCATAAGGAAACTTCTTAATAAAGAAACAAGAGTGACTTCTAATTAGTATCCGAGTGTTTACAAGTAAATAGATGCTTCTAGACACTTGGCGGTGTTCAAAAACAGTGTTCATCTAAGCACTTTGAGTATTTGCTTGAAATACTATTTCCACTACAAGTTGGTTTAATAGATGCTCTTCAAATGAAGTATAAAATTAAACTTAAATTCTAGTTCTGTGTCAATCATTAAATTCAGAAAAACACCAAGGTTCCCCCAGGGGAAAAGAAACATGGATCTTACACAAAGTCCCTGAGTATGCACCACGCATGGGATAATTTGTTCACGTGACCATGAGCATGCTTGAGGAGGCATCATTTGTCAATAGGCATTGCGTATTGAAAAGAAAAAGCTCTGGTCCTTGGGGATGGCTCATCCAGAATCAGATCGGCTTGCCCCAGTACCTTTCCCAGGTATAAAAGCAAGAATGGACAGGGGAGAAGATTAGGAGTCAGGCTCATGTCCCCCGTTTCAGCTATGCAAATAACATGAAGCTACACTTTGTAGCAAAAGGTCGACTGTTGAATAGCATCTGGTTTCCAATCGCTACAGTTTTGTATCACCTATTACGATGCTCATGCTATCATGGCAAATTTGCTAAGAACATTTAATTCTGGAAAGAGTCGACAAAAATGAATTGTGGATGGGAGATGCATTAATACAAATTGCTTTCATTTACTACACATTAATTTCAGAATGAATAGACATCTAAGAAAGCAAAATATTTTCAGGTCTATCTCCCAATGCAATTATTTGGGGCTGCTTTGATGGAACTTTAGTAATGAATGCTAAGCCAGAGCCGAAATGGTCCTATTAAAAAGCTCGTAAGCACTAACCCGTAAATATTGCTGACCCTGATTTCTATTTCAGGGACTTTATGGTTATTTTATTCAGAGATATTTTTAGGTACCTGAGATTTGTCGTATTTTACCTTGGTCTTTTAGTTCTTTTTGTTAAATTAGTTGAAACTTAATGTCCAAATGTTTAATGGAAAAAGGATATTTTATAGTATTCATTTTATTTTAAGTCTGCCTTAAGAATTTTGTTGTTTGCTTCTTGCTTTCTGTCTTAATGAAATGACTTTGTTGCATACATTCAAATACATTTTGGTTTCTTTCTGCTTAAGTTGGACGTGTGTGTGTGTGTGTGTGTGTGTGTGTGTGTGTGTGTGTGTGTGTGTTGGAGATCTTTATTGTCCTAAAAAGTGTCAACATGGGGTGGTTCAGACTCTTCCACTGAAGGCTGCGTCCTCTGCTCAGCCACCCCATAGCCCCCCACCCCCATGCCCGCCCTGGCCCTGTCCCCTGTCACCTCATCTTCCCCAGATGCAGTCCCTTTCCCAAACGTGTCACTTTTCCAGGTATTCCCAGGTACCTGCTCACTCCCCTTTATCAAGGGCAAGGTTCATCTTGCAAAAATTAATCTCTCCTCCCAGGAAACGGGGCCAGCATGCTGTGTGGGGTGGGAGGGCATTTCCCACTTGGACTGTCCTGCTCCCTGGTTCTCCTGCCTTCCTCGTTCCCATGCAGTTCCCCAGCATCCCCTGACAGTCCAGGCCGGCGACTTCCTGCACGTTTCCCAGACCTTGCTTTCTCCCCACTTTCTGGCTAACTCGTGTTCTGACCCCACTCAGCCCTGCATGTTTTCTCAGCTAACCTCTTATTTTTTGCCAGTTTTCCCTAACTAGCCCCCGAACCCCACTCCTCCTCGAACACTTTGCCTCACTGCCCTAATGCCAGCCCCCCCCCCCCGCACTTAAGTCCCGGAAAACTCCGTCTCTGAGCTTTCTCCTTCTCCTCCCCATTTGCTCTGAAATCACAGTAGGAAATAGGTTACTAGAACATATTTATCAAGTATGTGCATATGGATATTGTGTGAATTTCTTCTGCCACGTTTTCAGGAGTCCATAGAAATCTGAATGTCGGCATTTCTGCACTTGATCTTAGCCAAAAGGCTGAGAAGCGATGAATGTCGGCATTTCTGAATTACAGTCCAGCCCATGCAGGAGAGAAGAGTGGAGAAACAGGGCTGGTCACTGATGTTCGAGGAGGCCCATGGCAAGTGACATGGGATTTGCGGAGCATTTTGTAAAACAATTAAAAAAAAATAACAAATATACCTCACGAGTATTGACTCTTTAAGAGTGGGCTACACCCGATAGTGCTTTCATGTAGTTTCTGTCTTTGCAATTTATCGCAGCGAGTACAAAACATCATTAAGTTTCCCTACCCATTTTCCCTGTGAGCTGTTCGATTCCTGAATCCCTTCCATTTCTCTTAATTAAATTCACTGCTGTCAATACTGATTAAGTATCCATTCTGTTGTTCTTACTATAGTCGAAATACAGCAATGGATAAGACACAGTGCCTGCCCTTTGGAAATGTAAGGCCCAGAGGGGATTTGGAAGCTTGGACACTTGGCGTTTGCTGTAAAGACACAAGGCTTCGGGGGCTAGGGGAGCCACCACCAGAAGGTGTGCGAGGGTGAGCCAGAGGGGGCAGTGTCTGAACCAGGAGAACACGCCTTCCCTACTCCCTTCCCTGCCCTCTGTCCAGCTGACTCAGAGGTGGGCCCCTCTGTCATGATCCCACTGTGAAATGTTAAGGAAAGCTCTATCTCTTTGTTGATTCCCTCGTGTGTGTGGCTGCATACAAATGCCGCTAATTTCACCGGACCAGCCTCGGATGCCCAGCGTGCACTTTGCAGGGTCATATAGAGCTAGAGCACAGTCTTCTGAGAGAAATTTGAACAGCCACACTTAATAGTACACTATGGGCCCATGTACATTAATTTCCTATTGCTGCTGTAACACGTACCACAAAATCGTGGTTGAGAACAACAGTTGTATATTATCCAACAGTTCCAGAGGTCAGAAATTGCATGAGGCTGAAACCAAGATCCTATCAAGACAGTGTTCATTCTGGAGACCAGGGGGAGAACTTACCCTTTGGCTTCTTCTGGCTTCTAGAAGCCACCTGCTTCCCTTGGCCCATGACCCTCTTTCCCCATCTCTCAAGCCAGCCTTAGCATCTTCGGGTGTCTCTATCATTGGACTTCTCTGTCTCCTTCTCCTACTTAGGCAGGACCTGTTGATTATATTGGATCCACTGGATAATCCAGGTTAACTCTCCTGTCCTCAGGTCAACTGATTATCAACTTCAATTCCATCCTTTACCTTAATTCCTATTTGCCATTAATTTAACAGGCTCTTGGGATGAAGATGTGGACATCTTTGGGGACAGCATTATTCTGTCTACTATGACATTTATGACTCTTCTTTTCTTTGAAAGCTCTAGCATCTCAAACATATGTCTGGTTTAAAAACATGTATAGGTTCTCCTTCTGATGATGGTATAATAAACTCTTTTAGATCAACCTGCTACTAAAAACAACAGAAAATCCTGAGGAAAAAACCTCAGACTTGCTTAAATGCATCAGAGAACTACTTAGGCAGCCATAAATTATAATAGGGTGTCCCAGAAGACATCCCAGAGATGAGCCTAATATTATGTGATACTTTACTCTTTAAGAAGTTTGTTAATTCATAAGCATTTCAGGACCCAGAGATAAATATCTGAGCAAAAAACAACAAATGAGAGTTCGGGAACCTGAGTCAAGATTGGCTGCTGATTCAAAACACGGACTTTAGAGTTACTGAGGCACCACAGACTTGAGATTCCAAATCACGGAGAAGAGGGGAATGTGTTCGGGTGAGCATGACCATCTGTTTGTTTATTTATTTATTATTTATTATTTTTTTAATTAATTAATTTATTTATTTGACAGACAGAGATCACAGGTAGGCAGAGAGGCAGTCAGAGAGAGAGGAGGAGGCAAGCTCCCCGCTGAGCAGAGAGCCCCATGCGGGGCTCGATCCCAGGACCCTGGGATCATGACATGAGCCGAAGGCAGAGGCCTTAACCCACTGAGCCACCCAGGCACCCCCATCTGTTTTTTTTTTTTTTTTAAGATTTTATTTATTTATTTGACAGAGAGATCACAAGCAGGCAGAGAGGCAGGCAGAGAGAGAGGAGGAAGCAGGCTCCCCGCTGAGCAGAGAGCCCGATGCGGGGCTCGATCCCAGGACTCTGAGATCATGACCCGAGCCGAAGGCAGCGGCTTAACCCACTGAGCCACCCAGGCGCCCCCCCCCCATCTGTTTTTTTAATGCATTTGCTGATCTTTAGGCAGGTCCAGGTGGAGAGACATAGGGAGGGGCAGAACATGGTGTTCAAGGCTTTCAAAAAGGAGGTACTCTTGTGAACTTGCCAGATTCTCAGAAAGGACCCCATAACCAAAAAACAAGGACCCAGTGTCTTCCGGCTTAATCCAAGTGCGACTGAAATGACCTGCTTATCAGGCAAATACCTCCAAAGTAAAGAGAAGCACATCTTCATTAAAGACAATGACCAGGGCAAGAAACTCACATATTTCCATAGATTTTCATATTTGGTATCTAGCATTCAGCAAGCGAGTTCCAAGTCCACCAGGAGGCGGGGATAAGTCATGAAGAACCAAGAGACACAAGAGTTTATAGAAACAGATCCAGGGAATCCTGCTTTCTTGGCTCACTCTCTCTGGTGTAAAGCCAGTCACAAGGATGCTCAAGCAGCCTTATGGAGTGACCCTCGCAGAAAGGAACCCATTTTCCCAGCAACAGGGACAGCCTGCTCACCAGCTGTAATGGTCACGACCTCAGATGCCTGCAGTTCCTGCTGACATTTGACTCTAACCACAAGACAGGCCACAGGCAAAAACTGCCTTTTCAAAATGCCCGACCCATCAAAACCATGAGTGCTCAGCACACTCAGCTTTGGGGAGATTTGTCATATGGCATCAGACAAATTACACAACACCCAACAGTTCACCACATATGTACACCAAAGACCTGTTTATAAAGTTTGTATCAACACTTTCTGATAGCCCCAAACTGGAAAAACCAACAGTGGGATGAGTATAGAAACTGTGTTATGTTTATACCAAGGAAGGATAGGAAGCAGTGGAAACTGACTGAGTGCTGCAAGCAACAATGTGGGTGAACCTCATACATACAGCACTGAGCAAAGAAGCCACGTTGCACAAAGACTCCATGCTAAATGGCTGCATTTATAAGAAGTTTAAGCACTGGCAAAGCTAATCTGATAGAAGTCAGAACAGTGGCAATCTTCCAGATGGACGGTAGATGGCCATCGAGAGGGGCACCTGGAATCCTTCCAGGATGCTTATGGATTCCATTTCTTTATCAGGTAGTAGTTAATTTTGTGACGATTTACGAAGCTCTATAGTATTATAGTATTCCCATATATATATGACAACGCTATTGGAAATACACATAAGCAAATGCACCTTAGTGGGGTGCCTGGGTGGCTCAGCTGGCTAAGCATCTGCCTTCCGGTTAGGTCATGGTCCCTTACTCAGTGGGGAGCCTGCTTCTCCCTCTCTGTCTGTCTCTCCACTTATGCTCTCTCTCTGCCTCTGCCTTTGTCTCAAATGAATAAATAAAACCTTTCTTAAAAAAGCAAATAAATCTCAGAATATTTTGTAGCAATAACTCTTCTAGAAAGTTCTGCATTAAAAAATAGAGCAGCTTGCCCTGAAGATGTAGAACTACCATTTGATCAGAAAGCCTGAGTAACAAAAGAAATCCGTTTTTCTATTATTTGCCAGGCTCATGTACTTGCAGCCATTCCTGAGAAGGAGCTAAGAACCAGTGGGGTGTGGGGGGGTGCCCACTTCTGTGTGCTGCTTGCAGAGCTTGATGACATCCCCAGCTACTGAAGTTTGCAAAGAGCACAGTGATGCCCTAAGTTGCAAATCTCTTCTGGCCCCAGAATTGCTGGTAATTGCTTTGCTCTGATTCCTGTCACAGAGTGGCAGAGCCCCAGCAGCTGTGGGCAAGGGGAGCTGGGTTCACCGGCTGAGGAGCAGGACACCGGGACCATGCAGCCCTCCCTATTACTCCTCCAGTGAGGGCCGCCCAGACACAAGGGTGTTTCTGAAGATTCATCTTTGAACAAAGGTTTGTCCTCTGGCAGCTGAGAGATATCAGACAGCTCTCAGCAAATTTAGCTCTCCCCTGGATCAGAACCAAGTTTTTGCCTGGTTTCCGGGTTTCTGAAATGCATAATCAGATCACATGGGTCTCACATCGAAAATCATAAAACAACAGCTCCAACACTTGGCTGATTGTGGAAAACAAACCTTAAAATTACTTTTTCTGCTTTAGGAATAAATTAAGTTGTTTGAGCCTCATTATGTTCTGTTTCCCCAAATTAAATTGCTCTTAGATTCTCTTCACTCTTAAAAGTTATGCAATAACAGTCTTTTGTTCTCCCTGAGGTTTATGTGATTTTGCTAATCAAGAGGGAGCTGAGGAAGCCATGGGGGCCAGCATGAACACTGCCATCCAAGAGCTAACAGCCATTTCTGCTGGCAAAAAAAATTAAAATAAAAGGCTTGAGGGGAAATTGATTTTTATCAACTTGAACACAGTGTTTCTTTTCAGCGCTATACAAAAACATCAAGAAATAGCCATTAGAACTGGTTTTCTTTTGTGTGTCTGTGTCGCTGTTGCCAGCATCCATCACTTCTAGAGAAATGGGAAAGATCTCTGTTGCGATTTCTTATTTTTAGTCTCTTCTCTGAGAAAGTGCATTGGAAACATAATTTCTATCTGATGGATTTGTGTTTCACAAGTTAATGCAATAACTGCTCGTTGGGGAAAGTTTTTATTCTTAAACCTTGAAATGCAGTGAACGTGGAAAACCCTTGACTAGTTATAGGACATAAAAGAAGAAGTATTTGAAATATTGAAAGGCTTTTCTTCCCTTTCTGCTCCTAATTCTAGTTCACAGTGAAAGTGAATTTTAAAATAGGGCTTTGTAGCCTAACTAACTAAAAAAAAAAAAAAAATCACAGAAAGTTTCCATTCAGTTTCCCCCATATTGAATGAGCATCTACCATGGACAGAAAATGCCCCACATAAACACAGCCATGTCCACGTGGGTAAGGCTGGCCAGTCTCAAGGCAAAGAGACACTTCAAACAGAAATGGGGCCTCTTGTCTTATTGAAAAGTATTTAGCCCAAGAAGTGGACATTCTGAAGCTTTCTTTGCATGAGGGCCTTTGCACACACACAAAACCTCTTTATCATATAAGTAAAAATGTAATTTAGTTCTGTGTGTTGTTTAAGAGAGAAAGAAAATCATCCTACTTATCTGGTTTTCGAATTAGTAATGGGGAACAGCAATTTCCAGCTCAATGAATTCAGTATGTTAAAACTTAGTTCAGTCACACATGGTCTAAGACAGGGAAGATTCCAGAAAGGAGGAATGTGTTGTTGTGAAGCACAACATAGACCAGAAGAATGAAGGCACAGATTCAGAGGTGGCACAGGTGACAGCCACAGCATTTGTCCCCGTGAGGCACGAGGGGTCAGCGGGCAGGAGGAGCACGGAAGGATCAGCACACTGCCTCCTGGCCTTTTACAATTAAAGGTGCAAACTCCTACAGGCATGGAACCGGCACATCCTTCGGGTCAACCCTATAACCCACCCCGCCCTCAAATGGGTTTAGAAGCAAACAGCATCATTTGTAGAAAAGAAATTACAAGTGAAATATTCCTGTGGCAAATGTGAACCTGAGAATCTTTGCTGTGTAACATCAGATTTATACACACTGAGACTGACATTCTGGAGACCTGAGATTTGATGGAATCTGGACCAGTGCCAGGCTCATGTAGGGGTGGATCCAGCCAGATAAGCTTTCCCAACTCTCTCTGCCAGGGGTTCCAAACTCCACTGAGACTCTTTGTAAGATCCAGGAACCACGAGTTCTGAAGATGAGCCCACAAGCCATCCGAGGCCCCCACTGGGTTGTACTGGCAAGCTACTTGAGGGCTTTGGATATTCCTTTCCAAAAATCATCTTTATTTTTCCAAAATAAATCAGTCTCCTCTATGGCTTTCAAAGCAGAGGCACATGTGTGCACACTCACAGGCACTCATGGGTGTATCTCAACCATAAAGAGTGAGACCATATCCAGGTAACCAATAGTAAGAAAGTAAATTATGTTAGGAGTGACATTGGCCATTTGCATAACACATGACCCACTCTGCTTTTCTCTCTCTCCCTGTAGAGAACTTCCAGAGCAAGTGCATCGAATGGGAAAGATTTGCTTATCAAAACCAAAGTCAAAAGGTCTTACCTGTGCTAACGTGTGCATCTGAAGTTACCATCACTGTGGATGGACCTGGAAGGTATTAAGCTACATGAAATGAGTCAGACAGAGAAAGGTAAATGCTGCATGATTTTACTTACACGTGGAATCTGAAAACAAAACAAAACAAAACAAAGAAAGGAACAGAAACAGACTCATAATTACAGAGAACAGAGGGAAGGAGGTGGGCGGATAGACAAAACTGGTGAAGGGGATTAAGAGAAACATACTTCCAATTACACAATAAATAAGTCACGGGATGAAACATACAGCACAGGGCATAGAGTCAATGAAACTGTAATACCACTGCATGGGTACAGAGGGTGACTGCACTTACAGGGGTGAGATTTGAGCAATGTGTAAAATTGTAATGTCACTGTGTGGCACATCTGAAACTAATATAACATTGGTCCTAAACGATATTTCATTTACTAAAATACCATAACTCTAAGTGTCTTTATCGTTAAAAACGTCTTTATCTTTAATTCTAAAATCTCACCTCCTTTCCGTGTTCCCAGAAGCATCACTTGTCTCTAAATATTCCTGAAAGCAAGAAGGAAGGCAAGAAAGAAAGAAGGAAGGAAGAGGGAGAGAAAGGAGGGAGTGATGGAGGGAAGGAAGGAAGAAGGGAAAGAGGGAAAGAAAGAAAAAGGAAAGGAAAGGAAAGGAAAAAAGGGAGAAGGAGAGAAGGAAAGAAGGAAAGAAAGAAGAAAAGAAAAGAAAAAAAGAAGGAAGGAAAGAAATCAGAAACTTTTTTCTCTTATCCCCTCAAGAACGAGGATCTCCTGAGGACGGGAACAATCGTCGTCCCTAACACCAAATCAAACCTGGTCCTTGGTTCTTGAGGAGAGTCTCAGGGAGGGTTTCGAGAGACAAGACCAGCAGGCATTTCTGGTGGAGACAAGACTTGCTACAGCTTTTTGAAATCTTATCCCTGATAATGTTATAAACACATACCCTGGTCCCAGCATCCTCATTTATAAAGAGTATATCCCATTACAGTAAAATGACTAGGATATCAAATTATTATACAAGAATATTTTTGAAACATTTTTACGGTATAAAAAAATCCTGGAAAATAGTCTGACTGTCCAGCTAAGATTCGATTACAAATAATCTGACCTTCAATCTACAAGTATGTCGCTACTTGATTTAACTGATGACGAGTTTTCCTTTACTACTGAGAATATTAATTACGCAGTTTTGAAAAATGTTTCAGCTTTTTGCACTGTCTGTTATTTGCCCATTTCTTCCTTTCTTCACCATCCAGGACAAGCTTTCTCGGGATCCGCAGCCTTCACGCTGCACGCCTCTGCCGGGCGGTGCCCACAGCCCGAGAACAGGAGGGCACAGGTGCTGGGGAGACGGGCCGCAGAAGGGAGCTTCCAGTTGTGGGTCTGGCTGGGCAGCCGGGAGTCTTGCTGTTTCAGAATCAGACTCCACGCTGTCCTTTCCTCCCCTGGCCTCGACCCATGCTTAGGGGTGAGGCTGTCATGTTCAGTTCCCCAGTCCCTGGTCAATGGGAGGTCTGCGGCGTGGAGTGACTGGCTGAGCTCACTTGTTGGGCAGCCACGCTGGTTTCCTTCAGCCTGTTGCAGTTCAGCTTCCAAAATCATGTGCTCTCACCCGTTTCCATTCTCTTTTTTCTTAAAGTTTATGCATTTTAACTCCTTTACTCTCATCTCGAGGGTGATGGGAAGGATAAAGGTGAACGAGCATGTTCAGTCTGCTGTCCTCTAGCTGTGGGCCCTGTTCCAGTTGGCCAGGGCTGTGGTGTCCCACCTTAAGTCCCACAGACTGGGGGGACTTAACAGACATTTACTTCTCCCAGTTCTGGAGACTGGGAGCCCCAGACCAAGGTCCAGCAGGGTTGGTTCCTTCTGAGGCTTCTGTCCTTGGCTGGCAGACAGCTGTCTACTCCTTGTGTCCATGCATCACCGTTTTTCTGTGGGTTTGTGTCCTCAGTGCCTCTTTCTTAAGGAAGCCAGTCCTAAGGGGCCAGCACCCCACCCTAACAGACTCATACTCTCTCCTCTCTAAATGGCCTTCTAGAAACACATCCAGATCCTCGGGAACTGGGGGTTCATGCTTCAACATAGGAGAGGGTCCATGTTGCATAAAACTGTGTTTCAGTGCTGTGTGTGTGTGTGTGTGTGTGTGTGCACGCATGCAGAAAATTGAAATGGATCATGTATTCCTCATATGACACTTGCAGCCAATGAACGTTTAAAAGCCACTGTCCTAGATAGTTCCTTTCTGGTGCATCACAAGTCAGGTGGATCTGTGACTGCCTTCTATGCTAGCGTGCTTCCAGATGCTTTGCACAGAAAAGAAATCACAGTCATTTGCTCAAAGAAACGGTCTAGTTATGACTTCAACTGGTTCATTCCTTCTTACATATATATATATATTTCATTGTTTTAGTTAGTTTTCTCATCAAAGAATAATTCGATAGTGAAAATACAATTAGAATATTCTAGATTGGAAGGGGAAGTGAACCATGAGAGACTATGGACTCTGAAAAACAATCTGAGGGGTTTGAAGGGGTGGGGGGTGGGAGGTTGGGGGAGCCAGGTGGTGGGTATTGATTGGAGAGGGCACGGATTGCATGGAGCACTGGGTGTGGTACAAAAACAATGAATACTGTTACGCTGAAAAAAAAAAATTAAAAAAAAAAAAAAGAAAGAAAGGATGAATCCCCAAGTTTAGTAGCAACATGGACGGGACTGGAAGAGATGATGCTGAGTGAAATAAGTCAAGCAGAGAGAGTCAATTATCATATGGTTTCACTTATTTGTGGAGCATAACAAATAGCATGGAGGACAAGGGGAGATGGAGAGGAGAAGGGAGTTGAGGGAAATTGGAAGGGGAGGTGAACCATGAGAGACTATGGACTCTGAAAAACGATCTGAGAATTTTGAAGGGGTGGGGGGTGGGAGGTTGGGGGCACCAGGTGGTGGGTATTGTAGAGGGCACGGATTGCATGGAGCACTGGGTGTGGTGCAAAAATAATGAATACTGTTATGCTGAAAAAAATAAAAAAATTAAAAAAAAAAGTAAAAAAAAGAAAGAATATTCTAGATTAAAAGATAAGAAATACTTTTTTAAAATGGAAGTAAAAACAAGGCTTAGAGGCAAAGTCTAAGCACGTGGCAGTATTACATAGGAGATAGGGACCTGCTACACAATCTGTGGGGCCCCCAGCACACAGAGATGCAGGGCTCTTGTGCATAGTATTAGGAATCATGAAGCTGGCCATGGCAGAGCCTAAACCCAGCCCAGCACCCTTTCTGCATGGTTGCGTGTGACCACACGGGTCCCCTCTCATCACACTAGCTATATCCCCACGACCTGTAGATGTCCTAGGAGTTTCTAGACTCCTGCAGAGTGGATGGCTTGGTTTTCCTCCGAGCTGCTCTGAGGATGGAGCCACATGTCCTGCGTCCTGCCCGGCAGGCCTCTCCTGGCTCCGAGTCATCTCGTCCCCAGAGAGAGGGGCGCAGAGGCAGTGCAGCCTGGGATCCAGCATCACCCCGCCGGCCCCACCCCGCCGGCCGACCCCCCATACCTGGTCGTTGTCTCCCGCCCACTTGAGGGCTGGTGCCGCCACTCACATGCCCATCTGCGAGGTCAGCTTGGGAGTGAAATGCCTCTATAGTGCTTTATTCCTTGAAGGAAAGAGAAAAACAAAACTTGTCCCGATTGCCTTTGAAAAAGAGCTGCTTTTTATGCTGAGGTGAGATAATTTCCTAATGCTGTTTTGACATCTGAAAACCACTCTTGGTGTGGACAAGAAACTAGAGAAGGAACCGGGGAGCCCCTCAGAGCTGCCTTAAGGTTGGCAACTGCTACTAGAAGGCATCGTACTTTTAGGTCTCTGCGTATTAAGCGCAACTGAAAGCACAAGGTTTATTCCTGCAAAGTGAGCTCCACTCTTACGTCTGGTTCTTTCATCTACGTTGCAGATTCTACTCAGTCTGAGAGTGGCTGTTCTCACCACACCCCGGGGTTCGGAGTCACACTGGGCGCCTACAGGAGGCAAACAAACAAATAAAATTAGTTTCCAGAGTGTGTCAGGTTGTCTGGGCACCAGACTGAGCCACGGTTCTAAGATTCTTGTCACAGGTGGAGAGAGTGAGGCCATTTGACGCAAACGCACTTTCTCAGGAGCCTGCGGAGGTGGCCACGGAGAAGTCTTGGAGGCCCTGCCTGGGCCGGGAGAGGGGCCGGGGAGGGAAAGACAGGACAATCCCACTGACATCACAAGCAAAAAGATTAAATCTCAGTTGCATTATGTGTCCGGTTCCATATGTATTTCATTTATACTGAAAGCCAAGAACACGATAGCTTGGATGATCATTTCTAGGCCAACATCCCCCAGATGGTGCTCCTAATACCGGTTCAGGCCTACTTATACCTGGAAGTCTTTTGAAAAGATGAACATAATAAGAACGTTGTAGAGAAAGATGATAAACATATAAATAAATTTCCAAGAAAAAAAATGGAGTAGAAGAAAAACCTTGCTAAGTCCTTTGTGCTGCTGAGCGAACCAGTTGAATTTATCACGTTTCCTTCCAGGACAGAATATGGATTCTTGCCTGCACTTCTGCCTGTTGTGCTTTCACAGGAAGATTCCCATCCACCTGTCGGTTTCCATCTGAATACGCAATCCGGGACCCATTGAGGTGCCTACTGGAAGTGACAGCATTTCTTTTTGAAGCATGTGAGTTGGATAAATCCAACGAATGCTCACCCCATGATCCCACGGTGTGTTGCATTGGACATTTCCCGAGTAACTCGTGTGCGGGGTTGGGTGTGGTCTGCGTGAGAAGAGGAAATGGGGGCACGTTGTCCTGAGTGCAAATACAGACGCTGTGTTTCAGAAAACTCTAGCTTGGTTCCGGAGACTGCAACAAATTTTCTGATTTTTGTTGTGCTGTAAGCATAACTCTTTTGGTAACTGATTCTCTAATTATTGTCATGGCTTCCTTAAATTAAAAAAATCACCCTCTGATCAGAGCGTGTGAGCCACTGTCACAGACAACTGGGAGAGGGAGGGGAAGGGGTCATGTATCAGCTGTCTGGTAGCCAAGGGCCTTCCGAGGTCCTCCTGCTTGTCCCTCGTGTGGAGGTGGTCTGTCCTGGAGTAGCCCCTGACCTGTCTTTCCCTTCACTCCTCACTCTACCCAACAGGACCCCACATGTGTTTGGTGGACACCTGCCTTTTCTTATACCAGGAGCCTACTTAGAATGCTGCCAGTTTGCTCCTGGCTTCTTATTATGGAACGTCTACCTCCCCAGGCTTGTCTGGAGGGCTCCGCAAGCTTTCTTTGACCCATGCCACCCTCGCTGCTCGCGACTGGCTGGCTTCTCTGGATAGTTCAGAAACATAATCACAGGCATCCTTGTAAAAGGGCGACCAGGAGGTCAGTGTGGAAGGGTTGGCGATGCACAATGAGAACTTGACAAAGGTGGAGCTCCCAGGGACCAAGAAGGAAGGGGGCCCCCCAGAGCGGCCCAGGCAATGGTTAGCCCCTCACTGGAGCCAGCCCTGCCCACACCTTGATCTCAGCATCTGAACACTCATTCTGGCTTCCACAACCATGAGATAACCATATAATGAGCAGCTGGAGGAAAGAAATACATTACTCAAAGGTAGGAATTCCTTTTTTTAAATAAAGATTGTATTCTTTTATTTGAAAGAGAGCTAGTGAGAGCGAGAGCATGAGCAGGGGGGAGAGGGAGAAGCAGGCTCCCTGCTGAGCAAGGAGCCCGATGGGGGACTCCATCCCAGAACCCTGGGATCATGACCTGAGCCAAAGGCAGATGCTTAACTGACTGAGCCCCCCAGGCGCCCAGAGGTAGGAATTCCTACCTCAATGCTTGCCAGTGGCACCGCTGCTCAGGGCCTGCTGCTGTCCTCTGGCGGCTTGCAGACAGTTCCCCTGCAGAGCTGGGCGCAGGCCTCCACACCTGCAGACGGCCCGTGTCTCCTCTCAGAATACTTGTCCCTCCTGGAAGTCCAGACTATTCTTCTTTCTGGTCAAGCTCAAATGTCCTTCTCTCTTCCTTCAAGAAACCTTCTGAACATTCACCAACATCTCCCCATGCTTCTAATCTGCCAGGTTTATGTCACATCTGTTTCCTCTTCTTTGAGCAACGTCGTCCTTGGATCTGTAGCACGCGACTGGAGTCCTGCAGGTCATCTCCCCAACTGGCCCGCGGGCCCCCGCAAGGCAAGAGCCTGGTGAGGAAACAGCAATAGCGGCAGCTTGGGAGGCAAGATTCCTCACCGCCCGCGCGCCCCGCCCCATGCAGCGTCCCTCTGCTGCTCTGCACCGAGTCCTTCGATAGCACTTCTTTGCAATCCTGCTGGCCGGACACTTGAGAAGTTTCTGTGATTTGGGTTTGCCTGATGTTTCCTCGGGTTAGACTGAGGCTCTGCATCTGCAGCAAGAAGAGCCCAGAAGCGCGTGCCCCTGTCCCTCTTCACCTTGAGGAGACTCGGCCGTGCACTAGGTTGGGGAAGATGTTCTTCCCAAGAGACGAAGCTTGTGCCTATCCCATTCTGTGGGCATGTGCGACAGGAGAGAGAAATGTGGTCTGGAATGAGGAGATGGGCTGCAGCCCCAAAGACCTTGTCCGATCACAGAGCTCAGGGAACTCGTCACTGGGGGCAGGGATCTTGTATCTTTTCAAGAGCATCATCTAAAATACCCTTGTTTTATAGAAATTGTTGTGTTCTGACCTCTCTTGAGGCACCTGATCTTGTTTTTCTGGAGCCCCTCCTGATTGAAGCCTCCTGAATTTTTTCTATCGGGTCTCAAGCTTTTCCCAGCTTTACTTTCAACCCTTAATTCCCACCACCCTTCCCTGTGGTCAGGGAAACGGGAAAGGCATCAGCTCCTGAACTGGATTTGAAGAGGCAGCCTTGACGTGTTTTGGTCAGACAAGCCGCAGACTTGAAGCACAAAGCAATCAGTGTTGTTGTTGGTGTTGTCCTTACTCTCTCCATCTTACTGTATTTGAAGTTCATCTCAGAGAATCAGTAATTCATCTTTTCCTCGACCCTCTTGGGTTACCTGCATTGTCCTTAACCAGGACAATATAGTTGGGCATGAACAAAATTCATGGAGGACCTCCTGAACCAAAGCGCCGACCAAAAGGTTTGACTTCCATGAGAATGGTCTTTCCCATCAGGAAGCTCCTGATGAGTTTTATCAACAAGTGGGCACCCGTTGGGAAATGAGAGCCATGGCACAGAGGACAGAATGGGCAGCCTTACCTGTCACCAAAAATCAAGCATTAGTGAAAGCCTTCCCTCCACGTTCAGGCAGCAGATTTCTGCTCTGAACCAGGGAAGGGAAGGCTGGAGGTAGGAGAGCACTGAGGATGGGCCCACAGTAGTTTTTCTCAGTGAAGGATCTGAAGGAGGAGGGGGCTATCGGGATGTTGTGAGGCTGTCACTAGGGACAGGTGCATCAGCAAGTTGGGTCACTTCATCTTCGCTGTGATCTTGGAAATAAATGCTTATTATGGGCAGGAAGGGGAGATGTGAAAGATGAGCATGGGAGGGCAGATGTGTGAATTCAGACACAATGGGGCCACGCAAATGCTGCTTTCATTGGGAAAGTGCTGCAGGACAAATAATGCCCCCACATGCCCACACCCTCATCCCTGGAATCCATGACTATGCTAAGCCCAGAGGAAATTCGCAGATAGAATTCAGGTTACAGATGAAAATTGGGAGATTATCCTGGCTCACCTGGGTGAACTGAATGCTATCATGGGGGCCTTGAAAAGCGGGCCTTGGTCCTTTCTCAAGGCCCTGAATTCCACTCTCCACCCAGAGCAGCCCCGGGCAGATTCTTCCTTGGACCTGCAGGAAGGACCACCGCCCGCTGGCCAGTCAAGGGTTTAGGCTGCTGAGACCCACATCACATTTCTGCTCCCCAGAACCACAGAAGAGTAAAACTGTGTGGTCCTAAGTCACTCGGTTTGTGGCTAATTTGTTAGCACACATAGCTCAGTGGCCCACCGGAGAGCATCATGTGTGCGATGTGTGTGAGGACCGTACTCAGACAGTAAAGATAAACAAACGAAAGGACGTGTATTTCCTGTGCAATTTTCCCATGTGAGGTGGCTCCAATTATTTTCCAATAATGGTCAATTCATGGGCATTATTCTAGCTCTTTGCTAACACAAAACAGACATTGCTGAAAATCAAGACTTTGGGTAAACGGTGTTGCTATGGCTAAGTGACCCTCCAATAAGAAACAGCTTCCTTTCGGGCCCGGAATTAATAGCTTGTCTGCTTCCTTGTGCTCTTCTATTATTTCCTTATTTAATGGTTACCTTTTATTCAATAAACATGCTATCTTAGAATCACAACATAACAATTGTTGGAGCCCTGTCTTGTATTTTGCAGCCATAACTGGAAATCTGAAGAACATTTTTCTTTCTGTATTTCAGTGACAAGTTTCTAAATTGGTAAATTGCTGCAATTTTTCAGACCCAGCAGGACCCCAGGCCTTATTGAGCGTCTGCCACGAGCTTCTGATTTCCTGCGTAACCTTCCCATCAGCCCATATATTTCTATTCTCTTTGCCTGCTGTCTGGCATATAGCAAGGTGACTCATTCCCCAGAGATGTGTATTTTTCTGGCCACAGAAAGCAATTATTCTCAGAGATAACCCAGGAAAGCTCAGAAAGTCCCATGAGGAGGGCCATCAGGAGAGACTTTGATCCTGTGGGTTGGGACTTGATAGCGTGTTGCTCATTCCCTGCCTGCACTCTTGGGATCTGTCCTTGTTTGGAACCTGAACCCCAACCACACAATCACTATAAATATACACATATGGCATTTGAAAACAGGTGGCTCTCCAGCCTAATACATCCCCTTTGTGTATATTTGGGTGACCAGCATCCCCAAGACCACAACAGCCTTGGGTCACCTATGGCATTGCCATGACGACATTAACCTGGATTTCCCTGGCTTCTCCATAACTTGGTGATGAAGTCTTGGTGTCACGCGGTGTCCTCCCCAACCATCTTGCGGCAACCCCTTGGTGCACCTTGTGCTTCATGATTGTCTCTGCTGTTCCACACACTGGTTTCTACCAGGTGCTGGCCACTGAAATGCTGCATTTCCCGAACTCGTACAGGAGTCCGAGATCACTTGTGTTCCCCGTGGGGGATCTTCTGTGTTGGCGCTGCTTCAGCAGAAACCAGAGTCATCAGCAAACGAGCCACAGTTTATACAAAACAACTCTCAGCAACATGCAAGTATTCTCGAAGGAGACGAGGGAGTGAATTTGTCTTAATCTGAGGAGCCCTGGAAGGAGGAAACAAGCCAGCTTAGAGTATTTTTTTTTTCTAGAATTTTTAGCTTAAAGAAGTGAAGAGTGACTCTGAGCTAATTGCAAAATGGGCAAAAATATATCTTATATTTTATTTTGTGAGTACCAGAAAACAATCCTTTATTATACGCTCTGTTGAGTTGAGTCAGTGGCCATGAATTCATTGTAGAACTCTCTCTTTTTTTTTAAGATTTTATTTATTTATTTGACAGACAGAGATCACGAGTAGGCAGAGAGGCAGGCAGAGTGAGAGGGGGGCAAGCAGGCTCCCCGCCGAGCAGGGAGCCCGATGTGGGGCTCCATCCCAGGACGCCGAGATCATGACCTGAGCCGAAGGCAGAGGCTTTAACCCACTGAGCCACCCAGGCACCCCCATTGTAAAACCCTTGGGGCTTGGTGACATGCCACGGCTTTCCTGTTGAGCCATTAGGGGTGTTGGGACGGCACCTGTCAGCAGCCTGAGCCTCCCTCAGTGTAGCACATACTCATCGTGCTTGGGTTCTGGACTTTGGAAAATGAATATTCTAAAGAAACAACAACAACAACAAAATGTTTGGGAGACTAGATGACTGTGAGGAAAGAATGGAGTGACCCAATGAGAAAAATGAATGTACTTCATATAATTATAAAATTATGAATTTCACAAAGTGAAGTCTGATGCTCTATGGCTTAAATTTTTTTAATCTTTAAATATCAGGGGTCAAGGGAGTTTATTTTTTAAATTTGGCAAACATGTGTGAATGTGTAAATTCAGGTCTTAAGTTCACTTTTAAAAAATTGAATTGATAGAATCCTAATAAATCAGGAGGCAAGGGGTCACCCAGTGCCATGGTATTCACAGAACACATCACCATTGTGACTAATGGAGTAATGGATCGATATCTCTGAAAGTTCTAAAATGTCACTTTGAGGATTCTATCAGATATGGGGGGGAAATGAACATGATTTCAACATAATCACTTAAGCAGAAAATAGAGATGACCCTAAACCACCACGATGACGTCCGAGCAGCTCACTATGCCCTTGAATTATGGGTACATCCACAGTGCACCAGATGGCACCCACTACTATGCACCCATCCATCTTATTTCTTTCAGAGAGTGAACCACATAAAGAAAAAGAATTCACGTGTCATGAGAGCCCCCTCTGGTTGCCAGGACTCCCACATCATGACTTGCAAAAACACAGGATGGTCAGACAGTGATGGACCAGACAGGTGCAACTTGTGGTGTTGACTCAGTTATCTTGTCTGAGCTGCCCTGTGTCATTCATGTAATTCTTGTGGCTCCTCAGCTAAGAGAGATCAGGCACAAAGAAAGCCATACCTGCAATTCCCAATGTTCCATTTTCAAGACCCCAAGGATTCCTGGTATCAATTACTGTCCAACAAGGATTGTATTTTTCTGAGATGGAAGCAGGTTCTGGTTTTGCTGACAGAGCCATCCATCATTCGCAAGACAGACACTGGAATTGCACTTGACACCTAGCAGTTGACGGCTACAGTTTACCCGCACGATTCTGTCATCACCCATAACTTTATTTTCTGTCCCTTCCTCGGGAGTGTAGGTGCGCTGCATGTTATTCTGTCTTTGGGAAAGAGTCCCCCAATGAAAGGAGAGAGGGACTATCTATATTTAGATGAACTTACTTAGAAAATAAAAAAGGAAGCTGTTCTTGTTTCAGAACAGACTTGGAAGATGGCTGCTCAGACCAGCATTTCCTCAGATGGAGTGTCACTTGGTGGTAGGCTTTCAGCTCGCCAAGTCCTAGCAAGCTCATTATTAGACCTTACTATGATAGGGTGCAATGCGGACTGGGTTCTGGATCCCTGACTCCAGCATCCAGTTCTGGGGGTTCCTGTTTGTTCTCATTTGGGCTCCTGAAAGTCTGAAGACATTTAACTATCATGGGGCTCCTTTTTCTCCAGAAAGAGTTTTATTTTCTATAGAGCGTCAGGGCCTAGTATAGCAGCTAACAGTCACCTTCGGTGCCACCCCTTTCTAGGTGATTCTCTGGAAGTCAAGGTGATTAGTCTATGCTGTAAAGTCGAACCCTGACTTTTTTCTTCTATAGACCATCCCTTCACTGCTGAGGTGCCTTCAGTGGTTTTCTGTCAGACTTGGGCTCATCATGGTCCTATGCTTCCATTTTATTATTTCTTTCCTCCTCAGATGGAGCCATGGACTTGCAGAGGCCATGCTCGTTTTTCTGCATTTGTTTGGTGGGTCACGGTCCTCCTCAGAATGAACTGGCTTCAGTCCTAGGATTCGCAAATTGTGCTCCCACATGGGAGAGCGGATTTGCCCGAGGAACCAAATCCATGAAGGGCTGATTGAGAAAGCAGAAACTGTGGGAACTGTTTCAAACAGAGGGGACAATAGTAACTTTACACAGGTGCTAAACATCTGGAAAGGTAAAGAGGGGTAACCCGGGTGTTGGTAAATCTCAGAAGCATTGAACACCTCCAGGGCTTGGGTGACCCGTTTACTAGTAAAAGGAGGAAGCTGCTAACACTTCCACAGTTTAGGGAAACACAAGGAAGAAGTGAGATGATCAATTTTCAAGGTCAAAGGAGGGACCCCCCCACAAGAACAGTGTTCTGACCTCAGGACTAAGGGACAGTTGTGTTTACTTCTGAGAGTGAGTCGTCATAGAGTAGCCCTGGAAAACACCAAGAGTGTGGTGTGCAGCTGGTCCTGGGAGTTAGTGCCCAAGGAAGTGAGCCATAGCTTCAGCTGTAGCTGCCCTGGACTGGGAGTGGGTGGGGAGAAGCTTAGGGGAGCTTGAACCCGGAGGGACATGTCTTTCCCTCCTCTTGCAGGGTTGTGGCTCCATCTGTTTAACTTGACCCGAGACATGGGTCTTTTTCCAGCCTCTGACTCAGACTGAAACATGGGTTCTTTTGGGGTCTCCCACTCACCAGCTTTCAGACTGGAATCACACAGACCAGCTCCTCTGGGTCTCCACCTTGTCAATCACAGGTCTTGGGACTTCTGAGCCTCCATGATTGTGTGAGCCAAATCCCTACAATTAATTAATTAATTAATTAATGATATTGATCTGTTTGTTTGGAGAATCCCAATATGGGAACGAAGACTTGGGACTGGAATTAGTGGAGGCAAGTGAAGCATTTGTCTCAGGCACAAAATTTAAAGAGCACCAAAACACTATAAACAGTATTTTAATGCAATATTTTAAAGATCAAAATCAGTGCAAAAAAGCCAGGATGAACAAAATTACCAAAATTTAAACAAAGACAGGATCTGACATTAGTCAAGGCATATTGGAGCCTAAAGCAAAAGGAAAAGTGTGGGCCCTTACATCCATGATTTTATGTATTTTTTTTTGATGGTTAGTTCTTACTATATTAAAATATTTTAAAAATTACTGAAAAATTGCAAACAGGTGTGTTGAAATTTTTAGCACAAATTTTAAATGTTTTACTTATATCAAAAGCAGAATTTATTATAACATTACTTTCCTGGCTTTAATAGAAAAAATTCATCAATAATATTTCCAATGTCATTTTTTTCAATTTCTCATTTCAACTGAGAGAATTTCCATGTTTAACACTTTCTCTTCACCAAGTGACAGTCTTAAACAAAGTTGGATGAACTTCATGTTCAAAAAATCTTCTCTTTAAATTTCTGATATTTTGTTCACCACAGATTTTTTTGAATTATTTATTCTTTTAAAATATTACATTAAAACATAATTTATCTTGATGACCGAGTTTTTGGTGTCCTTTAAATTTTACACTTGAGACAACTATCTTACTTGTCTTACTCTAAACTTGGTCCTGCCCTAATTTAGTAAGGCTTAAATAGGGGAGCCCAGGAGGAAAACATTTTGCAAGCATGTTGCTATGTATAATAGTGAGATGGGATGGTAAGACAGCAACGCAGTTTCCAACCCTTGTATTTCCAGATCTGTCCATACTGTTCACAAGAGAAATAGCACCATATGTTCACTGGATTAAAAAATGTACATTGTTTCCTCTAAGACAGCTCCCCAGATTTTTAGGTTATTGTATCTTAACTGGAATCATAGCTGAAGATTTAGATCAGTTCACTATTTTATCTGACCATCTGCCTCTCAGTGATGGGTTATATGTTAAAATCAGAAAACTCCATGGACACAGGCCCATGACAATATGCTTTGCTGTGACATGTGTTGTTCTATTAGGAGCCATGATGGTGAGGTGCCACCATGGTGAGTGGGGCATTCCACACACCCACATACTGGTGCTGGCAGAAGCATTCTAGGTTGGAAATCCCCATGCAAAGTCCATGTCTATTCTGGAAGGACAAGTTATTGCCCTCCTGTGCTGGGAATCACGTCATACAAGCTGCTTGGCACAAGGTACTTGGATGTTCTGCTCAAGGAATTATAGCTGTTGTATCAGGACACAGTACCGTTGGCAGAGTAGGAACTCGACAGAAACAGGAGCCAGGCGCGCGCTGGTGAGAGGATTCCATGTTGTCAAGCCCATGCGTTGCTTCATAGCAAGGTGAGGACATTTTGCTTGGCACCAGTGTGGCTGGGGAGAAAAGGCAGCTGGTATAACAAGTCATCTTGTCTACCTGGTTTGCCAGCTTCCTCTGCAGAGATGCCCTCTGGTAGGCATTCACATTGTTTTCAAACAACCTCACAGCCTGTGCCCGTTCTGCAAATCCTTCCATATACCTATTCTGTAGGCTTTCAACCCTGTGTATTCCAAGTTTCTGAATACAGCTGGCGCATTGGCCAAAGCTTGTGAACCGTGGTGAGTGCGTTCTCTACTGGGTTTCAGTCTAAAAAAGTGGGCCCTACTTTACTGTTTAAAGCTCTGTCTTGGGGAGAATTTACCTTCAACTCTGATCATGTATGGACATCCCTATTGATGCCGCAATGTTGTCACCATGGATTGATGGTACTATAGCAGAAAAACTCTTACAACAAAGAAGAAGAGTGATCAATACAATGATATTACCAGACTTGATTGCGATTTTTCTTCTGGAATCAACTGATGTTAAGGAACTCTGTGTGAGGTCTTAGGATAGGTCTTAGGATAGGATACTGAGACTAAGTTCCACCTGACTCTGAGAAAGATAGTCATGCAATTTACTTTTGGTTCCACTACTTGATCATGCCCTATTCTCTTATCTGCCTTTTCCATGAGATGATGGGTTTTCTGCCGCTCACTTTCAATCCTAAGGCTTGGTGACCATGAGGATTCAACAGCAAGTGGGGAAATATGTGTAAAAAGCAGAATGTTTTTGAGTTTTTTTCAAGAAACCCAAGGTCTGCACTGTGACTCATTTTTTGGGGATGGGATGCATCAGAGTCTCCATGCAGCATCTCTACCAGCCATGGATGTTTTAAGAGCCATTGCAGATGCTGGCTCATAAGACTCCTGTGGGAGAGAAGATTAGCCATGAGGGGACAAAAATCATGCGTCACAGAGTAACTGAAGCTGTCCCCCTTTTAGCCAAACGTGCGTGACACATTTTTATAAGTGTACTACATCGATTTTTCTACAATATAAGTAATTTAAAATACCAGTTACCTTGTTATTTAGCATTTACTGAGCTCATTAGATTGTGCATTTGTTTGCACTGTGCAGTGACACTGTGCAGACTCAGATGCAAATTATATTTTCCTTCTACACTGAAATGAACATGTCATGTAACATCAATAAATAATGGAATAATATGTTAAACATACATAATTAATGCCCAAAAGTCTTGCAAAACAAAATTTATAAACAAAGCAATATTAAAGCGAGGGTTTCTTAATGAATAAAAAGTTTGCTTGAGTCAGGTTTGGGGTGAAAGGGGTAGGATGGTGTACTTAGTCATATGTTGCTTGGTGGGAGGTGAAGTGAACAAAAGTACGCAGCCCGTGTCTGGACTGGAGATGTGAGGCGGTGATCTCCCTTCTTCATAGATTAGATCTCGGAAGTAAACAGGTAAGAAGCAAGGACAAAGAGCTTCAGAAAATAAATAGAAAGAAAAAAGTGTGTGCATGAGTTTGCTAGGGCAGCACTAAGAAAGTCCACAAACTTAATGACTTAATCAACACAAGTTTACTGTCCCCCAGTTTTGGGGGGCCAAAAGTCCAAAATCAAGGCAGATCTGGTTCCTTCAGAGGCTGTGAGGGAGACACTAAGACAGGCCCCTCTCCAGATTTTTTGGTGGCTTGGTGTCCCTTGGTTGGGCAGGGTGACTCCAGCCTTCACATAGTGTCTCCCTGTATGAAGTATGTGTGTCTTTTTCCAAATGTCCCCTTTTCACTTCAATCCTATTGGATGAGGGCCACGATAATGACCTCATCTCCACCCCTGCAAAGACTCTTTCCAGATCAGATTCCCAAGTACTGTGGATGAGAACGTCAGGATCTATTGGGAAACACACTTCAACCCGTAACAGTGAATTGCGTGCTCTTTGCTGAGACAGCACAGCCCCCGAGAGCACGGCTGAGCTTGGAACGGGGCCTTTAATGTGATGCTTCTGCTCCAGGCACGGTCAGACTCCTCCATTTGTCTGCCTTTGATGTTCACTGTAAGCATCTGTCCTGAAGTATTCGGGACTCCCTGCCTCCTCTCTTTCCCTGGGCTGGAGAGATCGCCATCACATCGAATGAGTCTCCTGACAGTCAATTCCTTGCTCGAGATGTTAATGGTGCTTCTGCGTTTTCACTTCCTGTCCCTTTCCGCCCAGCCTCCCCTGCAGAACCGAAAGCATTTGCCTCCCTTCTGTCAGTTTAACTTGCTAAGTGTCAACAAAATGGGACACTCACCTCAGGATTGCTTCATTGTTGTTGGACAAGCTTGCTAGTTTAGAAAAATTTCGGATTTCCAGAAAAACATTGTGCACACAGAACAGACAGTTCCCGTGGCCCCAAACCCGACTTCTGCTCTTACCTACACCATGCATTAATTGTTCAAGACTTTTGTTACAGTCAATGAACTACTTTGGATACATGATTTTTAACCAAAATTCATACTTTATTCATGTGTCCTGATGTCCTTTGTCTCTCCAGGGTCCCCTCCAGGTTGTTATGTCACATTCAGTTGTCCTGTCTCTCAGGGTCTTCCTGGTGGTGACAGTTTTGCAGACACTCCTTGGTTTTGATGACCATGACAACTTTGAAGAGTACGGGTCAGGCTGTTTGTAGATCTGTGCATCTTCTCCCCAAAATGGGACTCATCTGATGCATGATGGGTCTGGGGTCATGGCTTTAGCAGGAAGACCACAGGGGTGAAAGGTGGTTCTCATCACATCTTATCAAGGTCACATACTACCCACACAACTTATCAGTGGTGATGTTGCCCTTGACCACTGGCTGAGGGGACGTCAGTCAGGTTTCCCCACCGTGCACATACTTCTTCCTGTCTATACTGCACTCTGTGGAAGTAAGTCACTTTAGATAGCTTGCCCGTGAGGCAGGGACACCTAGGTCCCAACTCTCTGAGGGCAGAATGTCTATATACAGGAGTTACAATTCTTTTGCTCAGATTTATCTCTTTTCTTCCCCTTTTATATTTATTCAATTCTTTATTTAGATTGGGCATGGACTCGGGTTTTAATTACATGAACTGGTACTTTGAGTAACTTTGTTACTCAAGCTGTTCTTGCTTTGTACATTGAGAGTTCTTTCATTTGGAACCTGTATTTGACAAGCTCCCATGAAGGGGTGCATGTGCATGTATGCGTGCATGTGTGTGCATGTGTGTGCGTGTGTGTGTGCATGTGTGCTGTGTGCGTGTGTGTGTGTTGAGGTGTCCTAACTCTAGGGCAATGTAAGACGCTCTAGCTTCATCTTTCGTATTTTCCACTCAGTCTTAGAATCAGTCCTATTTCTTGGAGCCCTGTTCCTTTTATTGAAGAGTAGTGTTGGAAACCAAGGTCTGGGTACTTGATGTGCCCTTTGTTCCTGTGATTTTGTTTCTAGGCCCTTCCTCTGATAGATCAAGGACATATATGTGTGTGTGCATCAACACGGACGTGGGCATCTCTATAAATATTTCTACATGTAGCCACATGTCCAAGTCACGCTAGATTTGAGTGTGTGCTCCTTCCTCCAGCTGCAACCTTTTACCATGTGGATCCCTCTTCCCCTCGCTTATCCCCAGACTCCTGCTTGAACAGTGAGGAAACAACCATATATCACGTGCTTTGAATGCTTCCATAATTCTTAACTCCGTGTCAGTGGAAAAGCAGAAGACCGCTTATATATTTACATAAAAGACCAGCCCTAGAAGGATGTCTGGGAGAGCTGCCAGGCTAGATCAAAGAGGAAGCTAAGGACCTAGGGTCTAAGAGCAGCTGGGCTGTCCAGCAGCGCCTGTCATGGCCCCTTGGTTGACACCTGGGCCACAGAATCAAGGTAGATACAGCCCTCAGTAAGTTCCTACAAAACAGCCCCTTGTTATCACTTCTTGGAGTCATAAGTCCCAGAGTTTGGAGAGAGGAAAGTGACATTTCTCAAAATATGGAAAATGGGTATCCTGTAGACTGTCTACTCAGTATGTTGTGAATATATCCAGACCCTTGGAAGCTCTCTCGTCTACCTTGTAGCTCTGCTTCCACTGTCTTAAGCTGGTGAGAAGAAGTGCCGAGCTTCACACATGACTGCAAACATGCACCAGCATAGACTTATTTTTCAAACTCTGAAGTTTATGGATTCAACCTATTCCCTCTAATTCTTTTTGAAACTAGATAGTTCTTTTCTGAGATGGAAACCTTCCTCTAAGACCTTATTATATAGAAAAATAGCAATGAACTCACCGTAACAGGTTCACCTCAGCATGCCTGCCCAGGGCCACTGGTTCACCTCATCAGGTAATCACCTGCCTGTGAGCTATCAGAGATGATGCTCTAAGGAGCATGGATAACCACCTTCCAGCCTCTTACATCAGTTATCTTATTTCCTGCCCCAGAGTGCGAAAGCCAACACCACGCCATTTCTCTGTTTATTAGAGACACAACCCAAGCCCCCAACTTAGTGTTCCAGGATTTGGCTTCTTGAACCGGACAATGATAGACACGAGGCTTGCCTCCAAAGTCGAGGCACAGGCTAAGCTCTACTGGGGCTACAGCTCGAGCCAAGGGGAGACACAGCACCGAGAGAGCAGTTGGGCTGGCCTCCCTGAGCAAAGGCCAGGCTCTGCTTATATAGAGAAAGCTCCCTCCTGCTCAGGTTCCAGGTTCTGGTCCAATATGCTGATGAGGGAAAGGGGAAAAAGTGCTTTGTCTTGACTGGTCGGAAAGACCTCGGACTGATCTGTGGATCTGGGCCTGCAACTCAGGCTGCTCATTGGTGCCTTTTGGAGCCCGACTTCTCTGTGTTAAGCCCGATGTGCATATGGGGCCACATCCTGGTCCCTCCTGGTTCTTCTCTACTCTGCAGTTTAACTGTAGTGGCCAGTGGAAAGTGCTCCCGGAGACGCATGGCATTTTTCACTTAGGGCTTGTTCCTATGGTTGCTAACGGCCTCCCAGGGATACCTGTTTCGGGGTTAGTAGAGCTCTGCTCTAATGATCCCCCCATGTCTCCGTGAAGCACTGATTTCGCATTCACAGCTCTGTGACTCGCTGGGGCAGTTTTTCTCAGGCCGCAGATCAGATTCAAATCAGCTCCAATCTCTACCACTAATTACTGGTATTAGCAATTTTCTAGGGCTTGTCGTAGTTCATGTCTCTAATGACACCTTACTCTGGGTTTACAAAATAATGCCTATTTCTTGTGGCAGAAGGTACTATTATAGCTCCCTGATGGGTTCTGAGCCAAGGTGGCATGCCGCACTTGTTTTTCCAAGTGTGGGACGGGAATGAAAGCCCGCCCAGGAATTTCCTCTGGTTTTGATGGCAGTGACTTTCTCTGAAGTCATGCCCTCTGCATGTCAAGTGCTCTGGTGTGTCATCTACCTGAAGAATAATGACATTACAAAGACATGATCTTGAGCTGTGGCAGATGGAGGAGAAGCAGTGAGAACCAGTTTTTAGGTGAGTGGGCCATGGTCACAAAGCTTGCAGGGAGGACAGTGAGAACTTGCACCTGCCAAGTGCCTACCCCGGTGTCTGCACTCTTTCCACCACCCCCCTTCCTCCTGGAGGCCAGCAGGTCACTAAGGGTGGCGGAAGGACAGGCAGCAGGCTGAGACGCATCACTTGACATTTCCAACACAGAACAGCCATGTTCCCCAAGCACCTGGGTCTGAATAGAGTCTCTTGTAGCTAAGGGAAAAGGACAGCTGGATTGTGCTGGGTTCGTGCTGGGCCCTCTGCTCTGCGTCCTGTGGTTGAAATATTTGTGGACGAGGGGAAGTATCATCTACCACACAGGCTCATGTTGATGTGAGTTTTCAGAGAGAAACTCAGAGGAGCAAGTGTTTCTCACGAGCACTTCATGGGATGCCCTTAGGTTTCCAATTAAATTATTTCAGCAAAGCTTATGCATGGATTACAGACATAACGAAATTATTTACAAGGTGTTTGCTATGGCAGAAAGTAGGGACCTTCCTAGCATAGACCCACTCACACTTTAATTCAAATTATTCACAAAAGATTAATCTTAGGTAAAAGTTGTTGCCAAAATACCTTACTTGCTTCATAGCTTAGTGTCTGGGAGATAGGCCAGTCTATTGGGAATGTAATATTTTTAAGTCTTACAGCAATTGAAGCCAAAATGTTAAACTCAGCATTTTTTGTTTGAGATCTAACTATATTAATTCACAGAGATCTATATGCTTATTTAAATGTTTTATGGTGGTTCATAGACCATCTATAAATAGACCAAATATTTAAATCTGTTTATTTAAGGAAAGGTGATTAGTTTGTTTAATTAATTAATTAATTAGTATCAGAAACCCTGCAGAATATCTTGATGTCCGTGGGTTTTGTAGGCTTACCTTACTCAGTGCTCTCTTTGGTGCCTAGGTTACTGGTGTATTACAAAAGGATGTAACTCAGGAACAGACAGATGGGTGAGAGGCGCAGGGCAACGTCTAGGGAAGGGGCCCAAAGCTTCCCTGCCCTTCCCAGGCCTGCTCTCTGCCGTGTTCTCCAACCCGGAAGCTTTCCAAACACCTCCTTTGGGGTTTTTATGGGGCTTCGTGACATGGGCATGATGGATTAAACAATTGGCCGTTGGTGATTGATTCAACCTTAGCCCTTGCCCCTCTCAGGAGGTCACAGGGGTAGGACTGAAAGTCCCAACCTTCTAATTTCATGGCTCCTTCTCCTGGCAACCAGCACACCCATCCTTAGGAGGGGTCCAAAGTCACCTCCTTAACATGATGGAAGGCGCCTTTACTGCTCTCATCACTTAGGAGACCGCAGGGGCTTTAGGAACTGTGTGTCAGAGGAGGTAATGGGGGTCAAACACATAAATTCTTACCACAAGCCACAGGATCCCACCCAGCATTCAGGTTGTAAAGATTTGGGTGCATGATGTCAAATGAAAACAAAGCTGAACCTAGGGGAGGAGAGCTTCTGTTCAAAGGGACTCTTGCAGTGAGGGGTCAAGTCTATTGCTGTTGGGACACCATGCGGACCCTGAGATCTGCGAGTGTCTCAGAAGCTAGGTGGGCAGGAATTCTCTCTCCAGGGAGGAGTGGGCAAGGCTGCAGAGAACCAGGTGTGGGGACGTGGGGGGCCTATTGGACAATTGATCAAGGAATGTTCTTCCTTGGAGGTCACAGTTCTCGGGAAGGGTTGCCGGCTGGCTCAGCCAGGGTGGGTCCAAGCTCAGAGGCCTGCAGGAAGGAGGGAGGTTTGCACAAGTCAGGTATCTTGTCCAGATTGGTCAGTGGGCACAGGGAGTCCCGTGAATCACTTAGGAGAGAATGGGACTTGTGGGGGTGGGGGTCTGAGCCCTTCACAGATAAACAAGGAGGGTACCTGAGTCTTATTGAGCCCATTTGGAGTATATTGGATCTGTCAGTGAGCTGGTTCCTGACCGCTGGCCCACAGGCTCCCCCCACACCTGAATCTGCCTGGTTTTCTAAACGAGGCTAGTGTGCTCTGGTTCAGGGTGTACAGGATCAACACACACCCTAGGAACAGGTAGGTCTGGCCTGAAGGAATGGGTAAGACCTGGGCAGGTAGGGTCATGCCAAAGGGGCCCCAAATCCCGACAACACTGGGTTCATTCCAGAGCTCTATAGGTGAGTTTCTCTCACTCTTGTACCACAAACTCTTAAATCAGAAAGTGCAAACCCCATTGGGATGACAAGAATGGCTCTAGGTACCTCTCAGGACCCAAGTCCAACTCGCCCCTGCATTTTCAGAAAGCAGGGGCTACGTGCCATTGTCCTATATCAGAGATGTGAGGCGTGTGTGGTCGTTCCCCCCAGCCACCGCGCCTGCCCCTGACACCCTCAAATGGCACGGCAACCCATTTAAACTCATATATAGAAATCCCCTGATGGTGTGTGCCTATCATAAAATAGTTTTAATCATTTACATCGTTATTTAACATTTAACGAGCTACTAGAGTTCTTGTAAAACGATAGCAATGCAGTTGAGTCTGGTACACTATGGGCTGCAAAGCCCTTCTGGGCTCCACACAGAAGAAGCGAGCCACACGTCCTCGCAAATAAATCCGGAACTCGGGGGAACCACGCCATGGAGGCAAACGGCCTCGAGGGAACGATGAAGCAGCCAGGCAGCTAAGACAGCGTCCTCCTGAGGACTGACGAGCTCTCCTGACGAGGGCTGGGGGTCCGGGAGGGAGACAGATGCTCTGTGTATGTCATGCTGGGTCACAGAGAACAGAAGGAGGGACACAGTTGGCGGCTGCCCACTCCAACTCTGCCGACTGTGACAGTGGGGACAGAGCACAAGGGGACAGAACCCAGCGGCGAGAAGGTGGGGTTCCGCGGAATGCGAGGCCCAGCTTGGAGCCGTGGTTCTGAATGTGATGGTTCTACTCAGACCACCTGCAGCCACGTCACCACGTCACGAAATCCTTAAATGGAGGGACTCCACCTGCTAACTGATGTTTGTGGGTGCGGGTTACTTTTAACATTTTGCTTAAGAGCTTATCAGTCATTTGTGGCTTAATTTGTTTTTTTTTTTTTTTTTCTCTCTCATGGAAGCTTTTAGAAGTTTCTTTCTTCTCTTCACCCCAACCCTTGATCTTCTTTGGTTTCATTATGATGTAACTGGATGCAGGTTTTTAGAACTCCAGCCTGCTGAGCTCTGGAGGTGCATCCAGTGCAAGTGAGCCTGCGCTCCAGCTTTAATTCTGTAATGAATTTGTTTCTACTTTCTATGTATATCCTGTTGAAATTTTATTTTTCATACTTCTAATTGGCTTAAAGTATCTTTCTCTGCTTTCTTTGTATCAGCCTTTTTAAAAATCATTCCTGTTACGGGTTTTTCACTGTCTTTCCTTCATTTGGAGACCTTTTCTTTTCCTGGCTTCCCTTAGAAAGTGGAGCTCTAACTTCCGTGACATCGCTCCCCATTGTGTGCGCTGGAACTCTTGTTTCTAAGCTCCTCTCAAGTAATTATGTGTGTGTTGTGCATGGGGTATGTGGAATGTGTGTGTGCATGTGTGCATGCGTGTTGTGCGTGTAGTGTGTGTGTAGCCTGTGTAATTCCTCTCTCCTTGCTGCACAGAGAAGCTGTCACTGCATGGGTGCCCACTGCAAGCCAGCTCAGCCTGTGCTCACACCACGGGTCTCGTTCCCTTCTGTTCCACGGGGATGCTCGCCTTGTTCTGAGTGAGGACATGTGCTTTTCCTGTACGTTGTAGGTGGAACAGGAGAGAGAGGAGTGGGGAAGTCACCTGAGTCCTTGAAGTGTCTTCTGACCAGATGCCTCCTTTTCTTGGTGCAAGTTGTGCTTAATGCCTAGTAGCCTAGCTCACCTTTCAGACGTCACTGTCCTGAGACCAAACAGAAATAGCTAGCTGGCATCTGCCAGATGACCACTTTTAGAAATTAAGCCCAACAGGGACAGCCCTGCAGGATCCCACCAAGGGCAGGACTTGAATCATAATCAGATTGTTAATGTGGCTGTTTGCTCTACTTAGTTATTAATGAAAACAAGGCTGACTCTGGGAGACTTGGCAGGTTGATTTTCAGTAAGAAGATGGAGTGAAGACTCATGCTTAGTGGCCTAACTTGCTAGAAACTGAATATCATGAAAACTGAAGAATGGTCTGTTTTCCTATCTGAAAGTCCTCCTCTTGCAGACAAAACTAAAGAAGATCCTGCCAGGAGCAAAACGAGTTTTCCCTCTTGAAGGGAGCACCAGGCAAGCTTGTGGTCTCCATCAAAAGACTGCTTATCTTGCTGAATGGATAAATGTTGAAACATTGATAGGACTCCAAGTTATTTATGGAAACATGCATTCACCTGAGACGTGCAAATGAGCGTGGAATAGATGTGTTTTCTACTCAGTTTATGAATAGACTCTCCCTGTTCAGCTGCCCCCCTGTTTCGACAGTGCTCATCTCTGTTGCTCAAATGCTGACTAGCGGGCCTTTGTCAGGATCGGTGACATGGGTGGTGCAGGAGCCCTGGCCTTCCTCCCGTGCACGTCTTCTTCTGTCATCAGCTACAGATGACGCCCTGGCTTTTTTGGTGACCTCAGGCTTTTTCCTGGCTCACCTCCTTCTTATTCCTACAACTTCTATGAACATAGAGGGGTTTTTTAAATATTTTATTTATTTGTTTGACACAGAGAGAGAGATAGAGAGAGAGAGAGTGCACAAGCAGGGGGATGTAGCAGGTGGGCAGGGAGAGGGAGAGGGAGAAGCAGACTCCCTGCCGAGCAAGAAGTCCAATGTGGGGCTCAATCCTAGGACCCTGAGATCATGACCTGAGCCAAAGGCAGACTTCACTGACAGAGCCTCCAGGCACCTTGTGAACATAGAATTTTAAATACAGTTGTTCCATGAACAACAAGGCAGTTGGGATGCCAACCCCAACGAGTAGAAACTTCATACCTTTTGACTCCCCCAAAACTTAACTACTAATTACTCCTAATAGCCTACCACAGGCCAGAGCCTAGCCAGTAAGATAAACACTCAAATAACACATACTTTGTGTTAGGTATATTATGCCCTGTGTTCTCACAATAAAGTTAGCTAGGAAAAGAGAACGTTATGAAGAAAATCATAAGGAAGAGAAAATACATTCACAGTCCTGTCCAGTGGTTACTGAAAAAAATCCAAGTACAAGAGGAACCCGGCCGCTGATGCCGTATTGTGCACAGGTCAGCGGTATCTCAGACCCCATCTCAGGACAGCCTGTGTTGTTCGTGGCATGCAGTGTGGCAAAACGTATAGGCAGTCAAAATTCATGCTGGATGCCAGTTCACCTCACCTTTTTAAGAAGCGCAGTGGTGGCAATTTTTGAGATAAGAGCTATTGTAAAGTAAACGTTCATTGTACACTTTAGATGGCAGTGAGCATGGGTGCTATGCAAACAAGTCCTAGAGGGGACCAAAAGCCTAAAATCCAACACAAATGTGTTTACACGCCATGGGCCCTGTTGGCAGAGGCTTTGAGACAAGGAATCCACACATCTCACCCTTAGGGCCCAGGGATGGGTCTGGGTGTGGGGACGAGGAGGGAATGATGGTTTTCTGGGAGTAGAGTCTGAACCCCCAGGGCAGCAGACCTCACTCCCTGTGTTCTTCAGTCATTATTGACTGTCGCTTTCCAAGACATGCATACGATTGATGTTGTTGGAGTTGACAGGACCTGTACCGCCCTGTCCCACTTTTAGTATTAAATTTTAGGTGTTGTTTCCTTCCTCATCTTTCTCCTTGGGATCTCCTTTGGGATCTTCATTCTCCTAATACTTAAAGGCCGGATGTGCTTATGAAAAAACGCACTTTACTTGGCTGATTACTGCAGTTCAGATATTTTCAGATCATTTCATGTACCTGTAGCTTCTTTGGTTATTGTCTTTCTTTTTCTTTTTTTCCTTTTTCTTTTCCTTTTTTTTTTTTTATTGGATTGGCTGATTAGTGAGATTTGCCTAGTTCTGTTATTCAGAATTATACATTATACAGAATACCTCTTATTTCTCCGAGACCGGTGTCATCCCAAAGCGGGGAGAGCAGCTTTCTACGGTCTCTCTCATAAAGAAAACTGATCTCGACAATGATGATGGATGTGAGTGATTCTGTGGAATTCTAGCAAAGACATTCCACCACTACATTGGAAAACACACACACACACACACACACACGCGCGCGCACAAACATAAGCCCAAGACTGGACACATTGAAGAGGGTAAGAACAATTTCTCTTTATCACTGTCATCCCTCCTTCAAGGCAGCACGGCTCAGTGCCAACAGTGACTTTCTTACAGTAGAAAACAAGGGTGTGAGTGACCACCTGTGCGGGACTGTGCCCCATCCAGATTACAGAGCTGTGCTCTGCCACTGGGTCATAAGGAGTGAGGGGAGAGCGGCATCTCAGGTGCAGAGGACATCAAAGGGATGTGGGTCCTACTACTTGCTTTGCAGACTTCATCAGGAAGCCTGAGCAGAGCTGCTGGGGCAGCTCAAATGCAGACCCCCCAAATGCTCTGCGTGCCTCACCCACACACACCTCCACCCCTGTGTGTACCCCTGATGGTGCTGATCATGAGCTCCCTAGGGTACCAGTCCAACTCCAAGGGATTGGTAGAAAACACATAGAGTTAGCCACTTCACATCATCCTAGAGAAAGCAAATGAGAGGCTGTCAGCACCCAGCCTGGTTTTGTACCATTGAGGGAAGGCGTACCATCTTAAGAAATCTCCCCTAAGAGGGAAAACGAAGTGTAGAACAGAAACATCCACACAAAGAGATGAGAAAGGCCCAGAATCCCTAGCAGAACTGATAGAAGGTCTCTCTTGAGTCAGTCAGTAAGGACTGGAGGAGGTGGCCACTTCTTTAGATATGAAGACAGCAACACAAGACTTGTAGGAACATGAACAACCAAGGGAACATGATGCCACAAAAGGAACATGATGACTTTCCTGTGACAGACCAGAAAGAAGCAGAGAATTCCTTGATGCCAAACACAGTAAAGGATACTCCAAAAAAAGAAAACCATAGGCCCAAGGTAGATGGAAGGATTCTCAACAACATATAGCAAATCAAATTCAATAGCTTATTACAAGACTCATACAGCACGATCAAGTGGAATTTATCCCTAAAATGTAGGAACGGTTCAACATAAGCACATCATTAAATATAATGCACCATATTAATAGATTGAAAGATAAAAAGCATATGATCATTTCTGTAGAATCAGGAAAATCATTTGACAAAATTCAAATGGTTTATGATAAAAACTCTTAACATACGGAAGATGGAAGGACCGTGTATCAGCACAATGAAGGCTATTTATAACATGCCCACAGATAACATCATACTCAACAAAGAAAGTTTGAAAGCTTTTCCTCTAAGATCGGGAATAAGATGGGGGTATCTACTCTTAGCACTTATGTTCAACAAAGTAGTGGAAGTCTTACCCAGAACAATTAGGCAAGAAAAAGAAATAAAGATATCTAACTAAGAAAAAAAAATAAAAAGAAGTAAAATTGTCTCTTCTACAGATGACATATTCTCATATAGAGAAAATGTTAAGAAGGAAAAAATGAAACAAGATGGGATAGGGAGGGAGACAAACCATAAGAGATTCTTAATCTCACAAAACAAACTGAGGGTTGCTGGAGGGTGAGGGGTAGGGAGAGGGTGGTTGGGTTATGGACATTGGAGAGGGTGTGTGCTATGGTGAGTGCTATGAAATGTGTAAGACTGATGATTCACAGACCTGTACCCCTGGGGTAAATAATACACTATATGTTAATGAAAATTATTAAAAAATAATAATAAAATGTTAAAGATTATACAAAAAAACCCCTGTTAGAACTAAATCAGAGTTCAGTGAAGTTTCAGAGTATGTATAAAAGCAGCATACAAAAATCAGTTGTGTTTCTATACACTAACAACAGACTATCTGAAAAGGAAGTAAATATTCCATTTATGATACTATTGAAAAGATAAAATATATGAGTAAATTTTACCAGAGAGGGGAAAGATCTGTACATGAGAAACTTAAGAAATTGATGAAAGAAATGGAGGAAGACACAAGAGAATAGAAAGACATTCTGTGTTCATGGATTAGAAGTATTAACATTTAATATGTTCTTACTTCCCAAAGCCATCTATGAATTTAGTGCAACCCCTATCAAAATTCCAATGGCTATTTTCATAGAAATAGAACAAGCAACCCTAAAATTCATATGGAAAACCAAAAGACCTTAAATAACAAAACACTGTTGAGAAAGAAGAGCAATGCTGAAGGGATTGTGCTCTCTGACTTCGATTCTGTTACAAAGCTGCAGTGGTCAGAACGGTATGGTATTGGCATAAAAACAAATACCTAGGAGAAAGGAGCAGAAGGGAGAGCCCAGAAATAAACCCACACATATATGGTCAACTCCTATCTGACTATAAAACTAAGAATACTCGATGGGAAAAAAGATGGCGTCCTCAGTCAATGGTGTGGAGAAAACCGAAGAGTCACATGTTAAAAAAGACATTGGATCACTACCTCACACGATTCATAAAAATGTACTTGAAGTGGATTAAAGACAAATGTAATGACTGAAACCTTAGAGCTCCTAGATGAAAACAAAGGGAAAAGTTCCTTGACATTGGCCTTGGCACTGATCTTTTGGATCTGAATCTTTTGGACAATAAAACAAGAGGACTACAAAAAAAAAAAAAAAAAAAAAAAAAAAAAAAAACCAAGAGGACTACATCACCTAAAAAGCTTCTGCACAGCAAAGTAAACGGTCAGCACAATGAAGAGGCAGTCTATGAATGGGAAAAAATATTTGCAAGCCATGTATCTGATAAGAGATTAACACCCAGGGCACCTGGGTGGCTCAGTCGTTAACCATCTGCCTTCAGCTCAGGCCATGATCCCAAGGTCCTGGGATTGAGCCCCACTTCAGGCTCCCTGCTCAATGGGGAGTCTGCTTCTCCCTCTCTCTCTGTCTGCTGCTCTGCCTACTTGTGCTCTCTCCCTCTGTCAAATAAATAAATAAATAAAATTTTAAAAAGAGATTAATATCTACAATACATAAGTAATACCTATAACTCAACAGCAAAAAAAAAGTGGATAATATGATTAAAAATGGACAAAGTACCTGATAGAAAATTTTCTAAAGATTGCATACAACTGGACAACAGACATATCAAAAGGTGCTTAACACCACTCATCACCAGGGAAATGTGACTCAAAACTACAAGTTGACATCACTTCATACCTGTTAGAATGGCCATTATCAAGAAGTTAAGAGAGAGCAGGTAGTGGCGAGAATATGCAGAAGGGGGAAGCCTCGTGTACTCTTGGGGAATGCAAACTGGGGTAGCCACTGTGAAAAACAATATGGCAGTTCCTCAAGAAGTTAAAAATAGAGCTACCCTGTGATCCAGCAGCCCACTTTTGGGTATATAACCAAAAGAAGTGATATCACTATCTGCACCCCGAAGTTCATTGTGGTATTATTCACACACACAACCTGAAAACAACGTTAAGTGTCCAGTGATAGATGAATGGATAAAGAAAATGTGCTATATAAATACAAAGGAATATTATTTAGCCATAAGGGAGAAGGAAATCCTGTCATTTGTGATAACGTGGATGGAACTTGAGGGCATTATGTTAGTTGAAATAAACCACACAGAGAGAGACAATAATTGTATGATCTTGCTCACATGTGGAATCTAAAAAAGCTGGACTCAGAAACAAAGATGGGTTTGGCGGTTGCCAGGGGCTGGGGGTAGGAGGTGGGCCACAGGAGAAGAGGAAAATCCAAGAGTACAAACTTCTCATTATGTAAGTTCTGGGGATCTGGTGTGCAGCCTGGTGACCATAGTTAACAATGCTGTCTTGTATACTTGAAATTTGCTAGGAGAGTCAATCTTTAATGTTCTTATCAGATACACACAAAATAAAGACGGTGATGTAGGTGACATAACTCACCTTAGGTCAGACAGGACGGTGTGTTAACTCACTTGATTATGGTGATCACTTCACAACCGCATACGGGTATCAAATCACTACATTGTGTCCCTTAAACTTCCACGGTTATGGCCCATCGTAACTCAGTGAAACCAGGAGGGGCGGACACCTCGGCCCTGTGAGAACACCGTTCCACGGAGGATGGCCTTTCCTGAGTGAGGACGGCGCTTGTCTTTTTCAGAGTAGTGTCCTCACTCAGTCTTGAAAGCTTTACACTGAAGTTCAGCATCTAGATTAGGAGCCTGTTTCCACAAACTGTGGCTTCTTCTACTCCAGAAAGGATGAGCCAGATGTCTTTGGAGTCTACGGTAGCTTAAAATAGCTTCCTGTCTCCGGCAGTTGGGACTTTGGTGTTGTTTATCATTTGCAGACTATCAAGATGCTGCGTCAACCCAGCATCTGTAAGAGGTGACTCAGGCATTAGCAATGGGGAGTCTTAGGGTCCTGACATTCTAGCCCATCATGTGACACCCCCCCCCCAATAAGCCAGACTCAACATATCAGAAACCAATCCTAAGTGCAGCTACAAGGTTGTATCTCAGTACCGTGTTCCATGTTCCACCCACACAGAACCGAAATAACACCACAGATGGCATTAATGGATCATGCCGATTTCACCGATTGTGATGGGTTCAGTTTGACTTGTGTTCCCACCTGACTGGCAAAACCAAACCAGATTGTGCTGTTCTCCTTGTGGTGCAGAGTCCTGCTCGGGCATCATGTGACAGAAAGTTCTTCCCGTGATGATCTTGCTATCTATGTGCATACAGCTCCCCCGGAAGCAGGATGTCACCACGTTGGTCCCGATGGCTTACTTTTCCCCAGTGGTTCTTAAATGAGGCCAAAACCACATAGCCCAAGTAACCCTCCTGTCCTAACCTGCTGATGTGTCCTGTGTCCTGCTCAGGCATGCAAGGACAAGCCCTGTCCCACTGACATAGGAAAAAAACAGTGGTACAAGCAGCAAACCAACCATGTCATTAGTTTTAGCCTTTCTTGGGTTGTTCCCAAATCTGATCCTGGAAAACTCTTTGAGAATATGCAAGTGTTTTAGATTGTTTTCGTGGTCAGCATCCTTCTTTCCAGTCTCTACATTGCAAAAACCTTGTTTTTTCAGCGTATATGCTTGCAAATAAATTGAATTAAAAATGGAGGGGTAACTGCAAAGCTGCAGACTGTGTAACTTAGGGCAAGCCCCATCTTCTGGGTAAGACTTGCACTCCCAACTTCTAAAGGGAGGACGTTTACGGTATCTCTGTGCATGGTTGCGAGGACTGAATGAGACCGTGGCCAATGTCTGCACCAAGCAAAGCACACACTCAACTGCTTTAAAGGAAATGTAAGTTCAGGTGATGACTTTTTGAGCTAAAGATATTGCAGTTGTAAATGATTATGGCTTGCCTTCAAGATTGTGCTTTTGTACAGAGTTTTTACCACCATTCATTAAGATGGAGAAAAGAAGGCATGGTAGTCAGTTCTATCTACAAAACAGATGTCCACAGAAGTACAATTTGTGGGCATTTGTAATTGTTCTATTCCATTTCCACTGCTTCTAACCTAAGATCTTAAAAATTCAAAAAATAAATATACACATATATACACTCATATGGGTATATGTATGTATAAACTGAATATATATACTATACATCATGTGTATGTGTATATATCTCTCTCATTCTGTTTCCCCTTTTCTACACACACACACACACACACACACACACACACACACACACACTGTGCATATGTTAAAACCTGTGAGTTTTGTGTTAGACAATCCCAAGACTAAAATAATAAAATGAAACTCAATAATACACAAAGCGAAATTGTCCTGCTTTTATTTCCCAGTGGAAGTCTTGATGAGTTTCCCAGAGAAAGGGTCTGGCATACTTGGAAATGAAATAACCTCTCCCTCCCTGAGAGTTCTCAATTATGGGAAGTTTGAATATAAACTGGAAGTGCACTTTCAATTTTATAAATCAAAGCTTTCAGAGGTTTGCATCGTTAAATCCTTGAAAATTAAAGTGTGTTTAACATATTCTACTGGAATCTCTGAAAGAATAATCCGTGGAAAGCAAATAATGCTGTTCGTATGCGATCAGAGACATAAGCTTTAAGTTCTGCCTCTATATCTGACTGATGACCCCAGGGAGCTAGCTTCACAGAGACCTTCAAGAACCTGCTCCAGGGGGGTGCCTGGGTGGCTCAGTCAGGTAAACGTCTGCCTTCGGCTCAGGTCATGATCCCAGGATCCTGGGATCCAGTTCGCAGTCGAGCTCCCTGCTCAGCAGGGAACCTGCTTCTCCCTTTCCCTCTGCCTGCCACTCTGCCTACTTGTGCTTGCTCTCTCTCTCTCTCTCTCTCTCTGTCTCTGTGTCAAATAAATAAATAAAACCTTAAAGAAAGAAAAAAAAAGCCTGCTTTAGGGAGCAGGGGGCCCAGCCCTCTGAATTCACCCTGGCTGCTCCCAGCCAGTGACTGAGCATGTGTAGGATGCGAGAATGGGCTCATTCTGGTCCAGATAGGGCTCCTCTAACATTATAACTACATATAACATCTGTAGCACCTTGTCATAATATGCTGGATCAGGTGTGTGTGCGTCTGTGTGTGTGTAACATACATGTTGTATGTATGTGTGTCATCTCAGCATCTCTTTCAGGATTCATTTTTATAATTTTTTTTATTTTTTTAAGTTTAATTTTATTTTTTCGGTGTTCTAAGATTCATTGTTTATGCACCATACCCAGTGCTCCATGCAATATGTGCCCTCCTTAATACCCACCACCAAGCTCACCCAACCACCCACCCCCCCTCCTCTGAAACCCTCAGTTTGTTTCTCAGAGCCCACAGTCTCTTATGCTTCATCTCCCCCTCCGATTTCCCCCAATTCACTTTTCCTTTCCTTCTCCTAGTGTCCTCTGTGTTATTCCTTGTGCTCCACAAGTAAGTGAAAACCGTATGATTGACTCTCTCTGCTTCACTTATTTCACTCAGCACAATCTCCTCCAGTCCCATCCATGTTGATACAAAAGTTGGGGATTAATCCTTTCTGATGGAGGCATAATACTCCATTGTATATACAAACCATATCTTTATCCATTCGTCTGTTGATAAAAAGCTTCTGTGCAATTAAGGAAACAGTCAACAAAACAAAGCAGCAACCCATGGAACTGGAGAAGGTATTCGCAAATGGAACTACAGACAAAGGGCTGATATCCAAGATCTATAAAGAACTCCTCAAACTCAACACACACGAAACAGATAGTCAAGTCAAAAAAAGGGCAGAAGACATGAACAGACACTTCTCCAAAGAAGACATGCAAATGGCTAACAGACACATGAAAAAAATGTTCATCATCACTAGCCATCAGGGAGATTCAAATTAAAACCACATTGAGATACCACCTCAAACCAGTTAGAATGGCCAAAATTAGCAAGACAGGAAACAACATGTGCTGCAGAGGATGTGGAGAAAGGGGAACCCTCTTATGCTGTTGGTGGGAATGCAAGTTGGTGCAGCCTCTTTGGAAAACAGTGTGGAGATTCCTCAAGAAATTAAAAATAGAGCTTCCCTAGGACCCTGCAATTGCACTACTGGGTATTTACCCCAAAGATACAGATGTAGTGAAAAGAAGGGCCATCTGTACCCCAATGTTTATAGCAGCAATGGCCACGGTCGCCAAACTGTGGAAAGAGCCAAGATGCCCTTCATCAGGATTCATTTTTAATTAACATGCTCCCCCCTCCCAAAGCCTCTGATATAGATATTCCTTACCTTCAGAAAACTGTGTGGAAATGAATCCTATAGGGCAGGAGGCTGGTGATTATTTGCATGAGGGGGTTCTTTCCTGGAGGGTCTCTAGAAGCTAGACTTCTAAGGAGACCCCACATTCCTTCAGAAAGGTAGGTACGCCCTTGAAGAGGGCAGGCCTGAGGCTTGCTTCTTAACAATTGTATACAGCGAGGGTCAGTTCTGGGATTATATGGCATTCTTGAAGGCATCCTAGCCAGCTGGCTCTGGAGAAGCTGTTCTCTGCTGGTTGAAGGGGTGAGCCACCGTGACACAGTGGGTGAAGGCAGCCTCTGGAGGCCAGGGGGAAGCCAAGGCTTCAGTCCTACCACGTCAAGGAAGGAATTCTGCCAACACCCTTAGGAAGCAAGGAAGTGGGTCCTTCCATGGCTGAGCTCCAGATGAGAAGTCATCCCTGGCCAACACATCCCTGGTCCCTTGGGAGACTATGAGCAGGGGCCCAAGTTCATGAGTCATCTTCTGGCTTCTGACACACAGGAACTATGGACTTACACAGTTGCCTTCTTTTGTACATTAAAACATGCTAAGAGGAAAAATCCCACATTGAATGTTCTTGCCAAATTGAAAGCATACGTACAAAAGAACACAAGAACCTTTTGGAAGATATGGATTCTTTAACACTGTAGTCATGGTGATGGCGTTGCAGGTGTATGCACAGCTCCAAAATTGTCAAGATGTATATAATAAGGTGTGCAAATTCTCCTATGTCAATTATACTCAATAAAGCTAAGAAACTATAAAAAAGAAAAGTAAAATGTTGTTGTCTTAAGCTGTTTGGGTGGTAACAGCTTGTCACACTGAGATAGGTTCTAATCTCTACTCACAGATGAGGGGAATGAGTCATTCATAAACGGTCTCTTCTTTCCTTCTTTCAGGAATAGGCCCTGTGTAGTAAGGTGATATAAATGTCAGATATTGTAGATGCTTTTGTAGTTTCAGGGGGCATTTTGTTGATATTCAGACAAATTGACTGTACTCTGGTATATATTAATTTTAATAAACTAGGAGCTGGGCCCGTTGAACATGTGTTGCAATAAACACACCCCATTCAGAATGATTCATGGGCCCCTGTCCCCACAGTGAACCTGTCACCTCTCTTGCTCTTTACTTATGAAAAGAAAGTAGGAATGTGAACAGGTAGGCTGGAGGTTAGGGACATCAAGAATATCAGTCTTGGACAGTTAGCTTGGATCTTTCTGTGATTTTAAATACACAGCTTTAAGTGAGAGATCAAGGAAATTTTAAGGCACTTAATTGAGGCAATAATTGCCCTCAATGGCTTTTCTGTATTAAGTTATATTTCATATATTTTATAGTGTATAAAGCTTTTCAGTGTAGTTTAGAAAAAAAAAATAGATAGGCTTTATTATAATTAAACCCCAGTATATTTCTGATGCCAGGAACTTCAAAATGTACATTCTAGAATGAAATATGCATTATTCCCTGATTGGGTATGGTTCCGGATTTCATGCTGATTTTCTTCTGTTCTTTAAAGAGAAGTGACAGAATGTGTGGTTGGCTGTCCTAACATTTAATAGTGCCAGCACAATTTGCCCCAGTGATAGGAGATCTAAGGATGGTCAACAGATGACTCCCTCCTTCATGTTCTGTGGTTACACTGTTAGCATCCAAGGAGTGTCTGGAATTTATTGACAAGTGAAGAATCAAGGAGTATTTTGATAAACAATCTCCAGTATTGCTGAATTTGGTTTCTTCTCTGAGGACAGAACTCAGCTACAATAATATGCAGAAATGAAGACAATGGTATTTTATTCACCAAAATTCATTTTACAAGAAACTTTTCAAAATACCCTTTTAAAGATGAGATGTACCACTGTGTCTCCAGAACATTTTCCCGTCACTCCAGTGACATCAGAGCTGGAGGGGAAGTCCCTGCTACCGAGGAAGATAGTTGGCCCCTGACAGCCACAGGGGGGTCTGCTCTGAGATTCAGCTGCCTGTCAAGGAGTCAAGGAGGAATGCACTGTTTGTCCTGGATGGGACCACTTGGGGAAGACACACTCCTATCCCGTGTCCCTTGCCCAGGACAAATTTGACAACAGTCCATTTCCAGAGGCAGACCCTGCATGGTTTTATGAGGGAGAGGTCCCCTTGGGTAAGATACATAAGAATATACACTCTGATCACACCACATTCTCAAACTGCAAAAGTTCTTTGCATTGAAGCACCCATGTGTACTCAAAAGCTTCTGCACAGCAAAGGAAACAGTGAAGAAAACAAAGAGGCAACCCACGGAATGGGAGAAGATATTTGCAAATGACAGTACAGACAAAAGGTTGATATCCAGGATCTATAAAGAACTCCTCAAACTCAACACACACAAAACAGATAATCATATCAAAAAATGGGCAGAAGATATGAACAGACACTTCTCCAATGAAGACATGTAAATGGCTATCAGACACATGAAAAAATGTTCATCATCACTAGCCATCAGGGAGATTCAAATTAAAACCACATTGAGATACTATCTTACACCAGTTAGAATGGCCAAAATTAGCAAGACAGGAAACAACATGTGTTGGAGAGGATGTGGAGAAAGGGGAACCCTCTTACACTGTTGGTGGGAATGCAAGTTGGTGCAGCCTCTTTGGAAAACAGTGTGGAGATTCCTCAGGAAATTAAAAATAGAGCTTCCATATGACCTTGCCATTGCACTATGGGTTATTTACCCCAAAGATACAGATGTCGTGAAAAGAAGGGCCATCTGTACCCCAATTTTTATAGCAGCAATGGCCACGGTAGCCAAACGGCAGAAAGAACCAAGATGCCCTTCAACGGACTAATGGATAAGGAAGATGTGGTCCATATACAAGATGGAGTATGATGCCTCCATCAGAAAGGATGAATCCCCAACTTTTGTAGCAACATGGACGGGACTGGAAGAGATTATGCTGAGTGAAATCAGTCAAGCAGAGAGAGTCAATTATCGTATGGTTTCACTTATTTGTGGAGCATAACAAATAACATGGAGGACAAGGGGAGTTATAGAGGAGAAGGGAGTTGGGGGAAATTGGAAGGGGAGATGAACCATGAGAGACTATGGACTCTGAAAATCAATCTGAGGGGTTTGAAGGGGCAGGGGGTAGGAGGTTGGGGGAACCAGGTGGTCGGTATTAGAGAGGGCACGGATTGCATGGAGCTCTGGGTGTGGTGCAAAAACGATGAATACTGTTATGCTGAAAATAAAATAAAATAAAATAAAATAAAATAAAATAAAATAAAATAAAATAAAAAATCACAGTCTTTATTTGGTCCTTACTTCCAACTGGAAAGTTTAAAATAGCATACCAGAAGGTTGGTGTTGGGGTTTATTTATGGATTATTTATTCATTTATTTTTATTAACATATGATATATTATTTGCTTCAGGGGTACAGATCTGTGAATCATCAGTCTTACACAGTTCACAGCACTCACCATAGCACTTACCCTCCCCAGTGTCCATCACCCAGACATTCTATCCCTCCCTCCACCCAGCAGCCCTCAGTTTGTTTCCTGAGATTAAGAGTCTCTCATGGTTTGTCCCCCTCTCTGGTTTTGTCTTGTTTCATTGTTTTTTGTCTTTAAATAATCTTGGTGGTTGATTGCCATTTGTTCTGGAAGGCTACCCTGCACGAACTGTGTCCATAGGCTCAGCTGGCTCTCTGGCCACCATTTGTTTTCATGCAGGGAGGAAGACTGGGTCCCTCCAGGAGGAGGGAGCAGGGGTAAGTCAGTGTGTTTATCTTGACACCGTCCCTCCGACACACCCAGGGCTATCACAGGCTGTCTGTGACTCACCAGCCAAGGTCTCCACTTTTGTCGTGGTCTTTTTCCATGGGATTGTGTCTGGGATGCTCTTGCCCCTCCAGAAAAAGGCACCCCTAATGGGAGAATCCCACATCCTGCCCACACCTCTGTAAATAGTCCTTTTAGGCACCATTCTTCAAACCACACCATTGGAGAATGCCATCTATTGGTGCCCAAACGTTAACAGATGCATTATCTGTTATCTCAAAGAAAACCTTCAAGGGGGCCGGGCAGTCATTTGTGCTTGTCTCTGACCAACAGAATGAAGTAGGGGCACAGAGGTCAGACCAGCTTACCCAAGATCCGAGAACTAGAAACTGGGAAAGGCTGGCGGGGCGTGGGGTCTCCTGCACCCCAGGGTCCCTCTCACACAGTGCTCTCGGCTGCAGCTCTGCTCCCACACTGAAATCAGAGTTCTAAGTTAGCATCATTAAAAAAAAAAAAAAAACAGATGTCAAGAATGTTCTTACATTATGTGCTTATGTTTATTCTCTTATTATGAAACACCACAAGCTCATTGACAAAGGGCACAGCATTCATTTAAAATTAATAGATAGCACCATGGAAATTGGAAGTCTGGCTTCGAGCTGGTGTGGTTAATTGTTCTAGTCATGACTAGAATAAGTGTGTACACTAATGAGCTAGCTGTGCACACTCCCAGTGGCATTCCCATTGGATGCCCACGACTAAGAACATACCTATGGAATGACTTAGAGCAGTCCGTCATTCCCCCGGTTGAAAATCTCTTGAAAAATCTCAAGAAAGCACCATGGAAGCTGAATGTGCCAGTTCAGTACCTGGACCAGCTGATAGCTGAGCACCTTTTCATCCCTCTGGTTCTTTCCACACACGAGCTGCTGAGAGAAGGAGAAAAGGTGTATGCTTCTACATCTAAAAGGTGTTTACTTTTAAGAGTCAGCTTTGGATTAAATTGCTAGTGCAAATTATAGAGACTTGCTGGATTTACTATATAAAATCAGAATGCTACAGCTAGCAAAGGAATCATTAACACGATCATCAATCATGTACTACGCACCAGCCCCCGTGCTGTGAAAATCAGGAGGATTTAGATCTTTGTTCTCTCCAGTTGGGTCCAGTGAGGGAGATGAGCACACAAGGACACCTGCTGGATGGTCACTGCAATCAACCAGCATAAAACTATAAAAACCTTATGTAAGGACTGGCCCCTGTTCTACACTAAAATTTAGTTAATGTTCATTATCATCATGAAACACTGACATTGCTGGAAAGGCTTCACCTTCTCTCACCTGTCCTAGGACACCAGAAGGCCAGGCACAGGCACTTCCTCCTGATGGAGCCAAACCGTCCCAACTGCCTGTTTTTAGCCTGATCATTGGCAGCTTCTCACAGTCTTGGGTGTTCTCACTGCCTCTGTACTTCCCACACCACATTGGCGGGAATGCGCTAGGGGTCAAGAATACAGGGACGAACAAAATAGGAAACCATGGCTCAGCACTGGGGATGCTTTAGGGTAAGGAGGGCTGTGTGCAAATGTCCTGAGGCAGGAAGCGCTGTGGGTGAGTTGTCTGAAGACTTAGAGGCCAGGGTACGTTCCGCAGGTGAGAGAGAGACAGAGAGACAATGCTTGCAAAGTGGTCAGGGCTGGGCTCTGCCGGCCAGTGTAGGGTAGAGTATTTGGTAAGAGTTGCGGTTTTGTACTGTGCAGACTATGGAAGAACGTGGATGGGAGATGCCAAGAATGATGGCTGGGAGCCCAGATAATCGTAGTCACGGGCCCAGACAGGAGAACATCATGGTGAGGCTCAGACAGCACAGGAAGACGAAGGTGAGGGGCGTTCTGGCCAGGACTTCAAATGCCAGCCAGCACGTAAGGCCAAGGCACATTTTCTCTGGTTCTCTGGCGTGTCCCCCTCTTCAGATGAGAGGTGGTGTTGTTCCACCAATTGTGGTTTCCATAGCAACCCTCTGTCCTTTTCCCTTCCAGACCAGCAGTAAACGCATTGAGGAGGACCCTGGGATCAGTGCCTCTTCATGGAGGAAAACCATCCCTAGTTTTCAGAATGAGGAATCATATGAAGAATTTATGCCATTCCTTCCTGAAGAATGCAGGAAGTGGGACTCGCAGATGCTCAATGAACCAGCAGCCCATAAACCCGAGCCCGGAGTGTTACCTCTGTGCCTCCCTGAGCCCGAGCATGCGGATGGCATCCCACTAGATGTCCTTGGCCATGTCAGCTCTTCCTGCTGCAAGCTGGGCATTCTGCAAACAGCAGGGCTAAGTATTCCTTTACGGACGATGTGTGTGTCATAACCCAATACAGGTCTTGGTCACCCTTCCAAAGCTTGATGTGCAGTTCATTGGCATTTCGGTTGTATTTCCACTTAGTTAGGAGGCGGTGGCAGGAATTCCGGGACAAAAGTGGCGTGTTAGAACTGGCCAGTGAGAGCGTGGTGAGGGGCCTCGGGCAGGATCATTCATGGGACTTGGTGGCCAGCAGGGTTGGGGGTGCGGAGAACTCCCACAGGAAGACCAGGTCAGTTGGATTGTAATAGGGGGTGCATCTCAGAACGTGTTGGTTTCCCGTGCATTGCACTGGGTCTTTGCCTCTCATTGGGGTGGTCTGGGGGTGTGCAGAGAAGCCTCAGTCTTACCCACAAGTCATGCCCTAACAAGATCTGAGCACCCAGAAGCCATCCCTATACTGCTCCATTCATTATCATAAAAAAACAATGCCAGAAACACAGGGGATAATTGACAAAGAGGTGGCCAGTGGAGGGGGCATCCGTTAACTCCTGCCCAGCAGGGACCCTCTGTTTATCCAGTCTCCCTAGCCTCAGGGCACAGTGGCCGGTGGAAAGGGACACCACCATGTCAGCATGTCCTGATTCTCCTTAATAGCACAAACCACACAAACCCGAGCCTTAGGGGTGTTCCTTCTGGGCAATGGAAAGAATTTAGTTCTCTGCCTTTCTGTACCTCCCACCCACCTTGCAAATATTCGTTATATTCTTTCCCAAGGTGACTTTATAGGGAGTAAAGGAAATAATTGATTCACATAAAGAGTCATCTTTTTCTACCAAAAGAAATTGTTTTTAATAGCTGGATTTTATTAGTGAAGCAATTTGAACTTCAGGAATAAAGATTCTCTTCAGAAAGCAATAAACACCAAAAGATGAAGTTTTATTCATTCCTGCAAATGTTACTGCCATACATATATATATCTATCTCACACCTCATACAATGGAGCCTCTTCTGCTCTCAGACTTCTCAGACTCGCCAGGCACCTAATGGGTGCACTGGGCCATCCCACCCGCCGTGGTGATGGCCTCCCAGGGACACTGGAGAAGGGCACTATTGCCCATCAAAGCACTCTTCAAAGTTCCCTTGCGTACAAATAATGAGGGATAGAGTGAAGATTTCAATCAACTGTGCTAACTGTTAACATTGTTTTAAAAGTTTTGCCGTTTTCCCCTTAAAACTCCAGGCTTTGCCTTTCAAGTACTTGAAGGCATTTGAATTAAGCTAAGCACAAAGGAGAGAACACCCCCGCCTCTCATGATTTGCTTTTACACGGTGAAAACTATATATAAGCTCGTATCCAAGGAGTAAAGGCCATAAAACCATAGCCAATGGCCCAAAGAGCAGCTGTAGGTGGGGGCAGACTGGGGCACAGCCCTGATCGGAGCGCAGTCACCTTCCCCTTCCCTGCCGACTCGCTCTGCTCCCCTGCTTCTATAAAGGAATGCAAACAGAAATAAGGACTTTTGAAAGGCCTTTTCCAGCTCTGGCAATGCTTGTCTTCATGATTTTTCTCTTCATGATATTTTAATAATGAGGAAAATAGCTCAAAAACCTCATTTTTGCAAAAAGTGAGAAAAAGAAGATGGTGCCAAGCAGCCTGGCCCGGCCGTCCCCCGAGTGCATGAATCCGACTTATACTTAGCCCCGTGCTCTTGCTCAGCCAGCACTTTTATTAGTGGGCGAACATCCAGGATGAAACAAAAACATGGTTATGGGTTTTTCCCAAATTACATTCTGCAGTTGGCTCAATGATCATGGTCTACAGCCAAAGAGGGGCCCCTACCCCCAATATGAGCAGACCTCTTTCCTTGAGGGGTGCTGCTGGCACCTGAGCCAAGAGCTGAGATGGGGGCAGGAAGGTCTACCTCTCCTCAGCACGGAGCAGGCAGAGACAGCTTGAAGAGGGAGTAAAAGGCTCCAGGACCTAAAAGCAGAGATGGGTGAGATGGACCAGCTCATCTGGCTCGTCATTTTCTAGAGAATACATTGAGGGAGCAAGAAAGGAAAACAAAAATTCTGAGGATATGAAAAATAATGTGGATGAGAGATGTGTTTAAACTGTGTGGTATCATGTCCCAAATTCTCCAGGAAGGAGGCTCTGGAAGGCTGGCCTGAGGATGGGGAGTCTGGGGGAGGCCAAGCTTCCTTAGCAGGGGACGGGGGACACCTGGAAGGCAAAGAGGTCATTCGGGCCTTGATCCCATGCCACCTCGTGAAAAGCTGCAGGAAACCAGCCCCAGGTGCTGGGGTGGTGGTTTCGCATCTGGGGGAGAGCTTCCGTCTTGACAGAGCACAGTGGAGCGCAGGAGGACAAGTCCCCCACTAATGAACACACTCCTTCTCCTCACTAGGTTCCTGAGCATCAAAAAGGGTGTTTTTGCTCATGGGAGTGGAGAAGATCATGCGGTGTTGCATGAACAAGTGGCAGAATATTCTAGAAGTCTGCCCGGGAGGGGTTTGAGACTGGACGTAGACGCTCTGTGTCCTGACTGCCATGATTCAGACATTCCACCAATGCACATTTGTTACTTTGTAGCTGGAAGCCTCTGTCTGTGAAGCCGAGAAAACAGGAGGTGGTGGAGGAGGACGGCATCTTCGGAGGGAGATGACTGCCCTGGGTAGCATCTGTGGTTCAGGCCACCTACAGAGGCTCCTGCAGGGGCAAAAACACTTGTCACTGTGGGATACAGTTCATCACTGAGAAATGAGCTGAGGACACCGGCCTTCCAGGAGAGCTTTGCGTTTTGGGGAGGTGGCCTTAGGTCATTCCCTTCCCTTCGCCCTATGCACTCTGCTCTATGTCCCCTTACTGCACTCTGCCCCACGCAGGGCACCTGGCTCCCCATGCAGCCACAGGCAGAGCAGGGAAGATGACCCATGCTTGTTCAGGGGATGAAGTTTCACTGCACGATGTGGTCCTATGACCTGTCTCTGTGAGATCACGATTAGATCCTGGGCATGCATGTCCAGCAGGGCCCAGCCGTCTGGAGGAGGAGTAAGGAAGGCATCTGGTCTGGGCAGTCAAAGGTTCAGCAGTGGGAGAGAACCGAAGGTGAAAACCATGAGGCTTTGTCTGTGTGCCCTGGCTCTGCACTGGGATGGATGATTTTAGGAAGGTTGGTGACATCAACTTAGAGCACTAAGGCTCCAAGAGAAGGAAGCAGGGATACCGACTGATGTACAGGCTCACTGGTACAGTAACAGCGGCCAAAGAGGAATCTTTGTTTTATATCCTGAAGTTCAGCACTGCATGGGAAATGGTGCATTATGAGATGATGGCAGACATCTGAGAGCTCAGACATTTGGGAGGTGAGCTCTGTGATCCCACAGCCGGCCCGTCTGAAAGCGTGGAGGCAGCCTGCTGCCATGCCCGAGGCCACAGCTCATCCTCAAGGCTCCAAAACCTGAGGAATTGCATTTTCCTGAGAAAACCCAGGAGAGCAAACCTCACAGAAATGAAGGCCAAAGCCAGACACTGGGTAACTAGGAAATGTTCCCTGAGGAGGGAGGTGGCTGCCTGGAAGTCTTCCTTCCTTGTTTTGCAAAAGGTCATGGAGATAATGAAATAACACCGTGTCCATAGGTCTCCTCCCGCCTTTGTCTCCCCGCTCTCAGGAACTGCATGGGGAGGGGACATGCAGCACTGGCTTCCTCATGAACACGATCATGGCTCTAAACCCAACTGCTCCACCTCTGGAAAAAGGCAACTGAGTAAAAGACAATAAATAAAAATCAAGCTAGAAGAAGGGAGGGTCACCAATGCAGCCTCTAGACAGCACAGACATTAATATGACAAATAAAGGAGACATAAATACCACTCAGTTTGCCTATGCTCGGAGACACTTGGTATCTTATTGCTCGTGTGTGTGTATCACTGTGTGAGTGTGTATATGAATATGTGCATGCATGTGTCTGAGTGTGTGAATGTGTGCACGAGTGTCATGTGAGTGTGTGAACATGTGCATGTGCACAAGTGTGTACATGTGTGTGAGCATGCATGTGTGAACTTGTGTGTGTGCATGACCGTGTATGTGAGTGTGTGCATGCATGTGCATGAGCATGTGTGTGAGCGAACGTGTGCATGTGCACGAGTGTGTACACCTGCATGAGCATGTGTGCATGGGCATGTGCAAACGTGTGTGAATGTGTGTGCATGAGTGTGTACATGTGCGTGTGTGAGAGCATGCATGTGTGCATGAGTGTGCGAACATGTATCCATGAGTGTATATGCATGAGCATGTGTGTGGACATGTGTGTGCATGAACATGTGTGTGAGTGTGTGGACATGTGTGTGCACGAGCGTGTGCCGGAACATGTGTGTACGCATTGACATCTGTGTGTATGAACCTGTGTGTATGCATTAGCATATGTGCGTGAACAAGTGCTTGTGCATGAATGAGGGATTGAGCACTCGTGTACAGGTTTCCACAGGTAGGTCTCCCCTACATTCTTCAGGCTGTGTGGACACCAATTTACTTCTTATGACTGTGGAGGGACAGAAGAAGGCTACTGTGGGCATGTCTACACTGAAGACAAGTTGAATTCTGTTTTGCATAGTGTGGATTTTAACCTCTCAAGAAGAGAAGGGGTTGTATGCCAAACTAAGTCAAAAGACAAGAGCCTGTGGAGGCCAGCAGTTGAGTGTGTGAAAGGCAGATGTGGAGACGGGGGACAGACACCACTTGGCTTTGCCAAGTCTGCTCCGTGGTTGGAAGAGCTAGAGAGAGTCTCCTCCCTTGGGTGGAGCACGCATGTGCACGTGTTGGTCTGCTCAGGCTGCCATGGCTGTGGCCAGAGGGCAGGAGGTCCATCAGTGGACAAACGGGAGGCTGGTGGGCTCTCCAGGCAGGTCCAGGCCTAGCTGGTGCACCTGTTACAATGAATGATGGAAACTGTGCCCAGGAGGGAGAGGGTCCAGGCCAAGGATGGGGGCAGGGTCTCCACCACATGGGATTGCCCACAGCCCACCCAAAGACCATGTGGACTCATGACAAAATGTGTCTCAGAACTTCAGCTTAGCAAGGACACAGGCTGTCTCCCCCTGTGCAGAGAAGAATAAGAGAAACCGGCCACTCTTGGCCAAAAGTGGGACGCTGTCTCCCCAGAGTTTCCCCCAGGGAAGGTGGGGTGTCCTTGACCGTCTCTCAGTGGGGGGTAGGTCGCTGTGAAGCTGAGCAATCCCTGGAGGTGGGTCATCCCCAACTCCAGCTCCCCCAGGACCCCCCATGGGACCGTGCACAGGGCAACACACAGGCTGTCCCCCAGGGCACTCCATACACATACGTCTCCCTGCCCCTCATCCCTCTTAAAAGTCCACGGTGCGCACAGTCTGGAGGGATGGAAACAAGAATACTTTCACCAGAGTCTTCATGGCAGGGTGGGTCATGAGCTTTGGGGCCAGACAAAACTGCTTTGATCCTGACTCTGCCCCTTAATGGCTGTTATCGGGGGTGAGCTAATGACTTTCTCCGAGCAGCAGTGAGGGGATCTGCAAGTGAATGTATGACAATACCTACCTTTCAAGGTTACTAAAAGGTGGGCAATGTATTAATGGAATTAATTGCATTAGCATACTCAGATAGAAAATTTATGTACATATGATTATCTCAGTTGCTGAAATAGCATGGGATAAAATTCACTGTTCCTTCAGAGAGACTTGACAAAGAAGGAGCAGAGAAGAGAGCGTGTGATATGGAACCTGGCTGTCCCCTGGAATGCCATGTAAACGGACTCAGGCATGTTGGAAGAGATGTACTTCCATGAACATCTCATGGATGCCAAAGCCTTCAGCTCTTTGTGCCCCATCATCACTAACCTGGACATTCTCACCACTGTAATGAGTGTAAAAATAAATAAGTTAGAGAAAATTGACATTTACCAACTGCTTAGTTAGAGCCCTAGAAATCCAGGAGGATGAGTGAAAGCCCTCCGTCATCGGAGTGAAGCAGCCAGTTGTAAGAACTAGAAGTAGTGAGCTGTTTCTGTACCAGAATAAGACATGAAAACACTTTGTAACAAAAACATCATAATTATGTTGAAATAAAAATAAGGAACTAATTCTCCCAATACCTGAGATGTGCATGTGAGATCTCTAACAGAGGATAGGAGCATGAATCACCGGAGAATGTGAGCTGGGGTGAGCATCAGCTCACCTGTGAGCAGTGAGCTGGGGTAAGCATCAGCTCGCGCACAACGTCAGCTTCTCAGCTCAACTCAGTCTGTGAATCAATGACACACTTGGTGAGGAAGCCCGGTGCTTTTCAGGGAACCCCACAAGCTGATGGCACAATGTATAGGGCAGGTAAAAACAGAAAACTCAAGCTATGCCATCAGTGAAGAGGACCTTACCCTTTCTATGATAAGTATATGACAAAAAATGTCATTGTAACAGAGCAAGGAAAATATGGACTACATCTCATATCTTTTAGAAAAACGGCCTATCGATTTGGGGAAAATTCAGTCTGAATCCTTCCTACTCTCATACACAAAATGATGACCATGTAGAGTAGCATAATAGAAAAAAAAACATGATGACACTGTCAGAAGAAAAATTAAAATAATATTTTTATAATTTTTGCCTTTCTGTGCAAGGTAGAAAGCACAGAGACATAAAAGAAAATGAAGAGCTTATACAGTTAGAAGTTAAGATCCTCTGTCTTAAAGTCCCCATTAACAAAATTAAAACGAGCCACAGTCTAGGAGACGTTTGCAACATGTACACTCAACAACAGGTTAACCATCATAATGTACAAAATGCTCCTGAAAGCTCCTTAAAAAGGCAACTCAGACCCACAAAGATACACTCAACTGATCTGTGACAAAGGAGCGAAGACAACACAATGGGCAAAGAGTGTCTTCTCAACACATGGGACAGAGTAAGTGCACACCCACGTGCAAAAACAGTGAATCTAGATGGACCCTTGACAAAAGTTTTATCAAAATGGATCATAGATCAAAATGTAAAACCCTAAGCTGTAGAACTCTTCAAAAATCAGATGGTGGAGGGTCTGGAGATAACTTTGGAGATATAACAGGAAAGGATTTCATTAGAATTAAAAACTTCCGCTCTAAGAAAGACACTGTCTAGAGAATTAAAAGCCAGCCAGAGTGGAAGAAAATATTTGCAAAAGATATATGATGCAAGACTTCTATCCAAAATATACAAAGAACTCTTAAAATTAATATGAAAACAAGCAATCTATTTTAAAAATGGGCATAAGTCTTTAACAGAGACATCACTAAGGAAGGGATGCAGATGGAAATGACCCTAAGAGAAGTTGTGGCACAGCTGATGTCACTGGGGAGTTGCAGTTTAAAACAACAATGAGGGCTGCCTGGGTGGCTCAGTGGGTTAAGCCTCTGCCTTCGGCTCAGGAGTGTGGGCCACTGGCTCCCACTCTCTCAGGCGACAGTCTCCTCTGCACGGTCACCATCACGAGGATGATGCTTTTCCCCAAACACGTGAAGAGAAAAGGCGAGGGACTGTTCCTTGTTTCTTATGTTTTTTTTTTTTTTTTTTTAAGATTTTATTTATTTATTCCACAGACAGAGATCACAAGTGAGACAGAGATCACAAGCAGGCAGAGAGGCAGGCAGAGAGGGGGGGGGAAGCAGACTCCCTGCCAAGCAGAGAGCCTGATGTGGGGCTCGATCCCAGGACTCTGGGATCATGACCTGAGCCGAAGGCCCAGGCTTTAACCCACTGAGCCACCCAGGCGCCCCTGTTTCTTATGTTTTAAAGACAAGAGGTTTACTTAGACAAACACTCTTCTGAACCCTTTCGAGTTTTCTTCCCTCTGGTGCCAAATTTGATATTCCCTTACATAACCTTTAGCCAAATCTCTTCCTTTTCCTCCTCTAACACATTTTTCAGCTTCATCCTTTCAGAAAGGAAAAGGGAAACTGTAAAGACCAGCCCTGGAAGCCTCCAAGGTGTACAAGCAGCCTCCCAGGGGTGTTTATCAAAAGGCAGGGAGGGTGTTCAGGGGGGACTTCTCTAAGCCTCGGGCGGAATGCAGAGATTCTGGGTTTATTATTCTGATTTTGCACAGGGCATGCAAGATTGAAAACAAATGCTCCCATTCCGTGTGGGTGATAAAAAAGAAAACTTTTTCATAAAGAGATTATTAAAATTCAGAGACACCAGATGCCTCCAGCAAGTTCCATCAGGGGAGTTCTGGTGAGAGGTCTTTCATTTTCAGAGTTTTTAAAAGAGGAATTTCCATTTTCAACTTTAGTAGAAAAGTATAAAATCCCTATTTCTCAATATGAAAAGATGGTACTTAGAAAGGTTTATGTACCTCCAAAAATTAGAAAAAATGTCTTCATTGATTTCAGTATTCTGTTTCAGAAGTTTTATAATTACGATTAGCCATCCCAGCAATATTTTTTTCTATAAAGGAAAAATAAGATCTCATTTCGTGATTTTCATCAGACCCCAAGGAAATAAAACAATATTTTCTATTAGAGAAATACAGTTTGATAAACTCAACCCGAGATCTTGCTACTTTTCATTATAAAGTTCCCTAAGGAAAAGCCATACAGATATATGAAGAATAAATACATAAATACCAAGATCTGAAAAGTAGAGTGTGATAGTGGTTATCCTTTTATCTTGATGCATATATTGATAGGTTTGAGGGAGGATACACACAGACATTTTCCCACAAGTAATTATTTGTTTGGACTTTACCCATTTCCCACTGAAATCACCATCATCTTAATTCAAATCCAGGGGAAGAAAATACTGTTTTATGCAAAACGTATGACTTCTTGTCCCAGGAGGAGAATCTTGGTCCCACAACCATAAGTGCCTCCGCTGATTATGCTGCTTATAATGAACTCCGGGAGGGGCACTAAAGTTGCTAACTCAGAATCTGAATGTAGAGGTTTGGCTCTCTTCTGTGACGCATTAGACGTGTGGTTCAGGCTCTTTGCCTGAGTCTCTTCCCGGTGAAAGTGGTGGAATAATGAGTATCAGATGAGCAACGAGTTAAGTGATACATATGGAAAACCCCGTCAAGTGCATCTCCAGTTAGAAGACAGGGATTATTTGAATCCCGGTGTGTGGAGACTGGGATGAGGGGCCGGAATCAGGGGTCCAGGTCCTGGTGACTCGGAGGAGGCACTCTCCACACTGCCTGGCCCCATGTGTGCAGCTGTGAGACTGGACTGAACACAACGGTCAGTGGTCTGAGAGCCCCAGAAGGTAAGTGGTACCAGGAGGACTGGTGAGGAGGACCAGAATTTGGAGTTCCATTTAAACTGACGGCAACCTCACTACTTCTTGTAGCCAGAGACCCAGCATAGGCACCAGGGCAGACAAAGACCCCCAGGAGAAACTCTCCAGTTCAAGTTCAAGAAGCAACAAAGATATCTCCCAGAGGCACAACAGCAGTGGGCCTTAATTATGGGCACCATTTGGGAAGTACAGAGGACAGTAGGGTAAATCAACTCTAGGTTTTCAGGATTCCAAAGGAGAACTTTAAGGACCTAGAGAGAACTGAGAAGATTGTGCAAAGAGGAGACATTAGAAAAGCAGCCCCAGGAGTGGTTGGTTCACTTATTCCAGGGCTCAGCCTCTAGGCACATACTCATGGGTCTTACCTAAAGCAGCAGTGAGAGTGTTAAGTACTGAGCTAAGGGCTAGGGCCCTGCTGAGGTCCCAGACTCAACGTCACTCACACGCCTGGCTTCAGATCATAACAGTGCTACGCAGGCTGTGAGAACGGAACAGGCGTTCATACCAGAGCCATGGAGGACTGGACATGACTGATAGCCTAGACAGTAGCTGTCTACTGGAGCACGGCTGAAAGACATTTCTTGACCTCAGATGGACCCACTCCTGCCCACAGTGCCATATCAGCAAACCAATACGCAGATAACTTTCGTGTCCCCGTAAACACTCCACTTGGCTGGAAACACGGTACATCAATTCAGCCAGCCCCCAGCTGCCAAGCCTACTCTGGGCTCTACATTGACTTCCTTGTTCCGTATTCTTTATCCTATGAAAGCTTCCTGCCTTCAGACCCGTTGTGCAGTTCTCCGAAGGGAGACCTCCCACTCCATGAAGTGTTGCGTCAACTCTGTGTGACTGAATTGACTTCTTCAATAATTTTTTAATATTGGTGAATATCAATATTCTCCAGAAGCTTTAGAAAAGACTCAAAAGTTCACTAGCATAATAGTTAACGTGCCCAGAATACAATCCAGAATTACTCAGCCTAAGAACCAGAAACATATCAGCTACACGGCAAGAGGCATTCAATAGACGTCAGTGCCAAAATGGCACATGTGTTGAAAATATCGGTCAAAGACTGACTTAAAGCAGCTTTTATAAAATGTGCCAAGAACGGCAAGCATTGTTCAGTCAAATGGAAAGATAAAAGACCTTAGCTGAGAGGGGGAGACAGAAAAGAGAAACAAATGAACAAGAAACAGTATGTGGTCCATAAAAGGTTCTTCATTGACCTGATGGAATCTTCTCAAAGCCCTATTACGTGAGGGAAGCAAGAAGTAGAAAAGGCTGTGTATAAATTTGTGTGTAGATTTGCCGGTGAAGCTCACGTAGCCTGTCACAGTATTAGTGACTCCGATGTGTAATGGATCCTGCATGTAAGTATACGTGACAAGATTTTTTTAATTTTGTTTTAATTTTTTTAACATCTTAATTTAATTTTATTTTTTTTCATGCTCCAAGATTCATTGTTTATGCACAACATCCAGTGCTCCATGCAATAAAGATTTTATTTATTTATTTATTTGAGAGAGGGAGAGCATGAGTGGAGGGGAGGACTAGAGGGAGAAGCAGGCTCCCCACTGAACAGGGACTCCGAGGTGGAACTCCATCCCAGGACCCTGGGATCATGACCTGAGCCGAAGGCAGACTCTTCACTGACTGAGCCACCCAGGTGCACCCACGTGACAAGATTTCAATGGAACACATAGAATACAACTTATTTTTAAGATACCGTAATTATACAAAAATAGAATATGCATATAGACAAAGCATGCATATATGAACAAATGTAAACATTGACTTGCTCTTCTTAAAAGTCTTTTAATTCCACAGAATATCTTTAATCAAATATTTTTCCAGTCTCTTCCCCTCGGGCATGTTTGCATCAGGAAGGTGGTGGTGCCCACCTCAGAGAGTTATTAGGAGAGCACAGTCTGCTCTCGGGTGTGGACATGGGTGGTAAATTCTAGGACAGCCCATTCACATCACATGTTCTCTGGATCCTCAAAAATGCCCATATGTGTTTACTGTTGTAAACACAAATACTGTTGCACCTCTGTTGTAACCCAGAGAAGTTAAATCATCTTCAATTAAATTGGATGGCTATCAACCCAATCTAGTGTACTTTGGGAAATTCTCTGTGATTGGCGAAACAATGGCCTCTAAAGATGCCCACATTCTAATCCTAAGATCCTGTGAATATGTTAATTTACACAGCAAAAGGGTCCATGCAGACATGCTTATGACAACAAATGCGGGCATCCCTAGAAACTGGACAAGATGAGGAATGGATTCTCCCCTGAGACTCCAGAGGGAACACAGCCCTGCCCACACCCTGATTGTAGCTCAGGAAGACCTCTGACCTCCAGAATCGTGGGGTAATAAGTATGTGCTTAAATTTGTGGTAATTTGTCCCAGCAACCATAAAAAGTGAATACGGCCCCCTTGGGAATTCCCAATGACCTTTGTTCTTTCTGAGAGCCCTGATATCACTGACCTGTGTGCTCACCTGTCCTCACATACCTGATGCTTCTGCATTCTCTCCTTCTCAGTGTCTGCCCTACATTGGATGAGTTCCCTTTTTCGGTCATTACCCCAAAGCACTGGCAACATAAGGTAATAAATGTGGAAATTTTACAGCCCTTTCATGGCTATGAGACGATCATTCTGGAAAGAAAACCATTTTGTTTGCTTTCTGGGATAGACAGAGTTCAAGCCAGTGTAGCTGAGATTTTGGTCTTTGGAAATGCAGTGGCAACAGTGAGTCCTTTCCCTGATGGTGTCTCGTAGGTGGGTTTGGGCTCCTTTCTCTCCCCAGCCCTTCCGAATTCTTTCCTCCCATGTTCACAACCCTCCACTCACTGATCCTGGAAACTCAAAGTTACTATTCCTTTATCACCACTCCAAAGAGTCTGGCCTTCAATTCTTCCCCCAGATCATGCTCTATGCTTCCAGATGGGACCCAGAAAGGTCATTCATTTACTTTATTCCACTTGAAGTAGGGTTATGCTGTGGGACCACAGATATTAATTTTTATCTTCTGTAGACTTTTATTTGAATTTTCTTGCTGTAAAATGGCACTCCCCCTTTTATTTCTCTTGCTTTGTTCCTTTCTTTCCTCTTGGGTCCTGAGTATATGGCAAAGTGATCCCAGGGGAGGCGGAGAGTGGTTGGGCCATTGTGACACTCTGATTGTACCTGTGTTCAACTCTAATAATTTCCTTAATGTATCAGTGAAATAATTTCTAGACGTCCTTCAGGCTAAGGTAGCAGAAGACTTAGATGCTTAGCCCTGCCGAACTTGTTTCCTCAGCAGACAGATTCTGATCATGTTTAACACAGCTTCTGAGAGCTGAGAAAATCCAGCAGGTGGTGGTGAAGACATCAGAGATAACAGGGGGCTCAGATGTCTTCCTATTTCAGCATTTGAAGAGAGGATGTTCAGATGGCCAGCGGAGACATGGGCCAAAGAAAGGGGCTGTCTCAGAAGAGGAGCAGGTTGCTGTGTTCTGCCTTTCCTGGACGCTGAGCCGGTCCCTGCTCGGTCATGTATGGGAGCCTTTCATGTTCAAGACAGAAGTGGCTGCTAATTCAGGTCATGGGATTCTTCCTGTGTCCCACTTTGCTCCTCTGGGAGGGAGGCCTAGGCAGGGGTGGAAGGCGGGTGGCACGGCCCAGCCTAGGATGGAGCACCCCCATGGGAAGGAGCTGCAAAGAGAGCCTATGCTACACTCAATGCCCAGAACTCTGAGGTGGGGTTCGGTACAAGTGTCAGCAGGCTGTCTGAGGATCGAGGACCATAGGTGGGTATGCTGGAGGGACAGTGACATGGGAGAGGCCACCTCCGACGGCATCCCTGGCCCTGCTAGGATCAGACTGGCTTTCCCCTGTGGTAGTTGTACTGATGGGAGCATTGATGTAATCGGTAGTATTGAAACATGTGACTCTTCAGGAGAAATCCTACCAAAAAATAAGTGGATCCTTCTGTCTGTTCTCTGGTGCCCTGCTCTGGCTGTGTGCTGTGTGTACAATACCCAAGTCCCACTTCCACTCATGGTTGGAAGCGAGGCCTCTAACAGTGAGGTCTGGGACTTGCTTGTCCTCAAGACGTGGAGCTCACACCCCGGCATGCTCTCCATAGACATTTCTCAGATAGATCTAAATGCAATATGTATGCATCCACTGACGGTCTGTGCCATTGAAGACCTCGTCCTACAGCTTTAGGGGGTACAGAGCTGAATAAGAGCATCTGTGCCCAGGAACACACATTCTGGGAGTGATGGGGACTTGGCCCACTCAGGCTGCCATGACAGAATGCCAGAGGCTGGTGACTGACCACAGACATTTGTGTTATCACCATCCTGGAGGCTAGATGTCTAAGATCAAGGTGTAAGTAGGGCTCTTTCCTGGTGACAGCTCTCCTTCTGGCTTGCAGGTGGCTGCTTCTTGCTGTATCCTTGCATGACCTCCCTGTATACCTGGGGGGAGAGAGAGAGAGCCCGTGCTCTGGTGCCTGTCTCTTTTTATATGGACACCACCCTGGTGACCTCACTTGACCTTCATTATCTCTCTAAAGGCCCAAATACTGTCACACAGGGGGTTAGGCTTCAATATGAGAATTTGGGGGGAACAAAATTCAGTCCATATCCAATGGAAACCAAAAGGAAAAAAAAAGTATTAATTATTACTTTCTTACCATGATTTGGTACAAAATTCAGGAATAGGCTGAAATGAACCTAGCTTATTAAAACTCCCAGTATTCTCAGAAAGTACCCCTATTATGAACATGTCAAATAAGTGGTCTAAAATGAAGAGAATTATTATAATTTGAAACGTAAATCATCACAATCATAACCATTAAGAGTTTCCTTGGCGTTTCCCTCCTGGGATATCTCAAAGCTGATGAAATATAAAATTAAGCAGAGCTTATTAAGATCAACCATTTTTATCATATGACCTTTTCACTTCAAAATGTAGATGCAGATAATAAATAAGTTTCCCAGCGTCTGTGGCTGCTCCGAGGCTTCCACCACTCTGAAAGAAGCCAAGCTAATTAGACATGAAATATCAACTGGTGAGCAATTACAGTCTAACCAAAAAATACCCCAGTGACTCTGGGAATTTGATAAATTTATGATTTAGGCAAATCTCAAGGTTGTGTCTGTGTCGTGAATTCAGAAACAGCAGTAAAACCTGGCCACCACCAACATTAAATCTGCGGCTATCTACTTTTATTTGGTTGCTAATAAGTACATAGGGACGTTTTACATCTGTTAGATTTCTCTGCATATTTCTAATTTTTCTATTACTTCTCCTCCCCAGCTTTGAAAAGGAAAAGCTTAAGGAAAAGCATGATTTCTTCTGTGTAATGAACTGACAGAACTCTATTCCCCAAAATAAATAGATAAACACATAAAAATCAGAAGCTCTAAATTCTGGAAGGTTAATAAACAAAAGATCTAAAACCAAAGACCCAAAATGCGGCCTGTTTTGCATCTTATGTATATAATATCTTGGCAATTCTCACCCAGCCATGGGAACAGGTGGGGATTTTGACTGTCATCTTCTTTTGGGTTCATCCTAGAGCAGAACCTGTAGCTTGAGCACAGGTGGTTTGTTCGGGAGGAAATTGCAAGATGCTGAGTGTTGAGTTGGAAGGGGGGAACTGCCCTCATGCTACTGGGCTCCTACTACTGCGGGATGGGGCACAGACTTGCTGCAGATGCCCAAGGGTGATGTGGATGTGCCTCAGAATCATTCCTCTGGAGAAGAGGACATCCTCTTTGGGGTGTCAGTTACACCCAGAAGAATTTTCCCCCAACATTTCCAGGCTGCCTTTCTTACTGAAAATAATCACACTGCCATTCCAAAAAAAACAAGCAGGTCAGCAAAAAACCACCAAATAGGGGCGCCTGGGTGGCTCAGTGGGTTAAGCCGCTGCCTTCGGCTCAGGTCATGATCCCAGGTCCTGGGTTCAAGCCCCACATCGGGCTTTCTGCTCAGCAGGGAGCCTGCTTCCTCCTCTCTCTCTGCCTGCCTCTCTGCCTACCTGTGACTTCTCTCTGTCAAATAAATAAATAAAATCTTAAAAAAAAAAAAAAACCACCAAATAAACATGTGTGCATGTGCGTGCGTGCACACACACACACATACACACCACACACACACTGAGGCAAAGAGGTGAAGCAGGTTCCTGCTGTGACACCCTGACAGCTTGTATGAGAACTGTCCATCCACTGCACCTAGAATCCACTCAGGAACATGACAACAAGACATGAGCACCTGGAACCCCATCCCCACAGCACCACTGCTGTCTACTCACGGTCACATTAAACCTGCTCTGTCTTCATCTGCGTGGTGGTGGCTGGCCATAGCCACAGACTATTAAAAAGACATAAATGATCCAGCTATTCCACTTCTGAGTAGGTAGCCTAGAGAAGTGAAGGCAGGATCTCCGAGAGATCTGTGTACGCCCATATTCGTGGCACCATGAATCACAATAGCTAAAGGGTAAAGCACCCAAAGTTGGATGAATAAATAAGCAAAATGTGATATATACACATATTGGAATATTATTCAGTCTTTAAAAAGAAAGGAATTCTGTCACATGTTACAACATGAATGATTCTTGAGGACATTATACTCAATGAAAGAAGCCAGTCTCACCAAGACAAATACTTTCTGATGCTACATCAGTGAGTCCCTACAGTAGTCAAAATCCCAGAGATAGAGATTAGAATGGTGGTTTCCAGGAACTGAGGGGATGGGAGTCATTTAATGGACTTGGAGTTTCAGCAGATAAGAGTTCCAGAGGGGGATAGTGGTGGTGGCCACATGGCAACGTGCATGTGCTGAAGGCTACTGAGCTGTTCACTTCAAAGAGAAAAATGGTAACTTGTGTGTCTGTACATGCCACCACGATAAGAAGGAGAGACGTAAAGGAAGAGCACTGTGGGATAGGCTACAGTCTCTGCTGCTGTGGGTGGTCTCAGGGAGCAAACGAAATTTGTCAGCTCCCTTCTCCACCACCCATTCTAAAGTCCCCCAGTAGGGACAATAGCCCCTGGTCCCTAGTCCACAGTTTTGGATCCATACCTCCTGTCTTTATTGCATTTTTCTTCCTAGCTGTGCTTGATGCAATTTGTCCATCCACTTGTCACCATGGGGTGCAGAGACAGGAAAAGGCATCTTGATGACTCTGATCTTGGATATTCTCCCTGAAGCTCTCTTGAGAAGAAATGCAAACTCATCATGATGATAAAGGTCCCCTCCCTTTGTCAATATAGTTGTTCCTTTACTTACTGGTTCATCAATCTTTAAATTCCTTTTAGGGTCATGCCAGCTAATAGTCTCAAGTGTTTGTGTTTTCTGGTATTACCAAATAAAGGTCTGATTGGTAATGGTCAGGGAAGGCTATGTGCCCAACAAATCTGGATTCTTCAGTCTCACTATCCATAGGATCCTTGGATTCAGAGATCTTTATTAACAGCCTGGGGATGAAAACAGATGTGGGGTACAGTCCATGGATCAGGAAGTATTGGACACTGTTTCACAGGGAGGTTGCAATTTTGTGGGCATTGAGGTCATCTTAATGGTTCAGGAGAAGGAGGAGCTGGGGAAAGAAAGTGTGCACAAATAGGAAGGTGAGAGAGTTTTAAGTTTTGCATATTTTTCATTGGCATCGCCTGAAGAATCATTCTGAGAGCAACTCTAGAACTGAAATTGCATCTGTTTCATAGGATACTTGAGATTTTGTTCCTAAGTTCTGTTCTGGTTTTCTCTCATAAACAAGATATCCATGTCAAATGTTCCCCAAAGTGGGCACAATAATTCCAATTTGTATGTCATGAAATAAGCCATCTAGAGACATGTATGCATGTTTTAATCAAATAACAAAAGAGCAGGGTCCTGGGTGTCCCAGTCAGTTAAGCAACTGCCTTCAGCTCAGGTCATGATCCTGGAGTCCCAGGATCGAGTCCCACATCAGGCTCCCAGCTCCATGGAGAGTCTTCTCCCTTTGACAGTCTCCTCTCTCATGCTCGTTCTCTCTGTCTATCTCTCTCAAATAAATAAGTAAAAATCTTTAAAAAAAATAACAAGCAGTTGATATCTACTGTAAACTGATGTGTAGATGTAGACTCAGCCTGCAAGGACCTCATCCAGCCCTGTTCAGTGCAAATGAGGGATTTGCAAACACATGTCTCTAGAATTTGCTCAAAGAGCAGTCATGACCAACTGAGACTTTCTAAACCCCAGTTTCAGGCAAATGCAACTAAGCACAGTGGCTCTCAGCTCACAGAGACAAGATAGGAGGAATGTCCATATGTTATACTGAAAACACAAAACATGTTGAGATGTATTCCTACGTGCTGGTTTGAGACAACTTCTAAATACATGCTACCAAGAGCCAGGCTTGAGTGATGGAAATATCTGGTCCATGCCCTCATCAATAAGCCAGAGGCTGGCCAAGTAGTTCATAAGAGTGCTCTGTGTTAGGAGGTTAGAAGCCTAGGGACCAAAATAAACCCCAAACTGAGAGGACCAGTGAAGGAGTTGAAGCTCATATCTAGGCTGACACTGACTTCATCACTGCACGCAAGTGGCCCTGAGCCCATGGAAATTCAAGGGTTCTCAAATGTTCCATGACTCCCAAGTCAAGGATTCTGGTCTACGGCAGCAAGGGTCATGGCCAAATCTCAGTGGAGCCCACTTGTTAAAGCTCAAGGTCCAACTACCATCAGGTACACACCTGTAGCTGAACATTAGGGTTATGGAACTTGTTGGACATCAGTAAGAAGTTGCTGGGAGAGACATACAGGATTTGGGCTTGCTCTGAGTGATTCTGGGGAGGGTTTAGGAAAGTGGCATGGAATTCTGAATTGAATACTATCAGCAAGTGGAGATAACTTGGTGTTTGGATATCTTAAGTTTTATCTGAGAGAAGGTAGACCAGAGTTTCCACTGGTAAGAATCACTCATGTTGACAAAGGAGGTACAGAGAGGTTTTATGTAGGAGAGAGGCATTTGTCTCTGTCTTGTTCTCTCTGTGGACTTGGATGGGCCTTGTTCACAAATTATTTATAATCTTGGACCATTCTATATGCTCACCTAGGAACGTAGTGGTTCAGCTGCCAACAAGGCTGTTTTTTCTCTTTCTTGGGATCTACACTATGTTTTATTTCATTTAGAGCAAAGAGAAGTTGATTCTTTAAGGCCAACAGAATTCCTCCTCAAATGGTCTTTGGGATTTTCCTCTCTTTCATAATTAACAGTTATCATTGATGAGGTGCAAATGTGTCCAGGGCTCATGCCAAAACACTATCTCACAATTTCACATTGAAAAGATTTTTCTAAAACCCTAGGGATTAAGAATGTGTCTAATTAACAGAGAAAGTGAGCTGTGAACATGAGCATTTTATTCATCACAGTTGCACACAGAGAACAAATTCTCACAGCTAAATGATGCACGTGACAAAAGTGATGGCGGAACATGCCTTGGCCTGGGTTACCCAAAAATGTTCCTGAGGTTTTTTTTTTTTTAACAATAGTCCCTGGACCTGACTCAAGGTGTGATGAGTCTTTGAGACTTTTCCAAATTCCATAATTCGCTGGATAATCACAGCACTTTCCCTTCACCTTCCTGAAAAGCATCTTTGACTACAGCTTCCCATCAAACACACTCACATGGTTTCTTTCAATCATGTTTCCCTAAACATGACCCTTGGACTCCATACTTCAAACACGGGGGACATCTGTTAAAAGTACAAATACTTGGGCCCTTTCCCAACCTTGTTATGTTATCATCTCTAGGGACAGAGTCTTGAAATTTTTAAAAGTCCCTCCAGGTAATTAGAAGATACCCCGAACTTTGGGAACCTTAACTTGATATGATACAGTGCCAGTGGAATGTTGGACAGTGTTAGATAAGGCTGGACCCAGATTGAATTTGAAATTTAAATTTTGATCTCTTTTTATGAAAAAATTTTCTGCATCTGTTGTTGGGGTCCCCATCTTGTCCCCAGGTCCCTGTAGCCTCTTTGTGTTTTATCCTGAGCACCTCCAAAGTTTTCCACCCTATTTGTGTCTCTACTGAAAGTCAACATTTTTTGTGTGCTCAATTTCCAGGAACTGATGGCAGGTTTTAATGGCTGACAACTACTCTTCACCAGAGAATATCTAGTTCTGATAAAAACAGGCAAGGAAACTAACACTGCCTTAAGTTGAACCTTAATGTCTAACCCAGGGAACTTCTCAGGATTTTGGATTACAAGTAAATTCCCCAAAGTTGGCTTCAGCTATGATTTCAAGTTCACAACACAAAACGCCCTCTCCACGGGGTCATTTCATAAGGCGAGATCTAGTAGCAGTGACTCAGCTGTTTGCTGAGAACTTCCTGGACACCCGTAATCCCAGGGATGCCTCCTGGCCTTTGTGCCTGATCTCAGGCTAAGCTTTCCTGCTGAGCACCATCTGTGGGAACACATTCGTGGCAGTGACCCGCAGATGCACGTGTGGCTTCCTTGAGCTGGTCTGGGAACTTTCCACTCAGTAGAGAGAGGGTGTATGCGGCCCGCAGAAGAGCCCATCTCAGTCCTTCCGCTGATTGCGTGCGTATGTCCCCATTCACCACCCTATAGAAAGAACAGAGGGAGAAGAAGGCACCAGGCTGGGGAAAATGCCTGTTCCGTTCAGCGGGATCTAACTCACGGGTGGCTGTATGGGAAGCTCGGACCTGTTTTACCAGACTCACTTCTGCTCTGGTCCCCAGGAGCCACATGTGGGTCTTAAGGAGTATGATTATTCAGACATTCACGGTCCCAAAGCCAGAGCATTTGTCTGACAAGCAGACACAACCACTCTCATGACCTAGGTGAACTTTCCAAATAGTACTTTTTTTTCTTATATCTGTTATGCTACTTTGTCTACACTGTTTATGACTGATGAAGATTATTTTTCCTACCCATACCAGCATCTTAGAGTTCCCTAACAGGTTATTTTCCAATTTCCCAATTTCTGTTCTTACCTATTTTCCTCCACACATGCCGTCTACATGCCCATGGGTGTTTTCTCACTTGCCAAAAAGTTAATTTTTTGAAAGATTTTATTTATTTATTTGAGAGAGAGAGAGCAAGCACAAGTGAGGGGGCATAGGAGAGGGGCAGAGGCAGAGGGACAAGCAGATTCCCTGCTGATCAGGGAACCTGACATGGGACTCCATCCTAGGAGCCCAGGATCATGACCTGGGCCGAAGGCAAATGCTTAGCTGACTGAGCCACCCAGGTGTCCCTAGAAAGAGTGAATGTTCTTATCGGTACATTGACGTTGGTGTGTGTGGGTTTACGCTACCTCCCCCACAGAGCAGAGACATGATAGGCTGACCTTTAGTTCACCTTTGAGATGGCTCACAGCTTGCATGTTGTCACTGTTCCCCGTGACATGGACCCCTCTTGATCCATTTTCAAGCAGGATACCTTCTGGCAGCTAGGCCTGGAAAGTGCCTGGAGATGGGTTCATTCTAATGCTAAGCCAGGTGTGGCAGCCAGCCTCCTAGACAGTCTGCGGGGAATCTCACTTGCTTGCCGTCACACCCCTGTGAAGTCCTCTCCCGTACCACACCAGGGTTGGTCTGCGTGGCCAGCAGTGTATGGAGGAGACAATGATGTCGTTTCCCAAGATCGGTCATAAAATGATTTCACTCTTCATAGCAATACTCTCTCTTTCGTTCTTAGCTTGCTCACTCGGAAAGATGGCTGCCATCTTGACAGCCATAGGAGGAGAGCCACGTGGAGAGCCAGCAGACACTGAGACCCGCCAACAATCATGCCAGTGGGTTTGGAAACATTCCCGGTTGAACTGTGAGATAACTCCAGCCACACCCCACCCCCCATAGATAAAATGGAACGGCACGGAAGGGCCTCAGCCAGGATAGCCTGGTTAAACCAGTCCTGGATTCCTGGCCTATAGAAAGCATGAGGTAACCCCATTCAAACCTCTAAGCTGCAGGGTGATGTGTTATCCAGCAGCAGGTAAACCACACACCGAACGTCCGGCCTTGTTTCCTTAGGTCCCAGGGTGTTCACACCATTTACTTTCAGGACGTGATTGTCCAGACTGACCAGCCAGGCAAGATCTTGTTGCCATGACTTGTATTCGTTCCTGCATCTTGCAATGCTTGTGGCCGAAAACCCAACACTAGCGTAGCGTCCAGCAGTAGGAGAAGCCGAATAAATATTTGCAGACCAAATGCTACAAATAACACGGGTGTTATGCCTGTAAGCTCAAACCTCCAGCTAGACCCAAGCAAGCCTGAAAGAGCAGTGCCAGAATGTGCCACGAGGAGAATGATGAGTAGAGAAGGGATGTTTCCTAGCAAAGGTCACAGAATTCTACGCAGCTTCCAAAGACGCTCCTCCCTCGGGCACCCACCGCTCCTGTGAGCTCCAACCCAATAGCTGGTGAGGACAGACTTCTGATGGGACAGTCACTGTCACATGCGGCCACAACTGTGACTCAGTCTTCCCAAGAAAAGGGCTACTTCTTCCTTTATCCGGGGTCTTTTCCTCTCCCGTTTCTCTCTCACCTCCTGAGCGTGCCTCAGAATGTTGCCTTCCTTCCTTTTTGGGGGTCTCTGTGTTCCACTCAAGTCACTGGCGGCGTTCTTTCTGGGAGGAAGCCATGAGTCCAGCTATGTTCTGCTGGACGTTCCTGTCTCTCTTGGAGGCCGGTTTGAGTGATTCACTTGCCAGTCACCATGCCCGCAGTACCACACCGCCCATCACCTTTGTCATTCAGTTCAAGGAAATGATCAGCAATGACTCTGTAAGCAGAAGTTAGGACAATAAACTCACCCCAGCCCTGCCTTCCTTCCCACATCCTCTGCACAGAGGGTGGCATCCTTATCCTAGGTGACTACTTCCTGTGTGTTCAGAGGTTGGCATGGTATCCTGGGGAACCTGTAGGTCAAAGGTGGGCAAAGTCTGACCATGCACACCTGTTGATTAACCATCATCTGTAACTTTTGTCTGCAACAGCAGAGCTGATTATAGCCTGCCAGCATGAAACTTCTTACAATCTGGCCCTTTACAGGAAAAATTTACCAACCTCTGCTGTCTAGGTCGGTAGATGCCAGAAATTTCCATTTTACAGAATTATTACCAAAATGGGACTGGCAAGTATGGCCATGATAAAGATCATGAGATAACAAACACAAACATTTTTACTATTACAAGGTAAGAAAGTCATCTCTGTATTAAGAAAAAAAAAAACTAATGAATATATTTAATTAGCAATCCACTGGAGTCCTAAATTTTCTCATATTTAATGTTTCCAACCAATAAAAATGTCACCCAAGCCCAACACTGGTGTGCCAAAGAAGATCCTTAGAGCTTTAATTTTTTTTTTTAAATTTTTAAAAGATCTTTGTTATTTGACAGAGAAAGAGACACAGCAAGAGAGGGAACACAAGCAGGGGGAGTGGGAGAGGGAGAAGCAGGCTTCCCACCGAGCAGGGAGCCTGATGCAGGGCTCGATCCCAGGACCCTGAGATCATGACCTGAGCCTAAGGCAGACACTTAATGACTGAGTTACCCAGGCGCCCCTACAGTTTTAATTAAAACATCACAGGGGTGAGTCCGGACTTTTCCTCTTTCCATTGAGTGAGCTGAAGAAGTCCATTGGTCTGTGTGATCTCACATTCACGGAGGAAGGGAATAAGGACGGAAGGAAGGAAGGAAGGAAGGAAGGAAGGAAGGAAGGAAGGAAGGAAGGAAAAGAGGGGGGAAAGGAGGATGAGGAAGGTGGGGGAGGGCGGGAGAGAAGGAGCATGGAGAGAGGGAGGGAAGCGCAGAAGGAAGCAGGCTCACAGGGGTGTAGTTACCTTGTGTAGGTCATGTACTATTTTATTTTTTCTGCAGCATTATTATCGATGAGGTAAGTAAGGCAGAAAGGATGACTCAGCAGTCCTGTCACACAGAATTGGCTCAGCTGGGAAGGGAAGGGAGCTCTGCCCACTGGAAGCCTGGGCTGTGCTGTACCTCCCAGAGCCATTTAGAGGAAAAACACACAGTAACGCTGGCAAATCCAGGTAATATGTGGGCACTGTGAGGGCCGCCCTTTACCTACAAAGGAAGAATCGCTTGGTTGGCCCCAGTACGTGAGGAATGAGAGAGCCCCCAGATGGCGATGGGCTGTGCTTGTGGCAGTTTTGCTCTGCTTTGAAGGACTCGAGCCCCAGGTGTGTAGAGGGAGGTTTGGTGAGGAGGAGGACCAAGAGATTGGGTGCCTGGTGGCTCTACTCCCACCCAGAGAGGATGGGGTGGCCAGGATGGGTGATGTAGAATGAAAGTGTGAACCTGCAAACCCGAATGATCCTTAGAAGCTCCCACACCCTGCTAGGGGGATTTAAAGTGCAAGGGCTCTGGAAGACACTCCCACAGTTCCTCAAACAGTTAAACATGGAGTTGTCACATGACCAGCAATTCCTTGTCAGGGTGTCTCCCCAAGAAGAATGAAACCTAGCGTGTCCATGCAGAAACTTGTACGCTAATCCATTATACTTGAAAGGTAGAAGCAGCCAGACTCCCATCAACCGACAGAAGGATAAACCAACTGTGGTACAGCCATGTGACAGGATGTCATGGCGCCATAACAAGGGACGAAGCCAGGACTGGTGCTAGAACGTGGGTGAACCCTAGAAACATGCTTCTGAGTGAAAGAGGCCAGTCATGAAGGACACATACAATACGATTCCCTTTATATGACATGTCCAGAACAGGCGAATCTGTGGAGACATTAAGGAGACTGGTCGTGGGCAAGAGGTGGGGGAGGAGGAGGGAGGGATTTCTTTCCGGGGTGATGGAAATGTCCTAAAATTGACTCTGGTGATAGTGTACCTGTCCATGAAATGGCTCAGAATCACTGAATTTGCACACTTCCTGTGAGTGAATTGTATAGCACGTGAACCGTAACTCAATAGGCTGTTGAAGAATATTCATGACCACAGCCATACCTGTCTCTTAACCTTCCTTTTCTAGCATCTCACACTGTTAGGTTTTAATGTGGAGCTAACGGTGAGGAGGTAGAGGAATTCTCCGTCTGCCTGTTCTCATGCATCATGCCCTCCCACACACAGAGCCTGCGTACTTAGCTGAAAATAGTAGGGTGGGACAAACAGTAGCTCCCAAACCTTAAAATAGACGTTTTCTTTGTGTCCTTTATTTGATACTTGTCAGCAACAGTGAAGGTGATGCTGAGAAACGGTCATTATAAAACATCAGAGTAGCACACAATTGAAGGGACTCTCCCCCAGAACTCCCCTCCACCCTGGCTGGGAGATAATTAAGTTTGACGCTGTGCACTGGTTTGAATGAAAAACCACTGGGATTTCCTGTGAGCAGGTCTGTTCCAGGCTCCCCCTGCTGGGAAGCTGGCTTTCCAAGGAGCCTGAAGGTCATGTGTCTCTTTCATGGTCTCTCCACCTCTGACTAAATGTTCTGTAAATAATTAGACATTAAAGGCTTGCAAATAATGAAGCCGCCATCTTCCACGGGGAAAGGACTAATTACCAGAACTCGGTCTTGCTGATCATTACATCCCTGAGTCTGAAATGCCCTAGTGGGGAAGGGAGAGCCTGGGATTCTTGTCTAATATTGGTATTTATGGCCTTTGTTTTCCCGGGAGCTGATGTCTTCCACTCCTGTGACCATAAATTCATGGTCTTCTAATTTCACATTCCCATCCTCAAATTATTTAAGCACTCGGGCCCTTTTATGAACAGCGTTACCTTTAACAAAAAGAATCAAAGGACTGAATAACGTCAAAGTTGAATTGAAAGCCTGGAAGCTGTTGACGGTGTTGGCACCAACGGGATAAGCTGCTCTGAGGGTAAGTGCCTGGGTCTCATGAATATTCATGTCACGCCGCAAGTCCGAATTTGAGAATTTGAGCAGACACCAGCCAGCCGGAAGCCCTGATTGGTGGGGGACCTGGGTCTCCAGCCCCAGATGCCCTGCAGGGGCAGCCCTGCCCTGCTGGGTCCTCTCTTGATCAGAACGCAGAGGTAAGCCTGTTTGCCTCCTGCTCCCCGGAGGTTCTTACGAAGATCAGTGAAGATCAGTAAGACCAATGCTGGGTTGTGGTGCAAATCTCCAATACAAGCCCCGAGATTAATATTAGCGATTGTTATTTTAAATGTTTCTTGACGAGCCTTGTTAATGCATACATGCTCAGTCTGCTGGGCCCACTTCCTGTAAGAGCGAATTAAAATTAATTTTGGTGAAAAACCTATCTGGCAATAATTGGACATCCTGGAGGATGAAAAAGCAGATGGCACATTTCTCTGCCCAAATTCGAAGTCTGGTAATGCTCCCCTGACCTGGGCCTCCCACAGGATGAGAAATGAAGGGAGAGTGTCGTTGGTTCCCCCACATCGCCATGCTCCACGACCTGGACAAGGGGATGCTTCTCCACGGCCTGCTACTCCCAAGGACCTGAGACATTACATTCTGATTTACTGAGGGAGGAGGAGGGATTCTTTGTTTTTGTGTTTGAGACACAAATGCTCCGATAGCAATAATTCACCTGGCTTTGGCAGAAAGATTTACGGTGGTTACCGTATTTTCACGGCTTTGTTGCATAGGGAACACACTAACAAATCATTCTGGGAAATAATTAGGGGATACTCAGGGAAATGTCATCTCTGTGTGAAGCAGGAGGAGAGACTTCAAAAATACCTCCGTGTTTGTCAACGACACATACAAAGGCAGAGCAAACCCTGGAGGTGTGTCTTGGGCCCCGAACCATTGTCCTGGCCAGGGGAGCCCTCCAGGCTTGGAGCCCAGCACTTGGGCGGTCTTCGTGGGATGGCCAGGCCTTTGACCATGGGGCGTGGGGCTGTCACCACCCCTGAGTCACTTTCCCATCAAGGGGCACCAGTAATAATCCTGTCAGTCTGGAAATTTGGGGCAGCCCAGCCAGAGAAGCCGGCTAACACAGCACGAGTCTTAGCCTGAAGGGAAGACCTGGCAATCTTTCAGCGTGCTAACTAGCTTCCAGACAGGCAAGCATGGGGACATTAATTTCTGTCACCTGGCTTTCCACTTGAAGCCCCAAGGCGCTGACGCTGCTGTGCATTGAGTTGAAACTTGAGTTTAGCTGTGCATTGAGTTGGCACTTGAGTTTAGCTGTGCATTGAGTTGGCACTTGAGTTTAGCTGTGCATTGAGTTGGCACTTGAGTTTAGCTGTGCATTGAGTTGGCACTTGAGTTTAGCTGTGCATTGAGTTGGCACTTGAGTTTAGCTGTGCATTGAGTTGGCACTTGAGTTTAGCTGTGCATTGAGTTGGCACTTGAGTTTAGCTGTGCATTGAGTTGGCACTTGAGTTTAGCTGTGCATTGAGTTGGCACTTGAGTTTAGCTGTGCATTGAGTTGGCACTTGAGTTTAGCTGTGCATTGAGTTGGCACTTGAGTTTAGCTGTGCATTGAGTTGGCACTTGAGTTTAGCTGTGCATTGAGTTGAAACTTGAGTTTAGCTGTGCATTGAGTTGGCACTTGAGTTTAGCTGTGCATTGAGTTGGCACTTGAGTTTAGCTGTGCATTGAGTTGAAACTTGAGTTTAGCTGTGCATTGAGTTGGCACTTGAGTTTAGCTGTGCATTGAGTTGGCACTTGAGTTTAGTTTTGCAACAGCTCTTGCCTCAGAGAGACCCCAGCCCCGTAAGCTTCCTGGGGCCAGGGATGTTCCTAGGGCTGCCACCAACACATGGCGCGCCTCCTTCTGTCACTGGTTCTGGAAGCCACTGCAATGGGTGTTGCCTATTATTGCCTGTCTCCTTTCTTCCTACACCATCCAACAAACCACACCATCAATCTACCCAGGATGAATATCGCTGCATGCTTTGGTGGGGACACACGGGAAGATCGCGCTCGCTCTGGAAATTATCTAGCTGCTCATTTCATGGTGAAATGCTGAGAAGCTTCCCAGGAGAGCATGTCAAAGATGAGATTTATCCACTGCTCGGCATTTGCTAATTTGGTAAGAGTTCTGATCTCATTTGCGGGGCTTAATATAGAAATTCACTGAACCCGAACAGACACCTCGCAATGTGGTATTTCTGTGATGCGTGTCAGAAAATATATACAGGCATATGGTCATCGTATGTATAGGTCTGGGCTGTATCCTGTGTCTATATCCTGTGTGTGTATGTGTGTGTATACACACACACACACACACACACACACACATTTATATATAGGAGTCAAAATTCTGAGACGAAAATCGCCTTAGCACCTAAAAGCATCATGTAGTCCAAATTCCTCCTCATTAATTTCCCCTGATTTTTGACAGAGGGCAACGGTGATTTAGAGGGTCAACATTTCATGTTGGAAGAATGTATTATGATTCTATGTCATAATCCCCATATCTGAAAATCTTAACTTTGGAAAAGTACCATGAAAACCCAGCAGGATCGCTGGATATACGGTTGGAGGAAGAGACCAATGGACAGGACTCGGTCATCTTCTCAAGGACCCAGTTCCACGTGTTCTCAAGCAGGTGTGGGGGGGCAGGCATGAGAATGGTCTACCCTGAGAGTATGACCCCATTTTTCACATTGGGACTTTCCCAGGGCTGGAGTCCCTCTGTCCCCTTCATGGAGCTGTGCTTTATTTGCTGGGGTTTTTCATTTTTGTTTTTGTTTTTAATCCCTTGGTTGAACTAAAATGCAAGAACAGCTCAAATGGAAAAGACTGGGCAGGATTTAATGGTATTTTTATTTTTATTTATTTTAGGGGTTTTTTTGTTTAATTTTTAAGAAATTTATTTTTTTGTTTAAATTTGACTAGCCAACATATAGTACATACTTAGTTTCAGAGGTAGTGTTCAATAATTTATCAATTGCACGTAACACCGAGTGCAGCTAACATCTCCTACTCTCCTTAATGCCCATCCCCCAGTTACACTAGCCCCCCACTCAACTCCCCTCCGTCAACCCTCAGTTTGTTTCCTAGAGTTAAGAGTCTCATGCTTTGCTTCCCTCTCTGATGACTTCCCACTCAGTTTTCCCTCTCTTCTGCTGCAATCCTCTGCACTGTCTCTAACATATACGGTATTTTGAAAGCAGTATTTATAAATGAGCGACTGTCTCTTTTCGAGGTGTATAGAATTTGTGCCTCTTCCTGGCACCTGGCAGTTCCGCACCAGCCACTCTAGTTACTGTTATTCACGTGGTGTGTGTGTGTGGAATCAGAAACGTGTCCATATGTATTGTTTGAATTTCTCAGATTTGGCTGTAAAGAAGGAAAAATCATCCCATTGGCTGCCCTCATTCACCGTGATATTAGGGGTTACAGTAAAGGACAGACAGTGTGGGGAGAACTAGAGTTGAGTAGCTCAGTATATCAGCTCCAAGATGCTCCAAGGATGGTACACGCTCCTAGACAGTTTTATGGTCTCAGAGCTGCGATCTTGTGGAAACAACACAGTTGTCTACACTTTAACACCAACAGACAGTGCAAGAGAACTGTACAGCCCTTTGCATTGCCCATTATTGGAATTGATTGAAGAGATCACCAGCAGTGACTTGTGCTACTCCATCCTATTTTAGAATATATTGTCCTTGGTGGATGACGAGAGCACAGGGATAAATGTAATGTGCATGGTTGATAATAAGGCAGACTGGTGGCCTTAGCCTGTGTGGTCTACTTTCCTACAGCTGCTGGAACAAATTACCACAAATGTAGTGGCTTGAGCAAAACACAGTTTTTTTAATTTGTTTTACACTTCTGGAAGTTGAAATACAAAATGGTTCTTACTGGATGAAAATCAAAGTGTTGTCAGGGCTGCATTCCTTCTGGAAGCTGTTAGGAGTGTCTGGGGCAGAATGGTATCACTTCAAAATTATGTCTGCTTGCAACCTCAGAATGTGACCCTTTTGGGTTAGGGTTAAGGTTAGGGTCTTTGTAGGTGTAATTAATGAAATTAAGGTGACATCATACTGGCATAACAAGGACCATAGGACGGTGTTTGATGACCTTATAAAAGGTTAACGCAGAGACAGAGAGACACACAGGGAGAGCACCAGGGGATGTCAAGAAGTACCCACTGCGGGGAGAAAAATCTTGTTCGCCCTTTGAGAGTCTTCTAGCTGGATTAAGAGTCAAATTGACATGAGACAGGAGAAAATAAAACTTAATTTTATACATATGGCGGGCCCATCTATACACAAAGTCCCAAAGGTAGTCAGGCAAAATGCTGTATAGATGTCATCCTGAACTAAGAAGAAGTGGTCCAAGGCCTGGGGCTTCAAAAGGAAGGAATGCAGTTAACGGGAAGACGGAATTGTGTGCTGGTTCACTCAGAAGCAAGAGGATCAAATGGGCTGCGCTAGGTTCCTCTCCGTCCACCATACCTAATCCATATTACAGTGGAGTTATCTATGGTGATGGCTCTCTTTTTGGAGCAGGTCCTCTATCTAAATTCTGTTAGGCAGTTGTTGGGGGAAGGTCAAAATTTCTTCCTGAGGAGCCCCTGAGAGACTCCATTGGTTCAGTGTCCGACCCTTGATTTTGATTTTGGCTCAGGTCATGAGCTCAGGGCTTGTGAGACTGAGCCCTGCGTCAGGCTCTGCATTGGGCATGGAACCTGTTTAAAATTCTCTCTCTCCCTCTACCCCTCTCTTCCCCGTGCCCTCCCACCCCAGCTCACATGCTCTCTCTCTCCCCACCCCCCAAAAAATTCTTCCTGAGTCTTTTGGACCATGATTGTTTTCAGCTCAGCATAATCTGCATGTCAGTGGCCTGTCTTCAGGGACCCTGCCCTTGACCCCTACAACGGCAATACCAACAGCTGGGAGAGGCAAGAAAGGATCCTCTCCTAGATCCTTTAAAGAAATGATGGCCCTGCTGACACCTTGAATGTGAACTCTCTGCCTCTTGAACTGTGAGACAATAATTTTCTATTACTTTAAGTCACTCACATATATGGTTACTGGTTATAACAATCCTGGGAAACTAACATAGGAAAAAATCTGTTCCTCCTGTTTCCCAGTTTCTAGAGGCTCCTGTGTTCCTTGGTTCCTGCTTCCCTCCTCTGTCTCCAAACCAGCAATGATGGGTCAAGTCCTCATGTGACAGCTCTCTGACCTTCTGCTGTCACTGTATCTGTCCCTGACCAGAGCCAGGAATGGTTCTCTGATCTTAAGAGCTCATAAGATTAGATTGAGCCCAGTGGGATAATCTAGGATAATCTCCCCATCTCGAGGCTGGTAACCTTAATCACACCTGCAAAGTACCTGCCAGGAATTAGGGAAGCACATCTTGGGGAGTGGGTGGGGCATTGTTTGAGCAGAAAAGAATACCTTGTATGAAAAATAAAACCATGATCAATGCTATTTAAGCTAAAAAAAAAAAAAAGTCAACAACTATTGAGTACATATTATTCTATATCAGTTCAAAGAGGAGTAATGGGGGGAGGAGAAGAATGAAAGATCAAAAAGGCATGTCTCTTTCTTTAAGGACTCATATTCTCATGGAGTAATAGACGTGATAAATGAATCTCATCATAGCTACAAAGGCATTTTCTACTTAATTCCAAAAGAAAGCCCAGGAGACTCTCTGAAATGTCATGGGGCTCCTTCATTAGTGTCTGTGGAATAGAATTCCAGCCGTGAGACAGGATGCTGGGCGATGTGGAGCTCCATGGTGCACCAGGCAGAGGTCCATGGGGAGCAGGGTGGAGAAGGGCTCAAGCCACGGACGGTCTTCCTAAGACAATAACTGAGCAGGATCTTCAATAATAAATTAAGTGTGGCTTAAGCAAGAGAAAATGCGATTCCAAACAGATTAGTAGGAATGAGAAAACGGAGGCATGAACATTCCGTGAATGACAGGAAGAGCAAATGAGAGTGTCTACAGTGTCCTGCTTCAGAGCAAGGGTGAATGTTAATTTGCTTTGTTTTGCAGTGACTGCAGAGCCCTGAAGAGGCTATTCTAGATGGATTTCTCTTTGTCTTTTAATTACCTACCAGTGAGAAGCACACACAATGGCAGACTGCATTGAATTATTTTCCAAAAACAACTCTAGTATTCTTTGCTCTTAAGATTGCTTTTCACATAGGGGCGCCTGGGTGGCTCAGTGGGTTAAGCCACTGCCTTCGGCTCAGGTCATGATCCCAGGTCCTGGGTTCGAGCCCCACATCGGGCTTTCTGCTCAGCAGGGAACCTGTTTCCTCCTCTCTCTCTGCCTGCCTCTCTGCTTGCTTGTGATTTCTCTCTGTCAAATAAATAAATAAAATCTTTAAAAAAAAAAAGATTGCTTTTCACATATTTAAAATAAAATTAGAGTTGTGGGTCTCAAAATAAAATAACAACTTATTCGTCGTACACTGACGAAGTTAAAAAAGGTGTACTACCTGCATTTCTCCATCTTCAGGTCACAAGTGGACTGACAGGGGATGAGCCCGTGAGATGAGAGTTATCTTTAAAACAGGCTGAGAATACTTTCTTTTTAAAGGTTTCATTTATTCATTTGAGACACCGAGGTACAGAAAGAGAGAGAGAATGAACAGGGGGAGAGGCAGAGGGAGAGGGAGAAGCCGACTCTCCACTAACAAGGAACCATTAGATCAACTGTTAGATCAACCATTAGACCTATCAATCGTTAGATAGGTCAAGACCCACAGATCATGACCTGAGGCAAAGGCAGTTGCTTAACCATCTGAGCCACCCAGGTAATCCTGAAAATAAAACTTTTATTCCATTTTTATTTAGGTAATTGTGAAAGGTTTGTGGGAAGTCTGCCTCTGAGCAGACACCCTCAAGTCTAAAAACGGGTAGAAAAGAAGGCACAGTTATGGTACGGGAAACTCGGATCCTGATGTCCACCTACTGGCCGGCCTCAGAAACCTCCCAATGCCTCGCGCTTCACCAAAAGCTTCAGGAAATTAAGTCTAAGGATGTCTCAACTTCGATGAAGTTATTCGGAAACATCAGCGTTAGATTTTGTCCAGACAGAATGAAATGGGCAATCCGAGTCTACTCCAAGTGGGAACACGATAAATCGCCTTAAGATTTAAGACCCACAAATACCTTTCAATCTGTTTTCTTTAGGTGCTTTGCTAACCCTGAAATAGCCTTTCAAAGTTTGTTGATCCTGAATTTTTTAAAAAGATATATTTATTTATTTGAGAGAGAGAAACAGAAAGAGAGCCGGGGGAGGGGCCGGCCGAGAGACTGTCGAGCAGACTCCCCACTGAGCACAGAGACCCACTCAGGGCTCAGTCAAACCTGGAGATCGTGACCTGAACTGAAACCTGGAGTCAGACCCTCAATGGACTGAGCCCCCCAGGAGTCCCCTGAACGGGGTTTAAATACTGCAAATTATTAGATAAATTTGAGCTGAACACATTGAATATAACCAAATAAAACATCCCCTAGACCATGGTTTTATCTGTCTCTAGGAGATTTTGTCTGGGAGTCTAATTCTGGAGCAAGAAAACCCTCCCCCTGCTGGGACAGCCCCCCCACCTGCTGAGGCGGGGCGTTGTGCTCTTTCCCCAAAAGGGCGGCTGTCCTGACCATGGGTGAATGCTTCGATTTAGACACAGGGCAGCGAACAGCAGCCTTAGCAAATAAACAGCCGGATGTGTCTGTAGGCACTAGGGAGAAAAGTAATTCGACAGATGGGAATAAAAAGAATGCAACAACAAAGCAAACATAAAGGGAATCAAAAGATTAATTAAAAAAAAAAAAGAAAAAAAAGGATGAGTCTGGGCGTCCGGCTGAGTGGCTTGGCTACTACCAAAGGTCCTCCACTCGCCAAAGAGTCAGTGCATGATGTGTGGGTGCACTCCAGCCACGGATTCCAGAGGTCACAGAGGAGACCATTTTCCACACTGGCAACCCAGCATTGCGTTTTGCATTTCCCCTCTAAACAGGTGGAGGATCTTAGAGTGCCCCATACCATTCTGAGGGAAGACGTGTCCAGCCAGCCCAGTCCTCCGGGGGTCTTCCAGGCACCAGGACAGACAGTGGAAGAGGAGAGGGCCAGCGGGGCTTCGGAGAGCGGGGACTAGACCTCTGTCTTGCGTTCTAAGTGTGTCACATGCCCGCCAAGCCCCCCTCTCCCCGGGACATCCCAAAGGCTAGAGAAGGCAGAAGCTGGAATCAGGGTTCCTGGGATCAGCAGCCACTCTGTCTGTTTCCCTTTATGTCCTAATAACACAGGGACCTTCACACGACGGCCGCCTCCCTCTCCCATAGTCTAACACTCAGGACATGTCGGGGGTTGTCTGGTTGGACCGAGAGGCTTTCTGACTGAAAGCAGTCAGAGAGACAAATACCGTATGATTTCACTTATATGTGGGATCTAAGAAACAAAACAAATAAACAAACAAAAAACCAGAAACAGACTCCTCAATGCAAAGAACACACGGACATTGCCAGAGGGACATGGATCCAGGTCGGGGGAGTGGGTGTGGATGGGGGAAATCGGTGAAGGGGATTAAAAGATATAAACTTCCAGTTACAAAGTAAGTCAGTCATGGGGATGGAAAGTGCAGCATAGGGAGAACAGTCAATCATAGTGTAAAAAAAGGAGTAAGCCTATAGTAAATCAGTTTTCCCCGTATGTCCAGGTGCACTTGTAGCTACCAAGTCACGTATTTAAATATACCTGCTTGTCCCTGTCCTGCAGGGGCACATGCACACACACACACACACATCCACACCCATAGCTTATCTGATGACAGACAGAACGCCTCCCGGCTAGAAACTCAAAGCCCCGCTCACTTCCCCAGGCCCGGCCTTGTCATTTCTAACTTGCTGGTCCCGACTCAGCTGCTCACGAACAAAGAGACATCTCGGATGCTTCTCTGGCCCCGAGACCTGCTGGGATAGTGAGTTTCTCATGACGGTGGCCAGACAGCTGCCACGCGTACACTTAAGAAGGTTCTCGCCAGGCCTCCCGGGAGTACAGACCCTGAATAGTTACCAGGAAAGAACACAGAGCAAGTGCAACTTAAGTGGACTGCAAGAGAGCCTACAAGGGGCAACGTGCCTGCACCACAGAACACCTTCCTTGGTGTGAGGGTTGAATTATTTCCCCCCAAAAGATGTGAAGAAACCCCAACATCCAGCATCTAAAAATGTGATCCTGTTTGGAAACAGGATCCCTGCAGTCCAGGAGCTCAGGCACCCTTAAGGCTACAGCTGGTGTCCCCAGAGGACGACGACGTGAAGGCCTGAGGAGGAACATGAAGATTAAGGTGGTGATGGGGTGGCAAGCCAGGAGGGCCAGGATCTGCAGCCACGATCAGAGGCTGAGAAGAGGAACGGGTCCATCCAGCACCTGGGAGGGAGTGCAGGCTGCCCACATCTTGATCTCGGACTTCTGGCCTCCAGAACCATGAGGCAGTGAACTCCCGATGTCTTCAGCCACCCAGTCTGTGACACGTCAACGTTCCAGCTGCAGGACATGGGTCCACATGGAGTCTGAACAGGACACCTTCCCTCCGGAGTGGCAATGAGGGTCTTTGGTTGAATTTAATCTCTGTTGGGAGCCATGATCCCTCTGAAAACTGGATCCCATCGTGCCCTTTCTCCTGAGCTAATTTACAGTGTTCAAGCAGCGTGGACTCTGAGTCCTCCTACTTACGTTTGATTGACTTTCCTCAAGAAACTCAGGGTAGCTTCCTGTCTCCCCAGTGCATTTGCATTTTATTGCCGTCGACTAATCACATTATCTGAATTCAACTTGGTGGTTTCCTTGCGATTGCTCCTCATTACTGAACCCAACACAGGAAGCCTAGAACACATCAGCAGCGGCGGAAAAGCATCCCCCAGGCACTGGAGAGACCTCCGACTCCTCTCAGCCAGTCTTCAGCTGTGTTCAATGCCTGGACTAATGGACTGAGCGGCCATCGGAGGGAATGTGTGCTCTTGTCTGGCCGGCAAGAAAGTCATCACCTCCTCATATATTACTCCCTCGGGCTTTCTGCCAGGTTTTCTGATTAAAAAAAAAAAAGAGAGAGAGAGAGAGAGAGCCAGACTCTTCTTTCTGAGTTAATCAGGATCAGTTCTGATGAAACACGTTGCCTGCTGAGTAGGGAGGATTTGCAGATCCTGGTCTCCATGTGGCTTCTGAAGGCTTTTTTGGGCACCAGCCACTCTGATGCACTCGCATTCCTCATTTCCCACCCAAGCTGGGGGTGTGGAGCAGCTGTCCTTGGGCTCCACTACAGAGGTCTTCAGATAGTCCAAATCTGCTACATATTATCTCAATACAAAGACCAGATTTGTTACCCGCATTGGAGCCATTCATCTATAAAATCAGGCATTTTTGTTGAGGTCATTTCTTGAGAGTGAGTGGGTGAGCGATCCCATCTAGCCTCATGCTTGCCACATTTCTGCATACACATATGTTAAAGATGACACCCAAATCCGGAGACTTTGGACAAGGTGTTTAAGTTATTGGCCCCATTTTCTTTTATCTGTGACTGGAAGAAGGACGGTAGGTAGGTGATCACTCAGACTTTCTCCTTTCTTCCCCACCAGCAGGCGCAGCCATCTTTAAGAGCATGAAGCAGCCCTCTTGGAAACAGGAAGGAGACCAACCCTGGGAAATGGTTGCATCATCATAGATCTTACCTGTTATTAAGTTTGCCAAGATGGCTTCATTGTTGCAATCCTAATATGCAGAAACGTAATAGCTACTCAATACTCCATTCCTTGTGTCCAAGGACAGTTGGTATGCCTGGTTCAAAAAGAGACATACCCCGAAATTTAGAGATAAGTCAGTAAACCTTACTCTCCGACTAGTATGATAAAAATCATTGTAAGATAATGAGCTTAACCAGCTGAGAAACAGTCTAGAATATGAAGATTGAGAGATGTCTTTCCACCCGGATCCTTTCATTTCTCCAAAACACCAAAGAGCTGTGGGTGTGTCATCCTTTTGGCACTATCTTCAGGGAGACCCACAACATAAGTCAATAGTGGCAAGGAAACTTCAGGGAGTCACTTACCAGTTTCAAAGTGGTATTATAGTCACAGCTTACACTGAGATCACGCACAGGATGGCAGTGAATGAGGACGCAGTGTCTGCCCAGGGAAAGTGGCCAGGGTCCCGACGACCCTGCTGCCAGGAACCCAGTGAGGTTTACTGTCCTTGAGGACTGACCTTCCCTCCTTCCAGCTTCTTCTCCCAGCGTGCTGGCTCATGAAACCGGGTTCTGGGGCACAGGGGGCTTCCGAAGCACGTCAACAAGAACAAGGAGGACAGTCGACCTTCTGAGGCCCCTTCTGTATGCTGAGAAGTGCCCAGAACTCTGTGCTTACATCATCTCAGCCAATCCTCCTACAAGCTCTGGGACATAACCTCTGTATTAGTCACTGTGTTCCCAGGACACACAGCCATCTGCTGACCTGCCCAAGGCTACAAGCTGGTGCATGAGAACCCAAGATTGGAGGCCAGGTGGGAAACCCAGGACCGCATTGGACCCTCTGTCAAGAAGCCCCTCAAAGTGGGCAACAGGCTCAGCATCACGTGGGAGCTTCCTGGAAGTCCTGACTCACAGGGGTCACCCCGGCTACTGCGTAGGGACCACATTGTCCCAGCGTCCCTGTGAGATTTGCTGAGAACAGACTTCATGAAGAGCTGCTTCGGGCCCCAGGGCTGACCTGCACAGTTCACAAGCCAGTGGCTTGCAGTTAAATGATCAGAATTAGTTGTAGCACTCTACTCTTTGGGATTTATGCAATCTTTAAAATCAATGAAATGGCTAATATAGTTCCTTGGTTTTTAATAAAAATGGCAGGGCCTTTAGTGAGCTGGGTGGCACGACGTCACTGCTGCACGTTTTGGCTCCTGCAGCTGTGCTCCAGCTCTCCCCAGCAGGGTGCCGTCCTGCAAGTGGACGGCAGTGGCCTCGCTCCGTGTCTGTCGGGCTCCTCCTCGAATGAGCACCTCACCAGAATGTCCCCTGTCTGACTTGCCTCCAGCTTTCTGCTTATCTGTGGCTCTAGCTGCATGACCCTTGGCTTTGGTCAGCAGAGGGTCTCCTGTTACACGACAGGCGTGCTGCAGGAGCTCAGAGTGCGGGGCACACATGGCACCGGAGTGACTCGGGTTGCAGGACTAACTCCTCTCCTTAGTGTCATGTGGTGAGACCAGGGGCAGCCTTAATCTCTCTGCAGTCGCTCTCTCTCTCTCTCCCTCCCTGTCCCTATCTCCGTCTCTCTCTCTTTCCACCCCCTCCCCTGCCTTCTCTCAGCTCCCTGACCTCCATCCACCCATTTCCTTCAGCCTCAGGGTGCCTTCAGGGTAAGGTGCTCCAGTCATTCAACAGGGGGCACCAGAGCCTCCTGCAGTCTGGTTCTGAGCCGGGTGTTGAATCCCCAGGGCTGGAAACAGAGGCTCTGCCCTCAGGCAGCTTAGTGTCAGGTGCCTGGTGACATCTTTCATAAGTGGGGGTCCATTAAGGGCAGGAGGATGGTGGGGGGGGCAGGTCATGTGACCCCCAGGGCTCTGAATGCAGCTGAAAGTCACAGGATTTTCCATTCCAGCTCCAGCCCCTCCAGTGGCTGCCTGCTCCCCCAAGCTCAGAGAGTGCCCCAGAGAGTGGCACCTGCCGGCCTCTTGGCTCGGCTTGCTGAACTGGGGCAGCGAGGCTTTCCTGCACATTAACCTCTGTGCCAAGTCCTGGTTCCCACAGCGGTGGCCACACACGGGGCACAGGGGCTTCCTTGAGAACCCCCTTGTGGTCAATTTCACAAAGGCAGCGCAAGGGTTAACACGAAGGACTGGGCATGGTGAGGAGGAACCAGCACCGAAAGCTTTGTGATTCACTCTTCTAAATGGAATTTCTAACACAGGATGTGACGGGAGAGTGAGTACATGCCCTGTTTTATATTCTGCAGACACAGAACCGGCCAGGCCCAGTGTTTGCAGTAAGAGTGAAGAAGGCAGAGGTCCCGGAGCCATCATCTCTCGCATGGGAGGAGACGGAAACCCTCCTGCACACACCGCAGTCCAGCCCTGCTGGCAGACCCAACAGAACCCATTACTGTTAACATGGAGAGCAGTACGCATGGGTGCCCAGGCCTCCGCAACCTCCAGTGCGGTCAGCATCTGAGTAGTCCATTCCATTAAGCTTTTCTGACATTGACTGTGACAGGCTTATAAATAAAATATTATTGGGTACCGCAGAGGTCTTGGTGGCTCTTGGAGAAAATACCGTATTCACACACCGAACCACTTACTGGGGAGGACTGCCTCGTCGGCTACAATTTGCCTCCGAAGTTGTAAGTGACAATATTATATCAGAGTGAGGAGAACCGGACACCACCTCCTGGGATCCCCAAAGACAGAGTATAGACTTCAGGGGCTGAAATCATCCATGAGCTAATGCATTTGCAACATGTTTACCAAAATTGTTTTTTGTCTATAGTTAGCATTGCTGTTACATTTGCCTGCATAAAATAATATGGCGAATCAGTCTTCGGATTTCCCAGGACACCCGCAGCCGAAGTGGAAGTTATTTATGTAGTGGTGGCTACGTTTATAAATGGCATGCATGCCCTCTCTTTAGGGCCAAGGAACATCATAAATCACGATTATGGGAGTTAAATTTAAACACTGAATCTTGTCTTTTCAATCGAGGAGGATATCGATGAAATTGAACAATGAATCTGCTCAGTGCTGTCATCACTCCTGTTTGTTCTGACTGCGCGTCATTTTCCACGTAAATGGAGCCCCCAGATTTAGATTATATCCGTGTAACACAAAATACACAGGGATTTCAAATCATTTGATTGACTTCATCAGAAAATATCTTGACATCTCAACAAGTCAATACAAAAATTCCCTGGGACCCTGCTCATCTATTTTATTATATGAATTAGAGAATCATTTTTTTTTTTCCAATTTCCACTTTAAACTGCGGAGGTGTTTGGAATATCTACATAGGAAAGTTAACTTCAGGGGAGGGGTGGTAAACTTCGCAGCGTGCCTCCTTTGTTTGCAGAATGACTGGTAAATTTCCAGCTTCTTGTTGGTAGAGCGATGGGTCTAACTCATTCTAGATAGCTTCAGGGAGCGGGTAGAGTCTGTCCAGTGTTCTAAATATCCAGGGGCTCAGTGAGGTGTGAGTGTGTATGGGCTTCCCCAGAAATCCTCCCATAGGACCTGTGCAATCCACACAGGCTAACACCTGCTGGGAGAGGCAGTTTCTGCCTCTCCGGCTGGCGGGCTGTGACCCACGAAAGACGGTGGCCTGTGTGCTTGTTTTTCTGCACCCTCCCCTTTGGCCAGACATAGCTTCGACCACATAAAGCAGTCATTTCTGCCTCAACTGGAAGCTCTGATAGCGCAGCCTGACACTCTGTCTCAGCTGCTCACTCTCTCTGTCCGCAGGGCATCAAGCCTCCTCTGCCTGTCTGCCTGTGAACTGAGGCACAGAGCCTCTCACAGCCCAGCTGATCTAACAGGTGCAGACCCCGTCCTGTTCCAGTCCCTCACCCTTGCTCACCCAGCCAAGCCCAGATTTGCTAGCCTGGGCCTCAGGACCTGCCCTGGTGTGACTCTGCCTGTTTTTCTGGTTTCTCGTCGTGGAAGCAAAGCCATAGACACATCACATCTCATGTTCAGGCAATAAAAGGAAAATGACAACACCTTTATTTATTTATTTTATTGATTTATAGAGAGAGAGGAGGGGGAGGGGCTGGGGGAAAGGGAGAGAGAGAATGTTAAGCAGGCTCCACACTCAACATGGGACTCGATCTCCCAACCCTGAGATCATGACCTGAGCCCAAATCAGGAGTCAGACGCACAAACGACTGAGCATCCCAGGCAAGCCAATGACAACTCCTTTAAACCAGACTTTGACAGTGATGTCAGAGATGTACCAGGCCCCTCACAGATACAATCGTTAGGAGAATAAGAAACTTAATCTCAGGAAACAAACTGAGGGCTGCTGGAGGGGAGGGGGGAAAGGATGGGGTGGCTGGGCGATGGACATTGGGGAGGGTGTGTGCTATGGAGAGGGCTGTGAACTGTGTAAGACTGATGACTCACAGACCACAGACCTGTACCACTGAAACAAACAATACATTATATGTTAATAATAATTTAAAAAAACACAATCATTGGGAGAGAAGATTGCTTCCACCATGAAAAGACTTGTCGGCTTGCTCACTTCGGTGACGTGCGCATGTGTCCATTCCACTCCAAGTCCGTTATGGGTTTTCTTATTATTATTGTCATGAAATGAGCAAAACCTTCAGAGGACTAGACTTCCCTGCACCTCTCTTCAGGAACGTCTCTGCTGGAGCTCTGCTAAAATACTTCTTTTGGAGTTCTGCTCTCCCAACGGGGATTTCCACTGTGATTTGCGGACCAGAGGGCCCTAGAAGAATGCACTACACTGAACTCGCATTGCCTTAGTAGAGCGCCTTGCCAGCCTGTGCACACTGCTTGCCCACGGGGGTGTCCAGTCACCAGGACAATCCCACAAGGCTGTCAAGAGCTTGTATTTCTGTCCTCAGTTTCCCTCCCTCGGTCTCTGTCTCTCTCCCTCTTTCCTCTTGGCTCTCTTTCTATTCTATTTCTGGATTCAGTCAGGTTCTTGGCCCAGCTGGCTCCACTTGTCTTCGAAGCCCAGTCCCGTCCACACCACCTGGAAGCTTACAGTCTGACCATCTGTTGGGTGGCGAAGGACAGGGTGTACGGTGTGTGTGTGTGTGTGTGTGTGTGTGTATGGGTGTGTACGTGCAAGTGTGAATTTGGCTCTTTGGTTCATGTGTCTTGGGGTCTCTGATATCTTGGTATTTGGGACAAGCATCTGCTTGCTGCTGGGTCCCAAGTTATTGTTTCTACAAGGACGAGGCAAATCACACTTTTCATCCATGTCACCCCCCACCAGACTGATGTACCTAATCCTCCGACAACTGAGAGAATCCTCTGGTTTGTCTTTGTAGCACACCACCATGATCCAAAAAGAAAACTTCTATCCCATCTGGGAAGGAGGACAAGTCCAGGACTTTTTAAGCAATAATGGACCAATGACTCTGCGATTCTACATTTCTCTTGATGAGTGACTGGGGAGTTTTGCAACTGGTTTTTACATGGCTTGAGAACAAGGAGACACAGAAGAGGATTTTCCTTCGTGTGCTATCCATGGAGGGACCGGCCGTGAATGTGGGGTGCAGGAGGAAGCCAGTTCCAGGGTGTCTGGGACTTCCTGGCTTCCTGAGACTCCCATAGGGTCCTGGTTAGTGACCACCTCTCGCCTCTCATGGAACAGAAGCCCTGAGCCAACACTTAGATGAGCAAGTCAGCCCGTGAAGGGGAGGAACAGGGTGACAATGGGGTACAGACAGAATTTAAATTTGCATCTCTAACTTACATGGCAGCCCAGCGAAACGCGGGGCAAAGAGCAGCCCAGCATGATGTGCTGATCTATAAACACCTTGTCCTGCTCCAGAGCTTGCCCAGGACGGGACCGCGTTCTTTGGCTGTATTTGTCTGAAATGCATTTCTGAGCAAACACATTGATACCTTTTCCTAGCTTCAGGAAAAAAAAATGGGGGGGATTATAAGATTTCATAACTTCAACAGAGCTTCTTGTCTAATTTGTTTTAGATATCCTGCAAAGCATTTACATAAATGTAAGTGACCTCAGGTATTTCTAAGTATTAAATAAAAAAAAGAAAAGTTGAACTTCAAACACCTCAAGCTGCCAACTTTTGACATGTTATTTATTCATTTATTTTTAAAGGTGTATTTATTTATTTGAGGGAGAGAGAGAGAGAGAGCTTGGAGAGAGGGGCAGAGGGAGAGAAGCAGACTCCCTGCTGAGTATGGAGTTCAACACAGGACTCGATCCCACGGTCCTGAGATCACAACCTGAGCCACAATCAAGAGTTGGATGCTTAACTGATGGAGCCACCAGACACCCCAGATTTTGACGGTTTAGATATTTGCTTAAATCAGAAGGAAACACTGTTTAGGTATAAGTCATGGTCTTGATGAATAAGAGGCAAGAAAAGAAAGTTAAATAAAGAACCAAATTTGATAATATGGAAAAAGAGTTGGGAAAACTTCAGTACCAATTTGAGCAAATTTCAAAGAATTTTTAATATTTGGTGCAAAAAAGTGGAAAAATTTCAGGTAGTATTTTTAATCAAGGTGAATCCACAGCCAAATTGGATTAGTTTGGTAATTTTGGTTTTAATATTATTTTGTATCTTTCCCATCTATTTTATCATTGCCTAAAATATAATATTACCAAAATATTCTAGATGATACAAGATAAAGGTCTTAAAATGTAAATATCTTGTTGTACCAGAAAGGGATACAAGCTAACAAAAGACATATTTGAGAGTGTAAAGTAAGTACAAAAATGCAAAGGGAAGTGAGCTTGGGTTTATGCTATTTGCAACTAATGTATTTGGAATGAACAATGAAATGTGTGAAAATTTTTACAAATTTGCTCAGTGTCAGCAAACATAATTATAAAATGAGAAAAAGGCTTGTAAAAACCTGTCTGCAAATTATCACATGAATGGCATAAAAGAAAAGAAAAAATAAATCTGAGGTTTCATTTCTGTTAAATGGCGATTTGACATTTGAGTGTATTAATATATACATTCTTCTCTAAACAGGAAATATAACTGTTACTCTTCACCTTGGTCACAGAATTCCTTATTATCACCAAATTTTGTTAACATTTATTTTTTCCATGATGTTCAAAAACTACCTTTGAACCAAAGTTGGTTTTTTTAATCATCATCATCATCATCATCAAAAGCTAAAATCCCTAAGAGTAATGGTTGCCTGCTGTGGTGTTTTGTTTTATTTTAATCTGAGATTGAGGCTTAATTATTTCTTGCCTCTAAGTATTTATGAATTAGGTTTATTTATTATCTTGTGCTCTAAATTTATGCCCTAACTTTGGAATGATAAATAAAACTTTTAAGAAATATTTTTTTCTTAAATTTTAACTATCTTAAGGGTTTTTCTGATGGCAGCAGAGTCCCAGTAAAGATCCACTCCTTTACTTTATAAAAGGAGGGATGCTAGAAATAATTGGGTTGGGTTGCCATTCTCCCATGTTTTAATTCGCTCCACTCCCATGTCGGAGCTCTCCTGGCTACTGAACCAACCTGAGGAGAACAGACACATCAAAAAATGGAACTTGCTCTCTAACTTAATTGGAACGAAATAAAGAGTCACTAACATGAAGGTACACTCAGCCTTGTGTTTTTGCAATCTGAATACTCATAGGCACTTGTCACTCGTTGGCAATCAGATGGCAGGAATGATGGGACCCATTACAATATCATGGAGATTGGCCAGTGTCCCCACTGACCCTGTAGACACACTATCCCAGATTTGTTTTTGATTTAATTCTTATCATGCAATACACACTTCCTTCAAAAGAGGACTCGCTCTCCTCCATTTTAATAGAAAGTTGACCCCTGAACAGTGCCGGGTGAAGGGCTCCAGTCCCCGTGATGTCGAAAACCCGTGTGTCAGTTTTGAATCCTACAGAACGTTAACTACTAATAGGCTACTGGTGATCGGAAGTCTTAACATAATGTAAGCAGACGGTCGGCACATATTTTGTAGGTTTTAAGTATTATATACTGTATTCTTACAGTTACCTGGAGAAAATACAATGTTATTGAGAAAACCGTAAGGGAGAGAAAAGACACTTACAGTCTCTTCAGTATTTACTGGAAAACACGTGGGTATAAGTGGACCCTCATAGTAACGCCGTGTTAACTGTCAACCGGAGTTGGTCATAATCAGTTTACCAGACCCATTCCACCTTGCTGAGCCCGTGAACTGGTGTTTTCTCATTGCTTTACACTTGCCAGAAGTCCTTTGCTCTGTGTGACAACCAGACCTTCAGTTTTCTGAAGAAACATCAAAAGAAGCACAGTAAATGACTAAAGGGGCTCTTGACCTTTCTCACTACAGTGACTCTACTCAAGGACACCGACTTCACAGTGAAAGTTGACGCCGTCCCTGAGAACAAACCCTTTCATGTCCTACCCCAGACTAAATGAGAACTCCCAGGACTCATCCCAGACACAGATGTGATGGAAGTCATCTGTTTAACACCAAATCAGCATCATCAAAAATTAAAAGACATTACAGAGGGATGAAATAGACCTAAAAGCATGGATTTAATTGGAATTCAAGTTCTGTTTTTAATGAGCTTATGAGAACCCCTCTTGTTTCTTCTTACTCTGACTCTAACACTAAGTTAAGAAACATTCTTTAAAGAATATTTTGTTCAAACTAATACTTGAGCATGGGGAAAAGAGAAAAAAATCTTATGAAATTCCTTGAATAAATAAGCTAATAAATTGTTAGCACACTTAAGTTTAGTGACACTAATACAAAATAATTACAGATAGTAATTCTCTGTGTCCGCAAGCCTTTTCACAAGATAATGCCAATAGTTTTGTATAATGCAAATGATTTTTCTAAATCTCTTTACTTCTCATGACCATGTATTATTTACATAGGTCAATAAGAATCTTTTCTCCATCCAATCAGAATGTAATTTTAACCCTGAAAGTGCCAGAAATCTCCTATAAATAGTTGTGACAAACCTACAACTCCAGAACCAGGGCTCTTCTTCAGATGTGGACAGGATATTAGTGAAGACATACTAGGAATGCCAGCTGATACCTGCTCTTTGACCCATGGAATCCTGGCCTTATGAGAGCAAATATTGCTTCCAGGCATGGTGGGAACATTGACAAATTTTATTATCTCAGAGAAAGAGGGCTTCCTGAAACTTAAAGGTATTAAAAGAAAAACACATTAGTGGTTAATTAACTGTATCTTCATGTCTGGCCTCAGTAGATAACTGATAGTTACAAAGAAAATAAATCTAGTAAACAGCTATAATTATAGCATTTATACAGCCTCATGAAAGAAGCTCATTCTTTGTCATGGGGCACCTGGGTGTCTCAGTTGGTTAAGTGTCTGTCTTCAGTTCAGGTTATGATCCTGTAGTCCTAGGACTGAGTCCCGCTTTGGGCTCCTTGATCAGCAGTGAGCCTGTTTTTCCCTCTCCCTCTACCTGCTGCTCCCCATGCTGTGCTCTTTCTCTCTGTGTGTCAAATAAATTAAAGTCTTAAATAAAAAGAAGTCAATTCTTGGTCCTAATGTTATATAGATCTACCTTCTTAAACCATATAAGGCTATATTTATATGCTAATAAACATCTTCCATAGCTAGAAAATAAGAGTGGAAATAAAACAAACCTGAAACAAGCCATATACAATCAGAAAATTAAAAAATGGCACAAAGACACACCCTAAAAGCTATGGTAGACGATGACATCCCCCATCTGTGCACACCTACCCTCCATGGCCTCTCATGGACAGGGTGTATGTCCCTGTCCCTTAGTGGGATTTGGCCATGTGCTTGGCACTGGCTGATGGCATTTCAGCACACATGACAGTGTTATGGTTCTAAGTCATTGGAGGCCTCAAACATTTCCACTCACTGTCTCAGCTCCGCTGCTGCCATGATAAGAGTTTCCCATGGATAACTGATGGCCCATTCAGGTGTGTGGCTCTAGGGGCAGGTGTGTGGGCATACTAGGGTCACAGATCTACTGTGTGAAGCACAACCATCCCACCAAGCCCGGTGTAGATCAACAGAACCCCAGGAGACCCACAGACATGTGAGCAATGGTAGATCACTCTCATTCTAAAGCACTGGTTCCAGGGGCAGGGGTGGTTGTTACACAGCAATAGCTGACAGATACACAAGTGGACAGCTGACCACAAGGGGGTGCCGTGGAGCAGGAGTGGCTGCATCCCTTGCTGTCATTGTGCACAAGTGCGCACAACACATCCCACATTCAGAGGCAATTGTCTTTTGTACCCCAAGGTAAAATAAAAATAACATGGTCACCCTTTAAAACACTAGTCCCCCAAACTGGAAGAGATTATGCTGAGTGAAATAAGTCAAGCAGAGAGAGTCAATTATCATATGGTTTCACTTATTTGTGGAGCATAACAAATAGCATGGAGGATAAGGGGAGATGGAGAGGAGAAGGGAGTTGAGGGAAATTGGAAGGGGAGGTGAACCATGAGAGACTATGGACTCTGAAAAACGATCTGAGAATTTTGAAGGGGTGGGGGGTGGGAGGTTGTGGGCACCAGGTGGTGGGTATTGTAGAGGGCACGGATTGCATGGAGCACTGGGTGTGGTGCAAAAATAATGAATACTGTTATGCTGAAAAAATAAAAATTTAAAAAAAAATGAAATAAATATCAAAAGAAAAATAAATAAATAAATAAATAAAAATCTTAAAACAAAACAAAACAAAACAAACAAACAAACAAAAAAAAAACACTAGTCCCCCAAATAAAAGATACTTTAAGGCTTTCCTATAAGTTACTGTCTCCTTACTGAAAGCGATTTTTTCACTAAATATCATAATACCAGTGTGTGAAGACATATCACAACCAAAATGTGAAAATCATGTAAGAAATTTGCTATTTACTCATCGTGGTCAGATTCACCACGAAATTGATTGGTGGTATTTATGGTTTTCTCTTAAGAGAAAACCTGAGGGTTCTTAAATTAATTTTTTAATGAGGGGTCTTTCTATAGACCAGACTTCCTTGTATCTCTTTGGGAGTCAAGTTATTTTCTTTTCTGACATCCTCTGTCTCTGCTTATCTCTTTATGATAAATGCTACCCCTAGCCTCCACTGGTGCCTTCCATGTGTGCACACCCCCTTTGCTTACCTCCCTCTGGGAATTCCTATGGCACTTCCCTCTTCTTTTGTATCACACACCATTATTGTCTTGTGTCTGTCTGTATTTTGAATCTTATCCTTAAACTCTGGAATGTAAATGCCTCTAGCTCCTAACCAGTGCTCAGGAATATTGTCTAATTGCTTGCATAACCACACCTCTGGCACACTCTTCCTTTTGGACCTCTGGTAAGATTGTAAGCTGGGTAATCTTATAAGAAGACATTTGTCTCTGGGCACCCAGTGGCTCAGTCAGGTTTTGGCTCAGGTCCTGATCTCAGTGTGGTGGGACTGAGACCCATGTTGGGATCCCTGCTCAGCAGGGACTTTGCTTAAGATTCTCTCCCTATTCCCCTGCCTCTCACCTCTCTCTCTCTCTCTCTTTCTCAAAATAAACAAATCCTTTAAAAAAAAAAGACAGTATTTTTCTCACGCCCAAAGGGGAGGGAATATAATGTTTGATTACAAACTCTGAGCTGCTCAGATCATCTGGGGCTCTATCCAGTCCATGTCATTTCTATAGCCCTCAGTGGACAAATGAACTTCTTCGAGGCCCATTTTCCTATTTTGTGAAAAGCAATTACTAGTAATGACCTCATACATCTGTCACAAATGTTAAGTGAAACAACATATGTAAAGCATCTAGGTCATAAAGCTAATAGTATAAACTGGTGTGGATTCCTGCTATTTGACCCAAGTGTGGTTCTCTCTGCCTCCGGGATGGGGCCTATAATGTTAGTAATTGCCACCCTGCACCCTAACGCCCTTCTTCATGATTATTCACTAGATAGTTGCATCACTTTTAATAAGGGATCCTACAATTCTTTTTAAAGGAAAAAAAAAAACACATTTCTTCTTCCTCTTCTCCTCCTCCTTCGTCTTCTCCTTCTCCTTGTTTCCCTTTCTTTCTGCTTCTTCTTCTTTAATTGTGAAAGTATCTTACTTTCAAAACAGGAAGGTCTAAAGTTTGAATATTTGGATTTCTCTTTTTAACCCAAGATGTGATCTGAAACACCTCGCAGCAGTACCTGAGAGTGGGAAGTAGCATGTCAGGTGTGCATGTAATTTATCTGGGTACTTCTCAGCCTCAGGAACCTGAGTCCATTTTCAGAGTCTTGTGCAGATTCAGGTGGGAAGAGCAAGACCCCTTATACCGCCGCGTCTCTGTCTCCTCAGGGCACCACACATCTGCCTTGGGCACCGGGCAGACTTCCATGGCCACGGCACTGCTTCCAGCTGAAAGCCTACCTAACTATGGATCTGCCGTGTGCGGTTTTATGAAGTGTTCCCACAGATGTAGAGCCGACAGTTGCCGTGGCACACTTTTAAATTAGTAGAGCAGAACACCCAAGCTAATTCAAGTATTTGATCACAGAAGATTACAAATCAAGTATTTAACAAAACTGAGTATGAATGAATTTTATAGCAAATGGGATCTACTAATATTTCAATTAATATATTATTTCTACATGATCAAAGCAGATCTGTCACCAAAATGAACAAAAATCCGAGCGTGGTATAATGAAATTGTGGTGAGAAGCAGAAACCAAAATGCTTTCTTAGCGTCTTCTAATATAGCCCAGGACAGCCGTCAAGTAAAAGTAGCCCCAGTGACGTGCAGGAGTGGGAGAGCACCTGCTTCGCCACTGGACCATCCACTGAGGGGTGCTGACCAGCTCATGGAGAAATAGAAGACTGAAGGACATGACAGCCGAGGGGCGGCGGCCATCACCAGGCACACAGACACAGTTCATGACAGTGTAGAGTGAATGAATACGTCACAAACACTGTGAGACATTCAAGTCCGACAGCCCCAGGATTTCTGATCCTAGAGTTCAGATGACTGCTCTGAAGAACCGCGAGCAGAACCTTTTCATTAGTAGGATGCTTGAGATTGCCTTTAAATTTTCATGTAAGCATTTATGTTCTAATGCCAGCCTTGGGTGATTTTTTTTTTTTTTCATGTAGAGAGAAGTTATTTGGGGATGAGGGCGAAGGTGGAGAATATCAGCCTAAAACGGTAGTAAAAAAATCCCTGAGGTACGTTACCCATCGTGCACAGAGCTGGTTGGTACTTGAGTATTCTCTTTGAATTTCAGGCTTTCATGTTTTTGAGTGAATTTTTGTAGCTCATGTAGCAAGATCACAACGTTGCTATTCAGAATAATTTAATGTTGGTATGGTCAAGCGGTCTCTGTCATTTTGCAAAGCACTGCTGAGTGTGAGGGTGTGGTCATAGAGTTGAGTTCCCCCAAAACCCAGTAATGGAGGCTAAGAATTGGTGTTGATATAGAGGTGCCTGGAATGTCCCCCATGTCCTCCCAAATCGCTGATCTTCCATTACCCACTTCCCACCCATTCCACAGACAGGCATGTGCTCGGCTATGTGCAGGCACCAGCCGGTTGTGCCGTGATGATGAACATGGCAGACAGCCCTGTGCCCTTGGTTCATGTCACTCCACACGGGCAGTCAGGCACTGAGATGGGAAAGGACAATGCAGTTACATGCCTCTGTTCATGGGGTACTCGTGCCCGACAGGCACTGTCATATGAGAACGAGAGAGGAGGACAGAACTCTGAAATAAAGCCAGACCCACAGGCTGTGCCCTTGAATGCTTTACAGCATTTCTCTCATGACAAAGACTGTCCTTGACCTAGCTTCAGCCTAGCTCCTCAGAGCCCTCTTCTTGGCCTGGCCTCAAGCTTGCCTCCCTTCCTTGTGGGCCTGCATAACCCCGTTTTAGCTGGAAACCCACCATAATAGCCGATCACCCCATATACTTTCAGCAAGAAGCCCCCACCCTGGAGGCCTTGTCTTGGGAATTTCCAACCCACTGACCCGTCTCTCTGCTTCTTGGCTCCAAACGCGCAGCTGCCTTTGCTGGTTTCAGAGTTGAGCCGCTTCTCTCTCCTACTGCAATAGTCTTGAATAACATCTTCTTTGCTATTTTTAACAAGTGTCAGAATAATTTTTCTTGAACACTTGTCGACCAACTCCAGACACTTTTCATCTTCCAAAAATCTTAAATTAGTAAGACTGATGGAAGTACTTGGCTAATTTGAACGGATGGCTTGAGGACCCATCACAAATTACCAAATTGTATGATTTGGACTGTCGGCTAACAACATAGAATGGGATTTGCTTGAGTCTGTTTTTGTCGGTGATGGAAACAGTCTAATAGAAATTGGCGCCCTGCCCACATTGAGCCCTCCACTTCTGTGCTCTGTGTTCTTAGGTTGCTGTAAATATATTAGCTTGCTTTCCTCCCAGGGGCTTCCAATTCCGTGCATGGGATGGAAGCAAGAGCATGAAGCCATTTCAGCAAGACCTTATCCTAATTCTCTTAGGCAGGTCTTAGTGGCTTTGTCACTTGGTCCTGAGGTATGGCTCATCCTACATAAGCCGTTCAGAGAACCACAGGTGTAGCAGGATACAGACGAGCAAGGGAGCATCTTGGATGAGGACTCGGGAAAATTATGCTGAACCAGCACCCACATGGATTGAAGAATTGAGACCACTACCCCAAGGCTCATAATGTCCATAGAGGACCTGCAGACCATGTCCTATGTGTCCCCAAGGGCCTGGCTATGAATCCTGCAGGACATGGTGACTGGAGAGCTGGTTTTTCCCCAGTTCATCATGGCTCCTTTGGACCAGAGCCTGCCTTGAAGGTCATGTACAGCCACAGACCCACAGGTACAGAAAGGCCCAGCCCACAGCCTCCACAGGGACTATCTCTATGACTGCCTCAGATGCGCTCATCAGGAATAAGACCTTCCCATTTCCTCCCTGGAATTGCCTCTCCTCCCAGCTGCCCTTGGCCTCATCTGGCATCTCTTGTTTGGACGGTAGTCTGGTGCATCAGCTCTGGAGAGGCAACCGTGCCCGGGCTTTGGGGAGATAAGGCCAGAGAAGGAATGGAGAGAGACATTTCCTTCCTTTTCATTGCTACTTCCTTTACACAGGAGATGCTGGCTAATTGCCTCTTTATTACCACTTCTCCCACATCAGGATCCCACAGTATGACTTTTATTAGCTTAATTTAAGCGTTAATTATTCCAAATTAAAAAAAAACTTTTCTTTTATTAAGAAGATAATATTTCAATTACAAACTTAAACTAGCCTTATAACAATTAATCAAATGAAATTAACGCATCTCAATATGTGGCACACAGAGACAAACATGTCCTTGTCTTCCAGACACTGCTGTTGGCAGACCTGGTGAAATGTACATTGTGCAGAGAAAATGTCTGGGATCCTTGATGGAGGCCCTTAACCGCATCTGTTAGAAAATGTAGATACCATAATACTGGAAATGGCTTCTTAATTTTATAAAGATAGTATGGGGCCATGTTTTCATTTGGGGGTTAACCTCTTTTACAATATTTACTGTGTGACAATTTACTACTGATGAAGTATTTGTAGTAATTGTTTTTTTTTATGTGTTGCGATAACACAAAAATTGGTTTTTGAAATTAAACTCCCATGAATCTGCAGTGTTACCCAGGATGACGGTTTATGAGTAATTTTGAAGATATAAGGAATCACAAGACGGAGGCCGAGAGGCAGAGGTCTGGGACCTCACCTGGGTCTCACTGCTTCCAGATGTAGGAAGTCCTTAAATGATACAGAAAGCTGTATTTCTTAACCAAAATGGGCACATTTGGTCAGGGAACATATCTATTTTATACCCAGAAAGTCATACAATTTCTATGACACTTTCCAGGGAGCCATGCCCCATAAACCCCCAGTTTCTGGATCTGTTTTCCACAAGCAAGCCTAGTGAACCCGCGCCATCCTGCTGAAAGCAATCCATGGGTAGATTCTCGAAGGACTCAAATATCATTGATTTGTTGCCAGAGTTCTGCCAGTTACTTATTTATAAGATTTCACCGTCCATCCATCCATCCATCCATCCGTCTGCCTATCTAGCCATCCGTCTATCCTTCCAACCATCTTCTTGTCTTTTTTCAGTCTATTTACCCATCCATCTGTGTATTTATATTTCTATCCCTTTCTTGTTTTAATTTTTTTTTTTTTAATTAATAGACTCAGAACAAGGGATAGAGAAGAAGACTTTAAAAGCCCTGTTGTCTCGGGACTAATGAAAAGATCTTTCATTGGTATGAACTTAAGACTTTTTTCTTTTTCCTTTAATCAATAAAGCTTCTTGAGAGCATTTATATGGACAAAAAGCCAGTGTTTAACTAGTGACATGTCCCATTCTAGATGTGAAGGCATCTCCAGGCCCTTCTTACGGTTAGCTAGGAAGAGCTCAGAGGCCCCCTGGGGTTAATTCAATTTGCTCTGTCTCCCACGCAGCACACATAAGTCCACACTGGCTGCCTCGCTTCTGTGACTTTTCCTGTCCAGCAGACAAGCATGGAGAGCAGGGTCCTCCCAGCGCCTCATGCTTCTCCTTCTTCTGGTAGGAGAGTGCTCACTCAGGAATGTTTCCCGCCATGTGCCTGGCAGACATCATTAGTTCAACACGCCCGTGAACATTCCTTTGTGCATAAGACACCAGAGCAGGTGTGCAGGCCTTGGTGGGAGTGGCCAGACCCAGGAGAACTGTTCCCTGTGGGGAGTATCTTACGTGCGTTGGCTAAGGTGCCACTCAGACGTGGCCTGCGTGATGGTGATGGTGATGGTGAAGCAAATGGGGGGCTAACAACCTGCGTGTCCCTGTGGGGGACCATCAGTTCCTGACTTCTCTGAAGGAAGATGTCTCAGCTCTGTGACACATCTTTCCAGAGCTCAAGGACACCCTCTTTCTGAGATTCCCTACCGGTTCAGTAGAGAAGTAAAACACATAGCCGCTGAAACCCAGCCCGCAGACGCAGCTCTGAAGCCGGTCCAGTAAGTGGTTCCAGGCACACCTTTGTTCATGGGGTTGACTCAGGTTCCTGTTAAATGGGATTCCTGGGGCCCCTTCCTCCTCCCTTGCTCGCCACATGTCCCTCCCTGAAATTCGTCATTTCCCCACAAACCTTGCTCGCCCTGGTGTGTCTCTGTGCATTTCAGCTTCCAATCCCTCACCCTGGACGGTCCTTTTCCTCCTCCATGTGCAGGGCTTATACCACATGGAATCAGCCTGCTGGCTTCCAGGAAACCCTGGACACCCCCGACCAGAAGAATGCATAATGAACTAGCATACATTGAACGAACAATTGGATGCATTGATGACGGAGTGAACAGGATCGCAAATGGACGAAAGATGTGCACATGGAGAGCCACAGATGGATGTGACCCTATGGTGTGATGTAGTTTCGGAATGTGTGTGAGATTCGATGGGGTGAGCTCCAGAGCCCACGGCCAACAGAGAAATCTTGAAGCATCTTTGGTGCAAAAAAGTGATTTTATTAAAGCAGAGAGACGGGAGGACCCTTGGGCAGAAAAAGGTGCCATGGGGTTATGAGGAGCAATTGAGTATTTACCACTGCGTTGGGGGAGGTGAGGAAAAAGGGAGGTTTTCAAAAGAACTTTCATATGCTTAAGAGGACCCACAAGATACTGGAGGCCTGCAATTGTCAAGTTAAGGTTGTTTTCCCCTTGACTGAAGTATTAACGTTAAGACAGTTGGGATCTTAACTGAAGCCTGTCACCGCGTTCCTGGGGGTGGGAGTAGGGCTTGCAGGGCGTCAGCCTGTGCTGTGTCCTCAGCAGCCTTCTGCTCCCTCGCCAGGGGAGCCCCCCCTTGGGAGAAGCCCTCAGCAGGGGGCACACATGGGCCTGGAGTTTGGGCTCAAATACACAAATGATCACCAGCGACCCGGAAGACCACAGGCGCACATGGCCTTCCTGAGTCTCTGTCTTTCCAGAAAGCCGGGAAGACCCAGCAGCGGGACTGTGTCGGCACCGAAGGTCTCTGTGTGTTACGGAAAAAGTGGACTGAATGGCAAGAGTGACCTTCCGGCTTCTTGCAGTTGGGAATTCTGGTGCAGCGTCTCCCCAACAGCACATGGGATGTTTCTTGGAGCCTGAACTTGTGGGGAGCTGTCTGCTTGGTTAAATGAATTTATCATCTGGGAGTAAAGTGATTTTTGTTTTCTTTATAATTTTTTCTTGAGTTTTTCAATATTTTTTACAATAAACATAGTCACATTTATAATTAGGGAAAATAGTAGCAAAATGAATCAACACCAAATTTTAAAAACTACCTTTGTTCATCTTGTGTCTGGGAGTATTCAGGAGTGACCTGGGGTCCAAGAGGCCAGGCAGCCTCCTGGAGGAGGTTTGCTTTTTAGCACGACTGAGGTCAAACAAATAGCAACCTTGTTGGCACCAACACTCTCACCTGCCGAACCCCGCTTTCTCAGCCCTGCAGACAGCAGCCCTGCCCTCCTCCTCCTGCATCCCTCACTCCTCTTGCAACACCCCTACCCTTCTTCTGCACCATCCCTGCCCTCTTTCTGCTGTACCCTTGCCCTCCACCTGCAGCATTCCTGTCCTCCTCCTTCAACACCCCTGCCCTCATCCTACTGCATCTCTGTCCTCTTCCTGCTGCACCCTTACCCTCTCCCTGCAGCATCCCTGCCCTCCTCCAGCAGCATTCCTGTCCTCCAACACTCCTGCCCTCATCCTACTGCATCTCTGTCCTCTTCCTGCTGCACCTTTACCCTCTCCCTGCAGCATCCCTGCCCTCCTCCAGCAGCATTCCTGTCCTCTAACACCCTTGCCCTCATCCTACTGCATCTCTGTCCTCCTCCTGCTGCACCACACCCTCCTCTATACCATCCCTGTCCTCTTCCTGCAGCACCCCTGCCCTCCTCCTACAGTACCCCTGCCCTCTGCCTGCAGCATCCCTGCCCTTTCCTGCAATACCCCTGCCCTCTTCCTGCAGCACCCCTGCCCTCTCCTGCAGCACCCCTGCCCTCCTCCTGCAGCAAGTCTGGACAAACACCTGTCCCTGGAGGTGTTCTTTCCCCCTGGCAAATTTTGCATATCAATGAGACCACAGAAAATGTCTTCCTCCCTGTCTGCTGAGTCAACAGGGACCCTGGATGAAGTGTGTGGGGCAGGAGCAAGGCCTGTGCACCAGCATTCGTTGTGCCTTTGAGAAGATGGAGCTGCTTTTAAGAGGTGTGGCCCTCGTTTCCGTCTCAGCTGTGACACACCTGACCTCTGTGCCAAGGGTGGGGTGCAGGTCTGGGCACGCACCAGACCCTGCACCACGGGCAGGAGCAAAGACAGGCCAGTGCAGTCCCCTGCGGTGCTCTTAGAAGGGCTTCTGGGTCAATATGGGGCGCTAGTTTTGTTCTGTGAAAGGCTCAGCCTGCACCTGTGGCATCCATTCCCCTGCTTTATGGGCAGCTAAGGTGACCCTCCTCCACTTACTGAGCCCAGAGCAGTGCCTGTGGACAGAAAAAGGTTAGAAGAATGGGGTGGGGGGGCGCCTGGGTGGCTCAGTGGGTTAAGCCGCTGCCTTCGGCTCAGGTCATGATCTCAGGGTCCTGGGATCGAGCCCCGCATCGGGCTCTCTGCTCAGCAGGGAGCCTGCTTCCTCCTCTCTCTCTGCCTGCCTCTCTGCCTGCTTGTGATCTCTCTCTGTCAAATAAATGAATAAAAAAATCTTTAAAAAAAAAAAAAGAAGAAGAAGAAGAATGGGGTGGGGCAGAATAGTATGTTTGCTTAACCTTGGAAAATAGCAAGAATCCCTCAGATGGACAGGAGCAACGTCCAGGATCCAGGGAGGGAGTTGTGGGGTGGACAAAGTCATGTACAGACCAGTCTGAAACTCATCCTTGCATTAATGTGCCAAGAAGCCAGCCCAGACAGGGAACCACCAGGCAGCTCACCTGGAGACGGCTCTGGAATTGTGAGTTCTGGGGCCTCATAGTTATTTCAATGGAGAAGTGGGCTTGTCATGTCTGCTCTCTTTCTTTGAGTCCTCCGTCTCATTTCACTCAACATATGTAAAGTCTCTAGTGATCCTTCCACTCAGCTTTCCTCCCAGTTACTGACCTAACTACTGCACCTGGGGAATTCTGCAACAGAATTTGTTGTCGAGGTACAGACCCACCGGCGGGGCCTAGTGTCCCAGCCAGGGGTACCAGGACCGCCCCGGAAGCAACCGTAGGAAAGAAGAGACGGGTGGAAGATGACAGCTGCTCTGCTGAGTTCACCTGTGACTTTGCAAAGGCATCTGTGCCCAGCGGCCTGGCCTTGCGCAGCCCAGGCATCAAAGGCTCAGCCGGCCGGCTCACATGTTCTTCCCCTCCAGGCCAAAAACCCTCATAGGAGAACTCTGACCGTGCACTCTCCCCTGTGGGTCCTTGGGGACTTCTCTTCATGAAGAACCTGGGCAGCAGACCGGGGTCGATCTGGACACTGGCGGTCACAGCTGACATGGCCAGGCTGGCATCCCCCTCCCTGGCCAGCCAGACCTCAGATGCCCCCCCCTCTGGTCAGCTGGAGGAATGGAACATGAGACGATGAAAAATAAATGGATTCTCTTCTTCTTCTTATCAAATTCTTCTTTTTTTTTTTTTTTTTTAAGATTTCATTATGTATTTGAGAAAGTGAGAGAGAGCCAGGAGCAGGAAGAGAGGGGGACGGCAGAGGGATAGAGAGAAGCAGACTCCCCACTGAGCAGGGAGCCCGATATGGGGCTCAATCCCAGGATCCTGAGATCACAACCTGAGCTGAAGGCAGATGTTTCACTGACTGAGCCACTCAGGTGCCCTCCTCTTCCCAAATTCTTATCTTTATTTTCTTTGCCTACTTTAGAATATAAGTTATTTGAGATTTTTCTCATTTTTTCCATTTCTTGGCTAACATTGAGTTTATGTTTAAGGATATATACTGTACTATAGATTGTTGTTGGATTCTGATATTTAGGGTAATTTTGTACGGTTGCAAGTTGATAGCAGGTAACCATGGTTTCAGGCTTGTGGTGAGTATAGATTGAGGGGGCTAATGCTGGCTGAAAGCAGTGTGTGTGTCTGTGTGTGTGTGTCCTCGTGTGTGAACGTGTCTCCGTGTGTGGGTTTCTGCGCTGTGTTCTGGAACAGAACACACAAGACCCACAGCAACAAGCATCGTGCGCTCTGCCAGTCTTGCTGATGAGACCAGGGGTTCTGTTAGAGGGGACAGATCACCTTCGTTGTTGCCTTGCTCCCATCCCCTGTGCACCTGACACATCTCCTGGCAAGTTCAGTGACGCCTGAGGCCCTGGAAGTGTTCTGATTGACCTCTACCTTCTCCTGCATCGACTCAGCTTTGTTGCTTTCCACATGGCAGGATATGCCTTTCTGGGTCCGTCCACCAAACCTTCTCTAAATCTTTGCTACATGCTTCCCAACTGATGTGCCTGCTTCACGTCCGTGCATGACCTGCTCATGCACACCCCATCGTGCATGCTTCCCCTGTGCACAGACCCACTCATGCACATCCCACCGTGCATACCCCACCATCCAGGCCCCACTGTGCACGCTGTCTGAGTGGCCACACCCAGTGCCCTGAGGACCCTGCTTCCCTGGAAATGCCAACTTGATTCTAACACAAATTTGATTCAGTCCAGCAAGGCCCGTCTCTGAAGGAGCCCTGGCACCCATCCTTGACCACCATGGACTTCGAGAATCTGCAAAGGGAGCCAGCTGACTGATTCTCTCTTTCTCTTTTCATCTCAGACGTCACAGCACAGCAGTGAGGAGCGTGCAGTCCCTGGTCTACTTCCCTCATGGTGTAGATGAGGTGAGTCCTTCAGCTGCCATCCCAGCTCCCAGCACCAGGCAGAAGGCAGTGTCCGCATCTGCCATTCCTTCCACAGAGGCTCTGCTTGCAGCAGTTCGTCTGCTGTTCAGAGTGACCGCAGGGCCCCAAACAGGTGCCCGAAGGAGGCTTGGATGTCTGCTGATGGAAAATGGAAGCATGATGTGTTCAGTCAGAGTTCACAGACCCAACAGTCCCTCTTCCCAGAGACAGCTGTGATCAGTGACCTCAAGTCACTGAGCCCTGAGGAGCAAGGCCTTAGTGTTGACAAGCTGGACCCATAAAATCCACTTTAGATGATGCTTTCATGGTCCTTACACTTTGTGTGTCCCTTCCGCCATCGATGCCAGGGCTGTTTCCAACTTTTTGGCTATTATGTACCTCTAGAAACTTCAGGGTACAAGATTCTGTTTGGACACCTGTGCTCAATTCTTTTGTGTATTCTGGGAGTGGAATTACTGTGCCAAGTGAAAGAAACCAGACACACACAAACTATACGTTGTATCATTCCATTGATACGAAACACCGAGATTAAGCAAAACTATAGATTCAGAAGGCAAAATCATGGTTGCCAGGAGCTAGGTAGGGCAGAGGATGTGGGAGCGACTGATTGATGGTCATGGGGTTTCTAAATGGGGTGATGGGAAAAGTTCTGGAAGCAGAGAGTGTTAATGATCACAGAACATTATGAAAGCCGTCAAGGCCACCAAAGTGCACACTTCAAACTGGTTATTCTACGTGTATTGTACCACAAAAATTCACATACGAAAATAGAATTTTTGAGGGGAGTGTGTGTGTGATTTTGATGTACAGAAAAAGTTGGTTGAGAATTGGCAACAATCTATCCAGCATAGGTTTTGCTGAAGATAGATAAATGGAATAGTTGCAAATTGAGAACCAATTGCTTTTGCTCGATGTGGGATATAATATGGTTAGCCGTAGAAACCTTACCCTCATCACTCAATCTAAACCTGTTTCTGTTCCATGGAAATACACAGAAAGTAGGTTTCAGCTCACATTACAGCGGGTGCTTAATGAGTATGGTAAGTAAGCAGAGTTTATCGCATACTTGATTTACACCCAATGTCACGTCACTTTTTTTTGTCTTTGATGTTGGGAAGATCAGGCAGAGAGAAGCGAGCGTGTTCGAGTGATCAAGAAACAGATAAATTTCAAAAGCACGGCCATGCTTTTATCATTCCTCTTGCAAAAAAAAAAAAAAAAAAAGGGAAAATGATGTTTTGTTTCTTTGTTAAATGTGTATAAGCCTGAAAACAGATGTCATTTCACTGATATCTTCAAGCCATTAGTGGGGATATAAAAACTAGAGCTACCCATGGGGGAGAAGACTTTGGGCCACTTTACAGCTGTGTACACAGCGTATAAACGTTTCAGTAATGAAAATGGGATTCAGAATGAGCAGTCAACATTCAATGAAAAAACAACAGCCATATATTTTCGTAAAACTCACTTGCAAAATGTGTTTCTCATCTATGAGCCATTTATATGCAAACACACGCTTACACAACATGTTTCTGGCAACATCAAACAGAGCTTGACCTGGTTAACCCCTTCTTGGTCAATAAATATGTCAGTGCATTGAAATTATTTCAGTGACATTTGATTTTATGGTGCCTAGAACCCAAAGTGATTATTTAAAAAAAAAATACAATTAAAGTTCTTTTAACACAGACATAAAACTTGCTGAGAGGACCCTCTTTTAGAGCACTTACCCAAACTTTAAAAGATCCATTACTCACACAAGCATTTTATGTGGTGCAATTTCCAGTCTTTATATCAGAACTCGGGAAATTACAGCACAAACAGCAGTCTCCACTGCCCACAGACCACCCTCAGACGCTACCATTCCCCTAATGGGCATAAGGATTGCTTTTCAGAACATCCTTCTTGCAGGAAAATGCAGCATGAAAAAGCATTGAAAGGGTCTTACTGAGTACAGGAGAGCACAGATCTCCCTGCCACACCCTCCCGCTGTGTAGCTGTGAATGCCCCCCCCCCCGGCCACCCCCAGGCATGGGCTTCTGGCACATTCCCTTCTGCATTCCCAGTTCAAAGGGCTTGGCAGACAACATGCCAGCCAAATGTGTGAATGAATAAGAGAATAAATGCGTGAATGTTCTTTAGTTATGGGACACATTAAAACTTGACGTGGCCACAGAAATGTTTTTGTTTTGTGACTGATTACACTGTCACATTTGTTATCAGTTTGGAGCACAAACCTTCCTCCAGGAAGTGTTGTGTCCTGCCAGCGTCATCGGAATATCCATTGACTCCCTGCCAGGACCACATCCAGGACCTTTACACACACACACACACACACACACACACACACACATGTGTGCACGTGTGCACACATATATCAGAATATATATATATAAAATGATACTATAGTCAAGTAAGATGCATGTGTGTCTGTGTGTGCATGTGTGTACAGCTCCATAGAATTCATGGACACACATGCATGTTTCTCACCTGAGCTGTCACATCAGAAAAATGAACGATGGAAGTTTAAGCAGGAGACTTCACATAAAGCTACATGGATGCAGATGTCAATGAGGGACGCCGGTGACTGAATGGCAGGTCAACGTCTTCACTGCCTGTGCGATCAGGAATAAGCCAGCCCAGCTTGCCCTGCCTTAATTCCCCCAGATGAAAAGTAAAAATGATAGAAATGCCTTCTCCATGATGTCATGTAAGGACTGAGTCCCTAAGGCAGCCCCTTAGAGCAGTGTTGGCACAGAGTAAGGGGTCAGTCAGTTCTGCATTTGAGTTGACATCCTTTCCACTTAACCCAAGCCAGGGCCAAGCTCAGAATCTTGCACAACTAATGTATTTGCATGTATATAAGAGAAAATCAGATGGAAAAAGCAAAGAGAAATGAACACATTCATAGTCATCGTAGGAGTTTTAAATCTCACTTCTCAGAAATCAACACATACAATATAAATACACAGGCATAGACTCATTCTCCTCATAAACTCAAAGAAAATCAACATCTCATCCAAAAATGGAATTCAGACCTGTATGTCTGATTACAACGCACAAATTATAAGCTAGTAGCAAATGGCAGAACAAAAATATATTCATTGGAAATTTATTAATACCCTTTTAGTAACCCTGTGTGAAAGCCAGAAGCAAATCTTAAATATGAAAATCATATGAGTGATAAGGTCATTTAACCTCTCTGTAGTTACTTTCCAATTAATGTAAACAGATACTTTACAAGATATGCACACATACAGACATTTTAAACACAAGGAACAAAATAAGCTAGCGCGGAGGAAATTTGCCCAAAATACTGGATATTTCTGTAAGAATCCATAACTTCACAGAATTTCAAGTGTAAGCAAATTTCTTTAGAACTTCAGCTTCAGAAAGACCTCGTGTTCGCAGATAAACATATCTCTGTTCATCTTTTCTTTAATTTGTTAGAAGCTGAATCTCAGTATTTACGTGTCTGATTGACGACCCTCAAAGAACGCCTCCCGAGGGGTGCAGGGTGTGACAGCAGAAAGGTTGCCCCTGAAGATACAGAAGAAAGTCAAAGCCGGGACCTCACAAAGAAGGAGGGGGCTCTGGATTTGAGGCATTTTGCTTCTCCTATTTAAGTAAAAGCAAACACAATGAGTGGAGGTCTTGGAAAAAACTGTAAGCTGCTTGCTATAATTATAAATGATGTCAAATTTATCATTTTTTTTATAATTCCAAATGTTTAGAGCATGGAAATCACAAAAATCATAGTTTTGTATTTAACTATATAACACCTTTTAAAATTCTTTTTAAACATTTAACTGTTCTGTTCTTTAAAAATGTCAAAATAATAATGTTGTTTCTAAAGAAACCGCTTCATCCTCATCTTTCTGAAAAATGTATTAAAAACTTACTTGTGTGTGTCACTTTTCAGGGGGTCTATGAATGAGAACACGGAGAAGCAGCCCATGAAATGTAAGGCTTATAACTGGGTGGTCAGACCCAGGAATCAGACACATAAGGATTAAAACACAGACCAACGCCCACACCAGAGATGAACGTCGTGTCTGGGACCATGGTGATGACTCTGTGTGTCTCTGTGTGTCACAGAATGGTATTGAGTCACCTTGGCAGACAACTGGGTTTGGAGATGGGGAACTAAAACGTCCATATCGGACCCACTAAGTCTGAGAAGTCATAGTTTTCTAGGAAATACGCTGAGAGGAGGGCTGGATGGGCTGGGACTTAAGGAAGAGCTGAAGACTGAAGGTACACAGTTAAGACTCCTCAGTGTGTTGATGGAAATTTCCCACCAGCTGCCATGGGTTTGGTTCCACAGGAAGCCGACTTGGGGTGGGGTGGGGGCGCATTAGCACGTCAGAAGTTGATGAGAGCAAGCTTGGCTGAGAAATATATACCCTTAATTTTAAGCTTACGTATTTTCTCCCCATACTCTTCTACCTGCATTGGGTGCATCACGTTAATCTCCTTTTTCAAAGGCTGGTCCCTTTACTAATCTCCATCTCCCAAGCCATCGCTCCTTCAGGGAATCCCACTCTGTCCCGTGTCATCACAGCTCCCTTCAGCACTCCTGCTGTTTGCTATGCTCTTCTCTCTCCCACCATCTCCCTGCTCTGGTCTCGGTCTTCAGCCACAGACCTGTATTTCCACTTTTCCTTATGCCTAAACATTTCTAATGAGGTGTCTACTCCTCCTTCCCATGGACTTCAGTCTCCTTCATCCTACATCCCACCTGCCTTTCACTTGTCCCACTCACCCGGACTGTAGTTTCAAGGTCATTAACAAAGGCTCTGATGTCAAATCCACTTGTGCCCATCTCATACGACCTCTCAGCATTATCTGGAATGAGGGAGAGCCCCACTGTTGAAGAGGTGCTCTCTCCTGACCTCAGTAAGGATGCGGCCAGGGCTCCTCCTGCCCCAGTGGCCACCCCCCTTCTTGTCTCCTTGCTTCATTCTTGGGCCCCACTTTGATCCCATGTGGTTCTTCTAGGATTTGTCCTGCACGCATATTTTTCTTACACTGGATTGCTTATGGCTGTGGGTTTAACTATTATCTTCAGGATGATGACTTTCAGTTGTGATTCTCCATCCTAGACTTTTCCTCTGATATCCTGGGATCCCCTTGACATCTCCACTTGAACTTCGCTTGGGTATCTCACCTTGATCTGTCAAATACTGAACTCTTGGTTGCACCCTCACATACTTCCTCTCCAGACTTCCACATTTCTGGAAATCCCATGGCTGCTAGGCCATTGCTAATTTCCGATTTCTCCTTTCCCCTCCCTTCTCCCTGCCCCAGGGTCAATAATCCCATCAGGCTTCCTCTGTAGTGAGATCTGACCTCCTTCCTCTTCCCCGAGTGCCCTGTCCCCCTGCGCCCACCTTTCCCTTGCCTTACTGACAGAAGCTCCTTGCGCTGGGTCGTCTTCTCTTGCTCCTTTCCATATAGTTTCCTTACAGCAGATGACCTCCTGGAAATACAAATCAGTTCTCATTTGTCTGCTCAAAACTTTCCAAAGGTTTTTCAATGTGCTTAGAATATAATAAAATTGTATTTTATCCTTGCAGGAGTTTGGATGAATTCACAACGACCTACCTTTTCTATTTCATTCTACTTTCTTTCTCACTCCGCTGTCTCATATCCAATTAGTCTTTTCTCAGTTCCAACTTCTTCCCAAGATCCGTCTTAACTCAGGGAATATTGTCGCCTCTCCCTGAAGGAACCCCCTACCCCTCTTCCCTCCTTTGAGTTGCCCTTCCTTTGCTCTTCCCCAAGTCCCAGCTTTGATGTAACATCCTCAAGAAAGTCTCCCCAGGCTCTTTCTCTCCACGGTATGCTCCTTCTTTAACTAAGGTTCCCGTTTCCTTCTTATCACTTAACACACTTTATTCAAAGCTGGTCTTCCTCCTCCACATCACAAGGGTGGGGATCTCATCTGTCATGCTTGCCCAGGTGCTCGTGGATATCGCAGGATGAGGAAAATCTGGATGTTAAAGGGACTTCTCATAGGAAAGACCACTAGAGGAGAAATCATTGTTTTCATTGTAATTGCCTGAAATAATAGCAAGACGTTCAGAAGGCAGAGCACAGAATTTGGCAAAATACAAAGATGCAAGTACGAAGATAATATTCTATATCTCTTGGGTTGTTTGTACCTCACATGCGATCAAGTACACGGAGTATCCAGTGTGGCTATCCAAAGTCAATAAAAGACCAGAGAAGACATAAGGGTAGATAATACTGAGAAAGATTTTAAGGTCTGTTGAGGAGGAATTATAATACATCCTTGAAGAATTGTTTATAATGTTTTGAGTCAAATGTATGTACAGAGTGGAAACACACCTGTAGAGTGGAAACGATCATTAATTCAGACATCGATCACCATGAAGGAACACCTACAAATATGCATGTGTATGAATACACACACACGCGCGCCCGACTGTGTATCGCCACACTGCAAGGTTCTTGACAGATCATTTCTCTAAATGGTCTGCAGGCTCTTAATAAATGTATCTGCCTCTATTTATTCCCAGAACCCAGATTACTTATTTCCTACATGTGCCAGGCACGCCTGTTGGCATGGGAAAGATCCTTCAACAACAACAAACGGCAGCTAGCTGATGTGTCAGGTGTTGGGAGCTGCCAGGGAACAAGACAGGGAGAAGAGATCATTACTGGGAGAGCTGCGCTTCCATTCAGATGGTCAGGGACGGCTTCAGGGACACAGCCACAGGTCGACAGACAGATAGGTGGGGAGTGGCGTGCACCAGGTCAAAGACAGCAGGTACAAGAGCCCTGAGAAATAGGGAATGTGCTTGACAGAGAAGACAAGGACCCCTCTGCCTGAAAGAGGTGGTGAAAGTGTAGAGGGGCCAGCAGCAGGGGCCAGTCACCTTCTGGTTGGGAACCTTGTTGGCCAATCTGTGACACTGGTTTTCCCCTGAGTGAGATGAGGAGCTTTGGTGGGCATCTCCAAGAGGGATGGGATCGACCTCCACTCCGAGGAGACAACTCTGTTGAAAGCCTGGGGTCAGGAAGGTGCAGACAGCGGTGACCACCAGTCAGAATCTAGATGTGCTTTGAATGCAGAGACACACTTCTTGCTGATGGCCTCAATAGGAGGGCCACAGAAAGAAAGAAGACAGTCTAATATGCTTGGCCCAAGCAACGGACAGCAGGATTTCCATTCACGGAGATGCATGGAATTAGGGGCAGGCCATGATGGGGAGGGAAGCCACTGTTTTTACAGATGATGTTGTTGCTGGCTTACTGAAAAGATTTCAGCATATCCTGAAGAAGATATGGGAAAAAGAGGAATTGTCTTGTTCTTTTTATAACCCCCCAAACTCCGTCTTATGCTTTTCCTGTGGAGAAATTCTAGAAAGGGCCAGTTCGCCCTGAGGTTCCTCAGCCGTCTGTGAGCGCTCTCCCTACAGGTGGCCACATACACTGTGCCATATTGCAATTATTAGTCAATGTGTCCCAAGGATGAAGGCTTCATAGGTTACTGTAGACTCCAGAACATTCCCCATTGCGCTCATTGTGGGACATGTCAGTTTTCTTCCTTTAGTGGAGTGAATATCTATACCCCAGTTGGCCTTTCAAATATTTTTTAAATGCCCTAAATCTTCCTCACAGCCTACTTTCTTCACTTTTAACAGAAACATCTCTTTATAAATATTTATATGTGTTTTGATTTCTCTGGCCTTGCAAATGGCCAGGAGTGGAGCATCCAAGCCTGAGGGAGATGAGGTAGACACTCCTTCATTTTCTCTTTTCGGAAATCGTGGGGACACCCAGACTATCTGTACGTAGAACACCTTCTTCACTTTTGAGCAGCCTGGCCAGACTGAAGGGAGTCAGGTCCAGCTCTTCTGTTACCCGTAACTGGTAATTTTCCAGATTAATATCACACTTAAAAGACACATGTTTTTATTATCTGCATTTTCAGCCAAATCCTTAACAATTATTTTGTGATTTTTTTCTTCCTCTGAAAAACATCCTTAACTTGATTTCTCTTCATAGGAATCATGCCCTAACAGCCCCCAACCCCCGCAAAAAATAAAATTAAATTTAAAAAACTGTGACAATGTGCTCTATTGATTCTTTTTTAATCTGTGTAGTAACCAGGTTGTGAATTATGGCATATTTCTGGGGACCAAGGTCATCAACGGCAGCAGAGGTAAGGACAAGGGACAAAATTACAGAAGTTTATTTCTTCTCACGTAAGACATCCCAGCCAAGTGCTCTAACAGTTTCCAGTGTGAACATAAGGTATTGATTCAAAGCTGCCACCTGCTACTTAGCCACGTCGAGAGGCAGGGGCTTAATGTATCAGATGCCATTTGCTATTTAGTCTCAGCTGGTAGGCCAGAATCAATATCCTTAAATCAAGGATCTCTATATTAAGCAAGAGCAGGGACATTCATTATAATTCTGGCCCTTTCCCACTGTTAGCATGTGGAAGCAGGCACATGGCTCTGGCTTTCCAAACCACGTTGCCCTGAATATCCACTCTGTGCTCTTCTCCACAATTATATTCTCTCTGTACTAAAGTCTGGAACAGGCTCACACTAAGGTATATTGTCCAAAAAATACTTTGACTGCTTGAGAAGATTGAATTCTAAAAGGTGATCTAATAGCACTGGCTTTGAGAATTAGATGAGAGTTAATTAATCAATGTAAAATGAAGGTAACTCTGGTCCGACAGTGTAGGAAATAACACCAAAGTCAAGAAATCAGTAAGTACAGGGGAAACCAGAAACCTCGAGCTTTCCTGAACACAACACAAAACTCATCTCCAGCTTTCTCAGGATCTGCATCGACTTGTGTTAGGAAATACACCGGTATATCCAAAAATCTTGAAGAGTTTCTTGGTCTCACCCTCCAAGAGAAATTCCTTAGGGAGTGCCCAGTAGTTTCCTCAGCAGTGTGCGGAACCTCTTGGATAACAGTTGGGTGTAAAATTCAAAGGTCACTGCCATTGTGTTCCTTCTTGTTCGGCCCTTTGATAAAAGTCAAATTTAAGCTGATAGGGCTCCAATTAAGTCAGTTCTACTGGGAAATGGACCAGGGGTATGTCCATTTTGGGAATCTTCAGTTATACTTGAAATTTTGGGGAAAATTTTAAATTCTAAAATAAATATTAGAAAGATGTTACTTTATACTCCGCTGGACCAAACACAATACAAGATAGAGCAGGAGATTTACCTCAGTTGGGTAAGGAGGGACCCTGGGGACAAAACCACCATAGCCAGGGTGTGCAGGTTGCAAAGATGGGACATTCTACTCAAAGCCAAGGTTTCCCTCCAAACTGTGAATTGGACCCATCAGAAGGTTGTTACTGCTTTTTCAAATATTTTAGCAGAATTTTGCTAAAGATTCAAAGGGCATTTGAAAACCCTTGGGTCTGGATCAGCATCATCCCATCTGGTTCACACAGAAAGTTTCTGAATCTGAGCCATTAAAAATCCCCAAAGCTAATAGTTTTGTAGCACACACCGTGCACCAGGATCTGTTCTAGTCAATTTACTTAATTCATCCTCATGTATTCTCCCAAGCCAGTGACTAACATTAGCTTCCACTGTTTACCACGAGGAAACAGAGGCACCAAAAAGCTATGGACCCCTCTGGGCTGCCCTGCTCTTGGGTGATGGGTTTGGATTCAGATCCAGGGTCTGCCTTCCCAACTGCAGGGCTACCTCTCTGCCTAACCACAGACAGATTGTATCTTAATTTATTTATTTATTTTTAAAGATTTTATTTATTTATTTGACAGAGAGAAATCACAAGTAAGCAGAGAGGCAGGCAGAGAGAGAAGAGGAAGCAGGCTCCCTGCTGAGCAGAAAACCCGATGTGGGGCTCGAACCCAGGACCTGGGATCATGACCTGAGCCGAAGGCAGCGGCTTAACCCACTGAGCCACCCAGGCGCCCCTCTTAATTTATTTTTAAGTAAGCTCCACCACAGAGCTCAAACTCATGACCTGTGATCAAGACCTGAGCTGAGATCAAGTGTTGGACACCTAACTGACTGAGCCACCCAGGTGCTCCCACAGTTATTTTAAAACTTAATTTGTACTCCACCTTTTTATTTTCAGTGAAACAATGAGAAACTCCCAGAACTACAGGGGCTTTTGTCATCTGTCTTTTTTCTCATGTAAGACATTACACTTCTCAGTATTGAAAAACAACAAGAAAATTGTCATGGAAATTTCCAGAGCTAGCCGGCAGAATGTCTGCATTGCCATGGAAGGACTACGGATGCGGTGTTGTTTGTTTCTATACCCAGCGTCAGTTAGTGCTGGGCACCACACCAGGGAAAATGGAAGTGAGGGGAGGAGCCCAGCAGAATCAAGGTCTCCAGAAGGACCAAGGTCTAAGAGACTCAGCAGACATCTGTGTTGTCACCATCAGTGTGCCCTCACAGAAATTATAATAACAATGCATGAACAGCAATCCTTGCAAGGTCTCAAGCACCCTCCTGGGGACCAAGCCCTGGGCTGTTTCTCTCACCGTATGTCTTTGAAAACTCACAAGGGCCCTTCAAGGAGAGCCCAATGCCACCCACATATCTTCTGGCTTCAATGCCAAGACTCTTCACTGTTAGGATATGTTGCTTCCTATAAACAAAGAAGAACGAAGCCTCATCTCGGATCCACTGCAGGCACCTGCAGATCAAGCCATGGAGCATGCTCCTTCATCTACCTGAGCCAGCCCTGCGCGCCATGGGAGCTACCCATCACAGACACATACAGGTGAAGAAGGTGTCATTCTCACTGTTAACACTTATGGGCAGGAAGGGCTAATTCCCACTGAGAAGTGTGGAGAAATATCCATGGAGGGAAGAGCCAAGTAGCTGAAAGTTAAAGACTGAGTAGGACTTTATGGCGAGGAGGGGGTGGACAGTACCAACTTAGGAAAAGGAACAGCAAAGGGACAGAAAGAGAAAGTCGTTTTCACTTCAACAAAGAAACCTTGGAGAGAATGGAAATACCTCTCTAAGTCAACTAAAACACAATAATTTCCACCCAAGGTAAAATTGTTATTCAAGATAAAAATGAAAAGAAATTGCACAGATGATTCAAGATTAAGGGAACTGAATGTAGATTTAGTTCCCGCAAAGGTAGCCTTGGCATTGGAAGCGCGGTTCCACACCACAAGAGCAGGTGGAAAGGACTTTGGAATCACACACTTAGCCTCACTGTGCAGAGTTTTAAATAAATGCTGTTATGTGACCACCGCCCTTTGCCTTAAAAATTGGTGTTTACTCACTCTGCTGCGGAAAAAGGCTTGCACAGAACATGTTTCTCACCAGGGTTTTTAAATATTTACATCTGCTGATTAATAATTTATCATTGGCATTCAGGACCTCAGACTCATGAATAATTGACGTGTTCGTTTAAGATTTGCAACTGTTCTGGATAATGATGGAGGGCAGCAGTCTGGTCCCCGGCACTCCGATGGTGAACGTTTACAGGGAAATTGGGCCTTCTTTGGGTTTTACAGAGGTTGGAAATAAAGATATAAGCAAATAAGGCAGGAGAATAATTGTATGTGCCAGATGTTCTCTCTATTAAGGGAGTAATTGGCACAGAGGGAAAGTCTCTATACTCACGGCAACAGGAACAAGTAGATTTTATTGGCTCCATTTTCAGAAGGAAGGAGCTCAGGAAATTTGATTCAATTCCACACGGCCTCCCTACCCTACTTAAGTCATGGAAGAGTAGTTTGAAATAGTAAAAATATGTGTGTCTCTGTATGCAAATGTGTACACGTATGCACACAGGCGTGTAATATACATATACACATATATATCTCCAATCACCACCAGTTTAATTATTGTGATAGTGTTTTCAAGAAATGGAAACTATCTGATAAAGAGAAACAGAGAAATGAGTCCAGGGTTTTGTGGGACTGCCTGCTTACCTGTCCTCCTGGTCACATCGAAATCTCTGTGGACAATTTCTTTCCAAGAATTGCATGTTAGTTATTGGCAGTTTGATGGAAAAATAATCTTCTCTTTGAAAATAGGAAGTCCAGGGGCACCTGGGTGGCTCAGTGGATTAAGCCTCTGCCTTCAGCTTGGGTCCTGATCCCAGGGTCCTGGGATGGAGCCCTACATCAGGCTCTCCGCTCAGCGGCGAGCCTGCTTACACCCTCTTACTCTGCCTGCCTCTCTGCCAGCTTGTGATCTCTCTCTGTCAAATAAATAAATAAAATCTTTAAAAAAAAAGAAAAAGAAAATAGGAAGTCCAACTTAGAAGATCTATACAAAGAGAAAAGAAGAAAATAGTGTCAATTTTAGTATATGTGCTGTTAACGTGAGTTCAAGACAAAACTAGTGCATGTAACTGTTCACTGAGCTGTCCTTCTGGCCCCTGGCAAGTCGGGGTGGGGTTCGGTGAGTTATCTCCTGCATGGGTCATGGGCCATGGCCCCACCACAAGAGAGGAGTGTTTGGTAACTATTTCTCTAAGTTCATTCATATGTTCTTCTTGAGACTATGCCCTATTAGCTATATGGTTTGTCCCATAGGAGTCCTCATTTCTCAACTAAAGAGCTCATTCTTAATTTATTCTTTTCTTTTATAAAATGGCTTTCTAACTCTTGTCAAGGTAACCGCAGAGACAGTTTCACGGCACTGTGATTTCTGGGGGTGATATTTCAAGTACAATGGAAGACAACGGGTAAATTTGTTTTTTTGTTTTGTTTTGTTTTGCTTTAAGATTTATTTGTTTTTGAGAGAAAGACAGAGAGAAAGAGTGCAGTGAGCATGGGGGGCAGGGGAGCAGAGGGAGAGGGACAGGCAGACTCCCGCTGAGCAAGGAGCTGATGTGGGGCTGGATCTCAGGACCCTGAGATCATGACCTGAGCCTAAGTCAAGAGTCGGATGCTTGAGTGACTGAGCCACCCGGCACCGTTGGGTAAAGCTGTCTTCTGAGGACAATCACAAATGCCATCCAAACCAACGTCCACACTTCTTACTCAGAAGATATTTGAAGATCCTGCCCCTGATGTGCTAGAAGCGGAGCCTCCTTGTCACAGGCCTGCTTGCGCTCTCCCGTGTCCCCGCAGCTGGCGGCATCCCATGGCCCAGTGCGCACACAAACAATTGCTCATTTGCCAATTTTGACTGACCTTTCCTGGCCTGCCTTCCCGGGCCTATGACGTCTTCTTGACCCCAAACTTCAGGTTGTGCCACTTAAGACAAGTTTTCGTGTTTGTGCAGTCAGAAAAGAAAGTGCTGGTGGAATCTTCTGGCAAGAGCCTGAGCTAGAGGGAACAATATGGGATTAGAAGTTGGCACCCAAGGTGGACAGGGAGAGCCCAGAAGTAGTTTGTCTTCTCCCTTCCTCTCATCTTACTCCTGTCCCATGCCAGTCAGTGTCCAAGCTGGTAGGAATCGGCTGACATGCGGGCAGGGTTGTATGGCAGGAGGTGGTGGGGAGTAAATGCACCTGCACTATAGAGGGAGCGCGGAAGGGTCGAGGATGAGACCTGCTGGCAAACAGGAGGTCCTGCCACCCCTGCCACCATCACCCCCGAGAAGGGACTGAGAGTCTTCATGCACTTCTCCAAGCTCAAGTCTGGAGTGAGACTGGAGCCCACTGTCTTGCCAAGTCAACAAAGTTAACAAGTCAGAATCTACCATTTCCCCTATAAAATGGAACAGGACATGAAAGATACTTGAATGCATTCTTTTTTTTTAAGATTTTATTTATTAATTTGACAGAGAGAGATCACAAGTAGGCAGAGAGGCAGGCAGAGAGAGAGGGGGAAGCAGGCTCCCTGCTGTGCAGAGAGCCCAATGTGAGGCTCGATCCCAGGACCCTGGGATCATGACCTGAGCCAAAGGCAGAGGCTTTAACACACTGAGCCTCCCAGGCACCCCAAATGCATTCTTAACACCTACAGAAATATGTTTTATAGGAGGAAATGACTAATTGTCAACCTGAGCTAAATTTTATAAAATGGAACATGTTCAGAGTAGATTTGTTGAAACTTTACTTTTTTAAAAAAATTGAAGATCAATTAATTAAAGGTCATTAGATTGGCAGAAATGTGCTTTGGGTTCGAGCAGGGATATAAACGTGTGTACGGAACATGAAAACTGCTTTAAGGTGCTTTCTATGGGAGGCTTGGGGAGCAGAATGCTGTGTAACACAGGGACGACTTCTTCTACCATCATCAGAAAGTCAGGGGTAGCGGACGGCAGGAGGTGCCCCAGGATGGTGTCAAGAGCACAGGATGAGCCATGAGGAGGACAGAGGGTGGCTGCTGCTTCTGGCTTTCCTGGCACCCACAAGCAGCCCACCTCATCGGCCATAGAGACACTGGCATGTGGATTGCAGACCCCGAATCCACTCCTGGTGGTCCTCCAGCCACAGCAGGCAGGGGCTCCCATCTCAGGGCTAATTCTAACATTTCATACAAGCCTGTCTCACTGACGGTTCACCATCCCGGATTTCAGGGGGAAGGAAGTTTTGCAAACGTGGCTTTCAAACGTCCAGCCCCTTCAGTACATGAAAGACAGGGGTATACAGGGCAAGAATGTTGGCTCAGTGTTAGAAAACAATTTAAAGGCTAAGACTGATGTTAGGTTTCTGGGAAAATCTAATTCCCTGATTAAAAAACACACATGCTTGAGAAGAAATTCCTCCTTCTTTGGAGGAGGACACAATGTCTGGAGAGATGGTTTCCTTTTGCAGTCCTGAATGTTCAATGTTCAGGCTCAAAGTCAATTAAGTGAAGCCAAGAGAGAAATGGAATGTCTCCCATCCTTGATGGCACAGATCTATCAGAACTCACAGCCGCGAAACTGCTTACCTCTAGCCTCCGGGTGAATGAGACACTAAATTCTCCAGGTTGTTGGTTGGATGTTCCTTCCTACAAAACCAGAAGAGCCTTCCTCCCATGGCTGTGCGATCCACTGCCACAGCTGAGAGAAAGAACACAGCAGAACTTGGAAAGAGCAGGCAACTGGACATTTGGGAAACCGTCGCTGATGTCATGAAGAAAGTGTTGGAGCTTTGCTCTCGAAATTCTTCTATACAACCCAGTTATTCAAAATATGCAAGAAAGTCCTTGTAAACAGCACTGGGCTTCAACTTCCTTGACTTTTTAAGTGCTGATGTTATGATTTTGAAATAGCTAGAAGTTTCTTATCTGAGAACAATTCTTCTGAAACTAATTTTTATCTGCGATCAGACTTCTGTTTTGTGTCGAACGTTCAATGCCAGGTAGTTTATATTATTCTTTCTGATTGAAAAAATAAGTGTGTGTGTGTGTGTGTGTGTGTACACATAAATATAAATATGGATTAATATATATAATATATAAATAAAATATATAAAAATATTTTATATATATGCATGCCATATGTTAATATCATCTGCATGCCAAATTTTTTAGCAGAAAAATGTAAGCCATCTGCACCCCTAGATGTCATAATGGCCAGTGAGCAAGAATATGAAATCCAGCAAAACTCACCACCATTCGTTTTGAGGGGAGGTACATTTAGACCGGCATGTCTATCTATCTTTCTGTTTTTGTTCTTTGAAAACATACAGATATAGATTTATCTATCTCAGTGCTTACTAGATGCTCTTTTAGATTTTAAAATAAATAGAAGAGTAATATAAATTTGGAAACACTGGTTATTCACAAAGTACTAATTTTTCCCGCTATGGGCTGTTTGCTGTGCCGCCCTTGGGGCCTGCAGGTGGAGAGGAGGCTTTGCTTTACAGTGTGTCTACACAGAGCATTTGGGACGTGGAGTAGCGTCGGATATTCACTCACATGAAGTGATGTGGATGTTTTCATGGACGGACCATGGATTCCTAGATGGCTTAGCTCACATTGTATAAAAACAACAAGAGCCACCATATCCCTCAATTTCTAAGCACGAAATATCCTCCTATTGCCTCTTTTAAATGAATTTTAGTGGTTCAGGTTTTGTAAGAGCTCAGTTCTAGGCAAAGTATAAAATTAAAGCCCAGAGGATCAACAGCCCATTGACTCAGCTAATGAATAATCTGTACATGATTTTACTGAAAAAATAGCTTAGCTTCGTCCTTCGCTTGTGGGGAAAAAAAAAACGCCACAGTGTATGAACGATTCACATCGGGGCCATTAATGATTTAAAAGGAATTAAAGTCAGCCACTGTGCCAGTCCGTAGAGTTACATTTCTCTGTAGAAACCCCCCAAACCGCTGGGCCTTCTTTCCTGCAAAGTTAATATTTTGCTCAGACCTCATGTGAGGGTTCGGCTCCTCATGGCCCCTCAGGCACCTGCGTGGACCCAGCCTCTACCTCCAAAGGGAGGAGGGATTGGGGCTGATTACGTCACTTCTTGGAGTCCCTCTGCCACAACCTGGGACGAAGCAGGAACCCAGAAGCAGGGAACTAGGTGGTGACACCCCTGGGCCACCCTGGCCCACGGTCCTTTCACTGTCTGCAGGTAGTTTCGGTGTTGAGGCTTTTGGGAAAAACTGGAGAGAGGTGAGGTTGGCCTCTGTGCTCATCTCCACGGGCAGATGTCAAGTCTTCAGTCCTAGCAGACCAGTTCTCCTCGGTGGGCACCATACTGCAGAACCGAGTCTCCCTCTCCTCTCCTCCGCCAGGTACTGATGTCTTAGGGAATTATGTAATTCCAAGCACTCTGTGATTTCTCAACAGATTCAACTATTTAGAACGACCATAAGCCATAGTCCAGCTGTCTAGGCTATGAAACCTGCTTGGGACCTGGGGCCTGCCCACACCGAAAGCTAACGACATCAGTGGTGTAAGTCTCCCATCTGAATCACACAGGGGACCGGGCCCCATTCATGGTGCAGGGGTGTGCAGAGACCAGAAGGGGGAGAGGCCATATTGAGGAGGTCCCTGTGTAAAGCCATCAGGTTCCACATCAGGGCAGTGACTGTGATTGTGAAGGAAAAAGACTAATTTCAGAAACATTGTAAAGGGATTGGAGGCTGGTAGCAAGTGCTCAGGATGGTGGCGTCAGTAGGGAAGCAGAAATCGGATGGCAGGTGCAGGACGTGAGTTTGAGGGGCAGGAAAGATAGCTGACTCCCACTGGTAAAGCTTGGTCTTTGGTATATCCTTGCACTTCTCCACGTCCCAGTTGCTATGCCCTCCTTCCAGATGACTGTCTGTCCGTCCGTCTTGGGCTCATGGGTGAGCAGGGTAATTAAATGTGGGGGACAGTGGGGAGGGACAGAGACCAGATTGAGCCAAGCCAGTTTGGGACGGTGCCTTTGATTCTTCAGCAGACAGCAAAAACACAGGCAAAGACTGTAAAAGTAATGTTTTTTGAAATTTAATCTCTGCTGACCTTTCGTCACAGCTGTTAAGTGCTATAAACTTACTTGTCAATCTAGGCACATACTTCAAGTTATTACCAAGTATCTGTTTTTAAAAATAAGAAATGTGCTCCATGAGAGTTTCATAGGGAGTGAGGGTCTGATTTCAAACCCAGGACCACCCTGTCCATCCTTCCTGCTGGGGAACTTACGCTTCCACGACCCAAGCATTCCTCAAAGACTGTCTGTCTGTTCCTCAGCTTCTGTGATCCATGCTTCCCTTGCTCCTGGACTCTTCAGTCGGTACTTAATGGTGCTCGGGTCTCCCCCAGCCCACGGTGCTACACCCCACTTCCTACAGCCCTCACCCTTGACCACACACAGGCTCTTCTTCCCCAGGAACCTGCTGTTGGGTTTACACACCAGGGCAGCCTCCCATCCAGGTTCAGCCTGGGATCCCTTCTTCCCTGGGTCATCAGCGACTTCTTTATGGCTGAACCTAATAATACTCTCCAGTCACTTTTCAGGAACTCACTCGGAAAACTGCTGCCTTGACCCTCCACCTTGCCTTGCCCCCTCCTAGGAGCTCCCTTTTGTTGAGTTGTGCCTGCTTCTCAATGCATTCTGCTTCCGGATCACTCCTGGTCACTGTTCCCAAGCCCCAGGGCTCTGTATCACCCTTCTTTAACCACACCCACTTGTGGGCAGATGGGCCCCTCCACTTCTATGGCAGTGGCTGCCTGCTTGGCTCCACGCTCATGACCCCAGAAGACCCAGTGCATGTGTCCTGCTGCCTTCCACACAGCACTTCAGATTCATTGGGCAAAATGTCCCCTCCATGTCCCTGAGCCCTGTAAGGAGCATCACCACACCTTCGGTTCCCACGCCAGGAACCCACATCCAGCAGCTGTTTCTCCATGCTCCTAATACTTCCGACAATACTCTTTTCTCCATCTTCACTGCTGTGGGCCTGCTACAGTGGCCCTTGTCTGTGTGCCCAGCTCTCTCTGTCCCTAGACTTCTCTCCACTAGTCTTCCAGAGATCTTTCCAAAATGTACACTAGATCTTGTCTCTCCCTCTTTGAAAAATAAAAGCAGAACTCTCCGTGTTTCTCTGTAGCTTAAGTGACAGAGCTTTTAAAAATTTCATGATCTGGAATCTGCTGAGAGCCAGTCTCATCTCTTGTCATCCCCCGTCCCCACCTCCCCTCCCCGCCCCATCTATGCCCCGGTCCTCCTGACCCTTTGTACTCTCTTATTTCTTATCTTTTCCTCCCCAAGCGACAGCCTGAAGCACTGCCTACAACGTCACCCAGCTGGTGTGTGCACCTGCTTTACTTCTCACCCAGGCACCCTTGATCAGGAAGCCTGCTTCAAGTCTGCCTGTCCACCCTCCCCCTAGCTCTTGCAAGGAGAAAGGGAGCCCGCTCATGCCTGGAAATCTGGCACGGAACATGAAGCGTGGCCCAGACCACAAAATGAATAGCTGGTTGCAGTTATAAACTCGGTCACTGTTCAGGATAAATCTTGAGAAATGAGCAGGTCACCTCCAAGGGTCATCGTATGGTAAAGCTCCAAACTGCTTTCCAGAATGGCTTTCATGCAGATCTGTTTGGGGAGCTTTTCTTTTCTGCCATTCTAAAAGAGGCCAGAGCCAGACACCACCTCCTCACGGTCCTGCTCCTTCCTCCCGAAACGGGGACTCTTGGGTCTTTGTGCTTTTTTCCCCTAGCCAGGGACAGGAATATTAAGCCTCTAGCAAGGGACACATTGAGCTGATAAAATTAGAGAGACATTATTTAGTTGGGATAAAAGAAAGGTCAAAGCTTCCCAGATGTTTCACTGTGTTACTATTTAACCTTGTTTATTACCTTGAATTTTTACGGACTGAATTAACTTGGAGGGAGGCCTCTCATTCGGGCAAAGAAACACTTACATCTGATCAGGAATCCAATGATCTTCAGTGTAGCTTTTCTGCCTAGCTTGGCTGAAATGCTAAAAGCCCCAGGTAGGAAAATTCCCAGCTGAGGGTTCATGACCTTATAGGAACAATCAGAAGGATGGTGGGGTCCTCAGTAAATGAACTTGATTTCTTAAATATATTTGTTTTCACTGAAATAAAATAATACATAAGGAGACACCAAGTAAAGATAATACTCGTGATAAAGTATATCGTCTAATTAATAATTATGATGACTACGTATTGGTTATCTCTTGCTTCCCAGAAAATTTTCAAAATTCTTTTTTTTCCATAAAGAAATCCTTATGGCTTGGCTTTTGTTCTATCAATACTATGCCCAGCATGAAACACATTTCTCTGTCGTTCTTCATCCCACAGTTTCGTGTCTCCCAGAAGTGGTCTCCGTGGTTGGTGATACTCACTCTTGTTCGCGATGATGTGACTGTTGACCCTTCAAATCAGAGAAGCTAGAGCAAGGTCCAAGGCAGAGACCTGGGGCAGAGTTGTGTCCCACATTCTGGCACAGGTCACCCTGGAGAAGGTATGTCAGGTTAGGGTCCAACCCCATCATTCTAAACCCAGGAGCATGACCCCGATGTCACTAGAAGGTCCATCCCACCTGGGTTGCACTCCTATAAACCAAGCCCCTGAGACTGACAGAGAAAACTAGAAGACCAGATGGCTAATTCTACAATCTGAACAATCTAATTGTTATTCAGAATGAAATATTCCCGTTGGCAAAGCCAGCACGTTTTCTTCTTGGGAGTAAACCCACGTAGGAAAGCAAATCAGAAGGCTCATTAGAGAGCAGGCTTCCAGCACCTGCCACCAGAGCGAAAGGAAACACGGCCATTGAATGGCAGTGGACTGGGAGGGCCACATAGTGATAGCCCTGCCGACGGGACATGCTGTTCTGACTCTGTGGCCAGAGGCTCCCGCTGCCCCAGCAGAGGGCTGCAGGACATGCCAGGGTGGGTGTCCGTGCTCCCCCTTCATCAGCACTTGGGTGGGCTGTCCTGGTGCCTCTAAAGCACCAGACCCAGAGGTCCCTGCTCTGCCTTGCATGTGTCACTGACAGCTCCACTGTGGAAGGCTTGTCACCTCCGCCCCTCTCCCCACTGCTTCATCAGACCTCCAGCCATGGGACCCTGTGAGCAGGAGCATCATGGTTGAAGCCTGCTGGAGGGTCTGTGCTGCCTTTGACGTTGTCCAACAGATACCTACTTTCTTGAGAGGAGTAGATACATTAAACCATGTCTCATCCAATTATTCAGGGCCCCAGAGTCCTCCCTTCTACTATGGACCAAACGTACCACGTGCCCACACGTCTGGGGTGCTTGGTCCTGTTCCACGAGGCTGTACTCAAGCTCAACGCAGTATTCACTATTTTACTATTTCACTTGAGCAATGAAGACACCACTGATAGATTTCAACCACTTACTGACTGAGCCATCTCTGTGGCAGTTCACTCACGTGGGTTGAGGAAAGATGGTCAAGGGATGTGTTGTCGTCTTCAAGGACACCTGAGGGCCAGGACCACAGCACCCTGAAAGGCTTCGAGTTCTGTGCGTATGCTTGTGATTGTTTCCCCTCGAAGGAAGGTTCCTTACTTGGGGTCGGATGTGGATTTCACCTCCAGTGGCCAACGGGACCCCCACCTAGCTTGATAACACATTGTAAGACCTCCACCCTCCTTGCCCTGCATCTGCTGTACCCTGTCACCCAGAAAATGCCCCTTGTGTCCAGAGGGGTGGTGATAGTTTCTTAGTCTCTAACAACAGATTTGGAATTGTTTAGATAAAACTGATGTTACCACTTCCATAATCTATCTTCCTCTTCCTTCCTAGCTCTCTCTCTCTTTCTCTCCCTCTCCCTCTCTCTCCCTCCCTTCCATCCATCTTTCTTTCTTTCCTTCCCTCTCTCTCTCCCTCCCCCCTTCTTCCCTCCCCCCCCTTCCCTCCCTCCCTTCCTTCCTTCCTAAGAGAGTGCATGTAAACAGCCAGGAGTGGCAGAGGAAGAGGAAGAAAGCAGGCTCCCCAGTGAACACAGAGCCTGATGCAGGGTTCGATCTCACGACCCTGAGATCATGACCTGAGTTGAAATCAAGAGTCGGAGGCCTAACTGGCTGAGCCACCCAGGCACCTGCTTCCATCAATATTTCAATGTTTGATGGAATCACAGGTAAAATATCAGAGACTATAATATCTTCATATGAAGTTTTTAAATTCATTTTTTATTATACTAGCATACTAAATTTAATATATTTTTTTTATTTTATGATTTGGTAAGTTGTGTTTTTCTGGAAACATGTCCATTTCATCTAAACTTCATATACATTAGTTTCATATTTCATTAATTTCTTCTCTTATTTTTTTCTTCTATTCATTTATGTTTAACAAGTTTTGTTTTTCTAGCTACTTGAGATGGACGCTGTCAAAGAACTCATTGCACCAAGCAAGGGGAGCAAACGGAAGTTGATTTTATGCTGATATCATTGCAGAAGGCAGTGGCAAATCTGGACGCTCAGCTCCACTGAGACAAGGCCAAGATCAACACACCCATCTCAGGGCACAGAGCGCTCCCCGCTCATCCCCATAGCAGACCCCAGTTCCCACCTTTGTCCCCCTAGACCCACAAGGACAAGGTCAAAGCTCTGTTCAATTTCTTAATCTCTTAGCGATTCAGTGCTAGCAGATGCTTCTCAAGGGAGAAAAGCCCCAAGTGCTGGGCTCACCTGTCTGTTTTCCTTTGTCTCTCTTGTTCTGTCCCATAACCAGAATAGTGCTTGCCCCATGCCACTGTCAGAGAGCTCCAGTGTCCCCCAGCAAAATAGATTTTCCAGGTTTTGTACATGTTCTCCATGAAAACAACCCTGAATCATCTAGTCTGTTATTATTTAAATGTTTTATTGCCATCGACATATTTAATCAATAACTGTGATTTGCCAGAGAGTAGATGCAAGTGAAAATACCTGAATGGAGATTCTGCTTCCGTAGACAGAAGAGCGTCATCGCGTTTGCAATCTTTTTCTTTCCAAGGGTTCTCTCTGCATTTCCTTTCATAACACAACTTGGGCATCTAAACATCGAGTTTATTTTGCTGGGTTATAGAGCGGGCGTCTATTGTGTTCCCATTGTTTACATGCCATGCTCTATTTTTACTCCGACTTTAATGTGACAAGTGAGCCTGGAGATGTGCATTACAGAAAAGAGTATTGCAAACTCATACCACTGCTCAGTTTGTGTGGGTTTTGAAAACAGAAATCCCAAACAAATTATGCCGCTCTGCTTAAGACATGTTTCCATTTAGTCTACCGCTGAATTTTGACTATGTCTCAGGACAAACATATCGATGACACAGGCTGGATTTGGGTGGCTCTTGCTGAGGTGCCGACAGATATTTAATTCAATGGCTTTACATGGATTCGTGAGTAGTGGGGACAACTCCCCGAGTACTTCTTTGCCAACCATCTGTCACAACCACTGGAAGGTTGAAGGCAACACATGAATACAAGTCACCTACTGGTAAATTTCACAGTGACGTCGTTGGTGTGTCACTACTAGAGATTTCCCCAGAGCTCCCCCATCTTCCCAGCAGTGATCTGCAGCCTGTGTGTGGGCTCAGGGAGGGTGGATGAGGTCGGATCTCTGTGTGAGTCTGCACTAACACCTCACACCAGGGAAAGTGTGACATGAAAGCAACAGCTTTCATAGTGATCAGAGGAAGAAACTGAGGCTTGCAGAGCCTATGGGATTCGCGGAGGAACAAGGTCCGTGGGTGTCTGGTCAGGAGGTACCGTCACAGCTCCGTAAACGTCTTCTTTCTGCTGAGGTCCCTGTGCCCCAGGGCCAAGCACCGCATGGACTGGTGGCCGGCTCCCAGCCCTGCGGCCTCTGCTACCGTGAGCCCAGCGTCCACAGCACTCACTGGGAGCTGAGAAGAAAGGGCCGTTCGTCAGTGCTGGGGCGGAAGGCTGACTTGGACTTCCCTTTCTTTGATGCTGTTTCCTTTTTCCCTCCTGGTTTTCCCCTTTGCTTCCTTTGGTTTATTGCCTTCCCTCATTTTGGTTGTTTCAGGGGTGATTTCTGTCTTACTTTTAGCCTTAGCGACTTCTTTTTTAGTGTCTTTCCTTTTCTCTTGTTTCCTTTTAGTTTACACACACACACACACACACACACACACACACACACACACACACACGGGCTTTGCTGCCCACACCACTTCTCACAGTGAAACGAAGCTCTTCACTAGCTGTTGGTGTTAGTCCAACATCGATGGACTTGGCTTTGTGGAAAGATGCCAGGCGGGGTTTCCAGCAGGCACCGTGCCCTCCTCAGGTGGGGCAGGCCGACAGCCCCCGGGAGCCGACCCCCAGCCCCGCCAGAGTCCACAGACAGCTGCGGATGTTAAGAGCTAAGTCGGTGCAGAAGCCACCTGCAGGGACTCCTGCCATACCCGGAGCTGACTTTCGGCTCCTCCGAGCAGGTGTGCCCCACGGGTCAGATACACACAGATGTAACATGCATGTTTGTGTGACTCAGAAAATGGCCCCTGTGAGAAGACAGACCTCCGTCATTCTGCCAGACAGGCCTGAGCCAGCCCTGCCCACCTAGAGACCCCTGACTCATGGCCCCTGTCCCTTCTCCCTCCTGCTGCCCTGTCACCCACTGCCACCTCTCGGTGCATGGACTAATGTTTCTATTCTCTCAAGTCATGACCCTTCTGCTCTGTTTTTGCTTTTGTTTTCAATGTGACTATCCATATATCTTTTTGAAAACACACAACGACAGTTCAGGAAACCAGGATTTTGGCTCAGGCTCTGTCGCTGCAGACAGGACTCCTCCCCCATCTGCGAGCGTGTGGGTTTGTCTACCTCAGATCCCTGCGTCTCTCCCCTGTGCCCTGATAACTCTCCTGGCTTTATGCTGCCCCTCTGGGCCAGTCCACGATGCCCATGTGGCACTGAAAGGTGCTTTTCTCCTGCGTAACACGTAGGTAGACTGTGGGCTGACGTGGGGCATGACCGTCCACAATTCACTTATCCGGAGCCTGTGCGAGGGCAACCTGGTCCTCGCGGGAAGCAGTGAACCCGGGCAGGCCTCTGCAGAAGGACAGCTCCCAGCGCTCCTGGAAACCTCACGTGGAGGGGACTAGAAAGACCCCTGCCACGCCACGGTATCTATAGGGCAGATGCTTGGAGCCTCGCAAACCAGTGAGGGCAGAGCAGGGTTTCCAGCCCCCTGGAGGGAAGTGATGTGGGAGGGTCTCTGCAGGGGGCGTGTGACCACTCATTCTGGTGACCAGAGTCGCCATCCTGGGTGTCCTAGAGACCCCGGAGAGTGAAGAGGGTCCCCACCAAGGTGTGTGCTCAGACACCTGCCGCTGGATGTAACAGCAACAACGACACAGCTTGCTTTCCAAGTTTAAATAACAGGACTTATTTTAGCTTAAATAATCTGGACATTCCTTGCGGCTTCGTGACAGGTAATGTCTTCCCCCAGAGCCTTCCCGGTGTCAGGAAAGCCTGATCCCTGGTCACCAGCGTCCAAAAACAGGACGCAGAGGCTCAGAAAGGGAGGAGCCACGCGGCCTGGCCCAAGTCAGGTTTTCCGTCCCTGAGAGAAAACGCGCGGGAGAGACGCGCTTGGAGAGCGGAGCACGGAGATGGGTCTCCGCGTGGAGGCGGGAATGTTCTGTGACTGTTCAGATCCTCCTACCGGGCTGGCAGCTACGAAGGCAAGGCCCGTGTCGGTACCGTGGGAGTGGGAATGAACTTGGAGCCTGTCTGCCAGGCATCCAGGTGGTGATTACAGCTGTGTCCAGAATTCTGCTCCCCTCAGATCTCGGGGTGAACACAACTGGATAATTGTACGTGGGTATGATGATTTGAAGACTGAATTATACAGAAGCGAAGGAAAGCAGTGTCACAAGAGAAGAAGGCAGAGCCACACGCAGGCCACCATGACGCAGAAGAACCCTAGTCTAGATGAGGCCCTAGTCCCTAGGGGACATGCCTCTTAGCATGTCCCCTGGGAAGCCGCCCCAGGGGTTCACAGAGGGAATCCTGGCAGTAGTGAGGGCAAGAGCTAACCTCGACCGTGGCTCTGATCCGAGGAGCTTCTGGCAAAGGTATGGAGGGCGGTTATGGTCCTGGGGCTCCCCGGCATTGAAAGCCTCTGCCATGGGGCCCAACATGATACCTGTGGGCGACGGCTGTGGTCAGTGGTGAGCAGGTGGGAAAGGTAAGGAGACGTCCGCCAGAAAGCTCTGATCAGGTCCTACCAAGGGGATTCGGTTTCCCTGTCGTTTCCTTGGTCTGACTCTTGATCTCAACCCCTGCCTGCTTCTTGTGCTCACCGCCGCATGGGTTCACTCCGATGTCCCCTTCTCAGGACGCCCTGCACGACTGGCTGGTATAAATTTGCCACCACTCTCCCCAACACTGTCTGCACGCTCTCCACAAAATCCATGTCATCGAAGCTCCTGTCTCTTTTACTCATTTAGGGGACGTACCATCTGTTCTCCAGCACCAGGGCCTCGTCGGGTCACTTTGCCAAGACATCCCACAGCCCGGAGTGTTGTCAGGCACATGGTAGTTCCTATCGATCACCTGAGTCATGAAAACATGGCAATCTCCAGTATTCCACATACCAGCAAAGGTGACCCCCACTAAGTATGAAAAAATTTAAGCTAAAGGCAGAAAGCTGAAATTATTAATATGAAAACCCAAAGCATTAAAGTTGTTCAAGATTAACCATTGGCTGGGCCAAAGTGTTGTGAGTGTGTTTCATCTAGAAACTGTAGATCGTGTTAAACAACAAGAAACCTTCTAGCAGAGAAAACCATTTTTACAATCTAAGTCTTGGGTATCCATCATAGTTCAATTATATAAAAGTTAACTGTTAATTAAAAAAAAAAAGGTTGGGATAAATTATTTTGCAAACTAAAAATATTTCCAGCAGTTGTCTTTTGAGGTAGCAATCTCTGTCTATGTCAAATCTTATGGGATTTGCCTTTTAGGAAAAAAAAAAAATTGTCTATAAAAGTCAACGATTGCCTGATAAAGCTTTGTACTTTTCCTCAAATGTGACTAAGGATGGTGTCAATTAAAATGTTTATCACTGTGAACCAATATGCTTATTTACTCATTTGGCTTTACTGCCTCCAAGACAGCCGTCCACCCGTCGAGTCACTCAGCCAACAAATAGCAATTAGACAGCGAATATTTGGCGAGAACTGGTTATGTGCAAAGCCCTGTGCTATATATAACGGGATGAATAGGGTGGGCTCCTGCCTTGAGAAGTGCATTTCCCAGAAGGGGAGACAAGCTGCACTAACATCCTCCCTGCCAGCCCCCCATCCCGGCTCTATCTGCACACTCTCCTCAGGCAGGAGGGAAGGAGAGAGCCCCCTGAGGAGCAGGGCTGCGTCCACGGGGGAGAGGTGAGCATCCCAGTGCCGGAGTGTCACGGGCAAGCAGTCAAGACAGGTTTGGCCACACTGCATTCGGCGCTGAGTGCCAGGGGGAATTTAACTTGATTCATTGGACAAACCAGCGTCTTTGCACGGATTTAAAGGGTCACGAGGATAACCGGGACACTTAGCCTCCATGAACTGGACACTTTGGACTGCATTCAGAAGCAACACTTGATTTTATAGTTCTTATTCAAACTGATGCAGAAACAGCCCACAAGATGTTGAATTTGGGGAGCGGTAATTGGATGGGATGCACACGTTCAATGTGTGTGGTGGATAGTGACAGGCAGCTACCTTAGCAGCGGCCAGAAATAGAAAATAATTATTACAGGACACCTAACAATTGGTCCGAGCCTGTGCCTGACATTGTTTGGGATGCCAGGGGTCCATTTGGAAAGTCTCCCAGCCCGCGGGGGCGGTCCACTGGCGTGGAGGGTTCTGGGCAAGTAGCTGAAGGGCTGGGCTATGTGTGGAACCCACAGATGCTGAACACACTCTCATGCTAGCACCTAGGTCCTTGCTCACCCAGGCAGGTGCTGAACAGACCCTGGGTGTGGGCAGATGAGGGTGGCTGCAAGAGGAGTTGCTTGGTTCACTATGGGGCAGGGCTAGGGACCGCAGCTCAAGTGCAAACCCTTTCCCGAAAACTACCCAGTCTATCTCATGCGCCAGTGACCTCCAACTAAACTTCCAGGACCTTTCCTGAGAAGAAAACGGTGACCGCCAGTAGCCAACACTTCTCCAGCATACACGCTACAGATTTCAGTCTCCCCCACGACACCCGGAGGGATCCAAAGTGTTTGCCGCGTTGTGTAGTGCAAAAGGCAAACGAGATTCTGTCCATTGTTTCAGGAAATTTCAACTTTTGGACCTACAGAGGGAAGACTGAATGAGAGGGACAGACACATCCCCTCAAATCCACAAATCCCCCTCCTTCTCTCTCCCTCCTTCTCCCACTCTGTTCCCCAATCATTCATATCCAGACTTCTACTGTACAAGTAAGTTTTTGATATTAATATTCTGTGGGGAGAAGAGTAAATTCTAGATCCCAGCAACATTGCTTCAAGGGGCTTCCTTTCTAGGTATTCTTTTAAAAAATCATTGGGTTCTATTACTTTTAAATACCGAGCTGCTTTAAAGGGAGAAAATTCTTTACTGATCCTGGTTTCCAGGCATCTCCCATCTATGAGTGAGATGCTCTACCTGAGGCACAGCAAGACTGGAGGACAGACAGATGGACAGGAGCAGGTGGCTTCAAGCCACAGGCAGGGTCCTGGGTACGCAGAGGTGGGCATTTGCTTCACAAGACTGGCGCTGTCCTGTGTCTTGTGTCCCATGTCCCCAGAGCTGGGGAAGGGGTAGGCTGGCCAGGAGGGTTTATTAGAATAAGGGATGTCACAGAACTGTGACTGTGACCCGAGTGGAGAGGGAGCGAGGTTTTCTATGGGCTTGCCCTTCTACCACCATGGTAGTGACCACAGCAGAGGATGAGAGACTGAAGCCCTGGGATCCATGATTGTCAGGCCTCAGGAGCCTTGGGAGGAGCTTCTGGAAGGGAATCCTCCAGGTGCCTCAGCCCTGTGTGCACCTGCACCGTCAGCTTCCACCCTGGACAACTCGGAGGCCACCGCACAGGGCACCCAAACCCAGATGCCACAGCAGCAGCCTGCTGCCTCATGAGGAAGATGCCTTAAAAGCTTAGTACCCTTGTCAGGTGAGGTCCGTCCCCACACTCTCACCTGTCGAGTCTCAGCATTACTGGCCCACGGAATGATCCCTGAGGCGGGGGCAGGAGACAGACGGGGAGAACAGAAAGGACTTCATGGTCCATCTGTGCTGTGACTCTGTGTCCCAAGTGATTATAGATCTCCCCCCCTGTTCCCCCCAGTTAATTCTGGAGCTGCCCAGGGCAGGGGTTCGATGTCTGCAAAAAAAGGCCCAATAATGAAGAGATTTGAGGCTTGTTGTCAGCAGACCCTCCCTCCCTTCCTCCTCTCTCCCCTCCTTCCTTCTTCTTCCAAAGAACATCCACCCAGGATGTGGGGCTTGGTCTCAAGGTTTGTCCTCTGGGAGACTTTCCAGCAAGACTTGTGTGAGAGACAAATCCCCTGTTCTTTCGTGTGCACCCCCCATTGTGGGGTCTCTTATTTGCTCCCTTACCAGGCACTGGCTGAGCACGCAGGTGGCCCAGGGGCCATGTGGGGCCCATAGGCCTAGTCCTGTGCCTGGAGGTCCACACGCTGAGGCAGGACCAGTGCCACACAGCCGGCCACCTGCTGTGGTGGACACATGGACAGGGAAACAGCACAGGGACCACAGTGGAACATGGACACAGTTCTCTGAGAAGATAGTGCAGGGACCCATCTGTCCCTCATGTCTCTACACAGGCTCCCAGTCCAGGGAGGGTGTCCCAGAGGCAGAGGCACATACTTTATTTAGAGGGGCGTCGGGTCACGTGGAGAGCTTTCCTGGTTTTCAGATTCTTCGATGAACTTGGATTCCCCATCGCCATCGTTCTCCTGGGGAAGGTATGAAGATTGTCACCTGCCAGGTGTCAGGGACTACGGAGCATCCCTGGCTTCCTCCCGCCCCCTTCCCAGGGCACGTGGCCCCTCGGATATTGTCAGCGTCAGCACAATTTACAGATGCCCCCCCCGCCCCCCCACCAAGACTGCTCTCTGAAGAGGCAAAAACCAGTTGAGCCACGTGCACGCGGCTGCCCTGTCTGTGACTGTGTGTGTCCACTGCCGCTCACAGAAAACCTGCTTCTGCTTGCCCTCTTGTTCGCACCCCAGAGCCTGCCTGCCGCGCCCTCTGAAGCCAAGGAAAGCAGCTCTGTTTGCACCAGCAGAGGGAGTGCGTGGCAGTTTGCTTGTGGCTCCTGGCCAGCGTGTCCTTGCACCTGGTGGGGGCCTCTGCCAACGGCTTTCGGCTTGTGCCTATCAGCGCAATACCCTGGGCAGGCCCATGGCCCCCAGGGAACCCCCATGGACCGCCCATCTTGAGAACCACCAATTACTGCACTGAGGAGCAGAACTGGCTTCCCACGGACCGCTCAGCTTCAGAGGTGTTTCCACGTGGGGCCATAGTGACGTGCCGCAGCCCTGCATCACCCCAGCTGTCACCGAACCTGTGTGGGTGCCCTGGTGGATCCCATTTCCCCCCATATGTGCACCCCCCTCTCCTGTTTTTTTTTTTTTGTGTGTGTGTGTAGGGCGTTGGAGGCTCTGGGGAGCCGAGAATCTGAAGGCAAGCACTGTTGGGCTGCAATCCCTCCATGTGGGCCTCGCCAATAATTCTCCTTCCTCACTTGGGTTCCTCGCCTATAGCCAGTTTCTCTGCTTGTTCATCTTCTCTTGGTGTTTCCCATCCTCATGTCCCTAGCTAGTGGATCATATGATGAATGTGATTAATACCCAAGCGTTGCTTTGTCTTTCTTCTTAGCAAAAATTCGGCTGCAAACACCACTCAGTAGCATTAGACACTTGGGTGTCAGTGACAGTGACATGTAGGAGACACTGAGGCATCTAACTCCCTAGGATAACATGACAGTATCAGTCAGTTTCCTGGTTCAGTTCTGATAAACTGCACCAACAGCCAACATTCTGCAAGGTTTTCTAATTTTTTTCCTATTTCTCTCTCTTTTCTTTCTTTCTTTCTTTTTTTTTTTTTTTTTGCACTGCAGACAATTCCTCAGTCTCATGACATTAGCTTTTAACCATGATTCATGAAGTAATAAAGGAATCCTTTATTCAAGAAGCCACTTACCCTGCTAAAAATTCCTTCTATATTAGCTTTCTCATTATGACCCTGTGCAGGCATCCATTTCGCAAGAAGAGCCAGATTCCTTATCTCTTGAGGAAGGGAATGTGAGAGACATAGAAATAGTATAATAATCAGAATGGTGATTTGTCAGAAACTCGTAAGAAAATAAGTCCAGCTTCTTGGTTATCCTGGGGACTATCCCAGGGTCAGGAGTCTCACGAACACCAATGACTCTGCCTGCTGTGGGCTTGTGAGCTGCTGGTCACAACCGTTGGCGGGGAGAAGGTGGGAGCATCTCTAACAAATCACGATGGGAAACCCTCCAAACAGAATTCACCTGAGACCTTCCTGGTCAGCTGACTCTCGTCCACGCCCACCTTCAGGGGAGACCTTCCAAGGGCACAGTTCCCTCTGCATTTGTGTCCGCCTGAGATGCCATCCCAGGGACTGTGACAAGGCACTGTGGCACACTCATGGGTGTGCTCAACATGGTCCAGCACGTGCTCGCTGTGTGTTTGTAAGATTTCTTCCATTTCCCTGGCAACCAGCTCTTCTGATCTTACAGAGGTCCCCGGGTTGATTCCTGTTATGAACCTGCAGAATAAGGAGGAATGGAGTTGAGTGCGACATCCGAAATACATGGGAAGAGTGCATCTGCTTTGTCACGGGGTGGGGGGTGGGTGGAGATGGTACCAGGAGTGGGGGTGGGGCTCTGTTTCAAGACCCAGATGTCATGATCTGAGCTAAAACCAGGAATCATTAACTTAACTCACTGCACCCACCAGGTGCCCTGGTGGCTTTGTGTTTTTAGAAAGAGAAATATAAGACAGAATTTAGAAAAGTTATTTGATCCCCAAAAGTACTTTTTCTCGAAGAATCTTGTGGGTCTCCTGTTCTGTGGATAACATTTTGGGAAATGCTAGATACAAAATGGTAAAGAGCTAATCTGGGCTCGGAGGAGGGCAAGAATGAGGGTATTCCAGGGGACAGAGGGAGAGGATTCAGATGTGGCTGGATGCAGATGGGGGCCTCTGCCATGAGGCCGATGGGGTCCTGCCAGACCTGGACACCTGTGCCTTCTGGTTCACACCACTGCCTTCCTCCCAAAATACCTGTGGCTCCATCCCTGGCAATCCACTCTGGTCGTCGGATGCCACGTGAAATTGGCGGAAAGTACCAGCAAGTCAGTGTGCCTGGGAGCAGCCTTCAGACAATGAAGGATGGAGGTGGTTGGGTAAACCCATGTCTTCTCAGCCCACACACCAGTCTACAGTTACCCAGAGCCCCAGGGAGCAAGGCCTCAGTTTCACTGTAGTGATCCGCTCTGGCTTCCCCACTCTCTTACCATGCTTCCTGGAGTCACCTCCAAAACTTAACACTTTCACCCAAATCCTGGTCTCAAGGTCCACTTGTGGGGAAGCCCAAACTGAAACACTTACTTAACTAAAAAGGAGGCGCGTCATTGACACGATTCCCGTGGAGGACTTCAGCCTTGCCTTCACAAGTACTCCAACCAGCTCTGTGTCTGTCCCTGCCCACCTCGCTGCCATCCCCTTATCGATCTATCAGTCCTCTGTCTGTCCATCCAACTGGTCTATCATCAGTTCTCCATGTAGCTAGAAAAGAAGAAAAGTGGATGCACAAAATGTTAACACTCACCCCTATGTTACGTGGATTAGAGAGAGGGGCCTCCATGTGTCTGTGCATGCGTGGGCGCCCCTGTGTGTTGTCCAAGCACTCCAGAACTAATGTACACTCACTTTTATATTTGGGGGGAAAACAAGAATGTTTTATGAATGCTTACCTATAAGACTAAAGATTTTATACTCAACCTCCACAGTCCGCTGGCACTCTACTACTGGGAAAGAATGACAACATGCACTACAGACAAAGGGCTGATATCCAAGATATATAAAGAACTCCTCAAACTCAACACTCAAAAAAAACAGATAATCATGGCAAAAAAAAATGGGCAGGAGACATGAACAGACACTTCTCCAAAGAAGATATACAATTGGCTATCAAACACATGAAAAAAATGTTCATCATCACTCACCGATAGGGAGATTCAAAGCAAAACCACATTGAGATACCACCTTATACCAGTTAGAATGGCCAAAATTAACAAGACAGGAAACAACGTGTATTGGAGAGGATGTGGGGAAAGGGGAACCCTCTTACACTGTAGGTGGGAATGCAAGTTGGTGCAGCCACTTCAGAAAATAGTGTGGAGATTCCTCAAGAAATTAAAAATAGAACTACCCGGGGCGCCTGGGTGGCTCAGTGGGTTAAGCCACTGCCTTCGGCTCGGGTCATGATCTCGGGGTCCTGGGATCGAGCCCCGCATTGGGCTCTCTGCTCAGCGGGGAGCCTGCTTCCTCCTCTTTCTCTCTGCCTGCCTCTCTGCCTGCTTGTGATCTCTGTCTGTCAAATAAGTAAATAAAATCTTAAAAAAAAAAAAAATAGAACTACCCTATGACCCAGCAATTGCACTACTGGGTATTTACCCCAAAGATTCAGATGTAGTGAAAAGAAGGGCCATCTGTACCCCAATGTTCATAGCAGCAATGGCCACGGTTGCCAAACTGTAGAAAGAGCCAAGATGCCCTTCAACGGACGAATGGATAAGGAAGATGTGGTCCATATACACTATGGAGTATGATGCCTCCATCAGAAAGGATGAATCCCCAACTTTTGTAGCAACATGGACGGGACTGGAAGAGATTATGCTGAGGGAAATAAGTCAAGCAGAGAGAGTCAATTATCATATGGTTTCACTTATTTGTGGAGCATAAGGAATAACACGGAGGACATGGAGAAATGGAGAGGAGAAGGGAGTTGGGGGAAATTGGAGGGGGAGATGAACCATGAGAGAATGTGGACTCTGAGAAAAAAAACTGAGGGTTTTGGAGGGGAAAGGGGTGAGGGGGGGATGGGTGAGCCTGGTGGTGGGTATTAAGAAGGACACGGATTGCATGGAGCACTGGGTGTGGTGCATAAACAATGAATCTTGGGACACACACACAAAAATTAAATTAAATTTAAAAAATTAAATTAAAAATTTTAAAAAAGAATGACAACATAAATATAGGTATTGAGCACCCCTTTTCCTTCAAACTCTGATTTCCCCAGAAAGCAAAGAAGGAAGACAGAGAAAGGAATCCCACAGCAATTCACTGACTGGCTAATGCCACGTTAGCTCCTGAGGAGGTGGCTGAGCCCGTTCCTTAGCTCCCGTGTGAGATGCTCCCCCTCGCCTGCTATTTGAAGGCGTTTACTACAGGAACACATGCCTCCATCACTCTGCCTTCACTATGAATTATGAGTCACCCTGCCTACACAAATCCCCTCAATGGCTTCGTTTTCTCCTGAAGCAGTGACATTTTAGTCCCCGGTACCGTAGACCATTTCCATAAAACATATACCGTAACCAGAATGCCCTTAAATTTAGCCTGGAGATTGAACTGAGATATTTTTGTCAGAAAGATCAGATTGGCTAATGGGGAACTAGAAATTATATGTATGTGACAAATCGTGTCAGCGTCCTACCTGGTGGGGGCTGTGTCTGGGGCAGAATGAGGCCTGAGCAAGAGGCAGAGAACTCTAGCAGCCCTCGAGCTTGCAAGCCAGCATCACAAGCCATGTAGCTCCTGAAAGGGCTGAGACCACGTAGGTCATTTCCAGATATTTTCCTTTGTACGTGGGGATGTGTGTTTCACTGGTGGGTGGGAAACCTCCATTGGTCCTCAGTCAACAGGAGGCCTGAGGGATCCATGACAGACAAATACTTCATGGTAGGGAGGGAGAGTTCACAGGACAGGGAAGCCACACGGAGCTGGCCTAGCTGTTGCCTCTCCCCGGGGATGGTGGGATGAGCTGTTGCCTCTTCCCAGGGATGGCGGGATAGAGATGCTGGTGGGGGAGGCCAGCAGCCAGCGTGAGAACGGCTCTGAACCCTGTCTCACTGTCTCGCTAGAGTGTGACTCTTGTCACTTCCGGAACTATAAGCAGTAGTTTCATTCTCTTTAGAGGGAATACAGCCCCCATCCCCATGACAACAGGTCAACAGGACAAACAGTCAGTCTAGATACAGCTGTCCATCTGATAATCCTTCAGAAGTGGCCAATAAAGACCTAAAGCCTGCTTATGCCCTGGTGCTTAGGGGGCTCTGGGGGGCTGTCCCATGAGCCAACCTGCTTCTGATGCCGTGGTGCATGGCGTAGAGAGGCCACCGTCTGAGGAACACTCCACACCAAGGGCAGCGCAGGTCCACGTTCTCACGTCCTCCTCCATGTTACTTTCCCCTTCCGACTCCATCCATCACGTTTACATTCTCGTTCTTTGACTCTCTTCTCTCTCCACTTGCCCCTTCTCCTTTGGAAAGAAGGAGCCATGGGCAACCTTGAAGCCTGAGGAGGGCAGAAGGAGTAGAGCCGCCGTCCTCAGTCAGGTGCATTTCTGCAGTAGCACATTTGGTTCAACCAACAACGCTCTACTCTGCCGCCCTGTGCTGGTCATTCTTCATTTGCCCTTCTGGACTCAGTCTCTTCCGGCCTCCACCTTGCCTGGGCTCCAAGGGCATGAAGGCCTGCAGTGACCAGCTCCCTCCTCTTCGGGCTTCTGTTATTGGAAATACCAACAGAGAATGAGACCCTTAAGAAAACTGGGCACGGAACACTCTCCACTCCCTGGGCTGCAGCCCCAGTGGCTGTGTTCTTGTTTCATCCCTCTGGGCTGAGAACTCTGGGCAGCCCCTCTGTGGCACCAGCTCTCACCTGTCTCAGGTGACACTCCTCCCCCGCTGCCTCTTTGGGTCTCTGGCAGGTAGTGGGCCCCAGCAGTGGCTATCACAGGTCACCTCAAAATCCCCAGAGGGTTACCTTAACTGACTTATGCATCCACAAGTGGTCCCTTCATTGAACTCATTGGTGAGCATGACTCTCTTGCCTGCAGAAACCAACTTACAGCATTGGCTAGTGTTCTAGAGGGTTGAGACAGCACCCATTAGGGGTACAGGGGAAGGATAAGGTACCCTGAGTTCAGCGCCCTTTCTGGTTCCTGAGGTTTAAGCATGAGATCCTGTCACTTCCTTGAGCTGGAGGCATCAGCAGACATAGGCTCAACTTCCTTTTTCGATTTCAGAAGTGCCAAGAGCAGTCTGCTTGGGGACCCTAGTGTAGGTGGTGCTGGTTGGTGGTTTTCTCCAGACCACGGGTGATTGCCTTATGGCATGCCTTGGTTGGGACACATTTCCACATAGGCCAGACGTGACCACACCATGGCCCAGCATCAGCCACTCAGAGCTGCTGTCCCCACGGATTTCCCTTTCTATCCCTTTTAGCTTTTCCTGCTCACTTCTCCCTGAACAAGGTAACACGGATAGAGTCCCTGGCAACTTGCCAGTTGCTTGGTAAAGTCTGACCAGTGAATCTGTCCACATTTCCCTCTGAGAAGTTCCTGAGAGGAGAGAGACCAGGACAGGACAACTGGACATTAGCACTGCAGAGCTCCTGGAAGTCCAAAATGCCAGCACGTGACATGACACCTCCACTCCCTCACAAGCTGTGGTGTTGTCCTCCTGCTGTTTCCTCTGACTGCCCATTGACACCAAGCACCCTCAGCCACATTCCTAGACACTCTCCTCTCTCATCGCCCACACATATCACCCACCAACTCTCAAGAATTCCATTTCCTCGACCTCCTTGAACCAGATTCACTTTTCTTCACCCCTACCAATGCTTCCCTTTTGAGTTGACAGCCATTTCTCCTGGAACCTCAGAACACATTTTTTTCCCCAAACTGTTCTCTTTGGTTCCTTTCTTGGCCTTGGGGATTCCACGTTGCTGTTAATCTGCTCTTTCTACTCACACCTGATCATACCCCCTGTGGCTCAATACCCTTCAGTGGCAAGACGTGGATTGACTCACAAGACATAGGACGTCCCTCACCATCTGACCCGCAGACCCGCCCAGTCCTGTCACCTCCCTGGCCCATGCCGTCCTGTATCCTGCCTTTTACTCACACTGCTTGTGGTCCTGGGACACCCATGCCAGAAACAAAACAATCTGGTCCCAATGTCTTCCTCAATTTTGCTTTACTTGTAAACTACTTGCCTTTGTCTTCCTCCAAACAGAATAAATTATGTTTTTAAAATGTTACTTGACCTAGCTTCCCATCCAAAATCTCATGCAAAGACCCAAATTATAACAAAATCAGTTCAGCCCCAACACTGTGAAAACTCATCGAATAACCTGTGATCCTCAGGAGAGAACAATCCCCTCTCAGAACATGGGTGAGCCTTGCAGCAGTAGAGCAGGGCAAGACAGGAAGAGTGTAAGGAGGTTTCTATCCATAAGCACCCCCATCAATCACCCTCAAAACACAATCCCCTACTGCATACTCTCAAATGTAAAGAAGTTGTCTATGCTCACAACAGATTATTCGGACAGTGAAATTGTGTATGTGCATGTCTGTGTGATAAAGATCACCTCTCACCTGTAATCCTAAATAATGTCCTTGGCTTAAAATATGCCCCTCAACATTTCACTGCCTGTAAGATGTTTTCTTATCCTTCAAGACCATACAATGTGTTACTATAGCATTTTTACATTTGTCTGCAAGAGAATTCATGTATATGTACATTTGTCCATGTGATGTTATTTCTCTATTTCACAATTGTTCTTTGACTTTCTCCCCCTGCAGTCCCATCCAGCTACCTGAAAAGCCCCTGTAATGTGCTCTTGCCCTTGGAATGAAGACAAATCACTTTAGCCCAGCTGACAAAAGCTTGCATGGACTCGTCCCTTCCCGTTTCTCAACTGTCCCTTGAAGTGACAAGCATCTATCTCATAACAGTGCGCACACATCAGACCAGTGCACCAGGAAAGCCTAGTACATAGGAGACTTTAGCACCCAGGAAAGAACTCATCACAGATCATGGAGAAAATGATGATCATTTGCTATATTGTTTTGCACACATATTGTATCACTTATTTACATATTTTAGCTGTTCAGAAAAATCTCCATAGATTGTCACTTCACACTGTGCATTCAACAGAATCCCAAATAGATGGAAAGGTAAATCCTGAGGTTGAATGTGAGTTTATTTATAAATGAGAAAGTATTTTCAAAGATTTTTAAAATAAATTAACATTTAATCTGAAGATGGGGAAGAATTTATCAGTAGAAGAGCCAAAGAAGACAATACAAGAGTGACAATTAGTTAATTTGATTAGAGATAGCAGTTTTTCATCCTATTGTCAACATCAGAGGCAAAATCAAAGGACCAAAACACATTGGGTGAATATTTGCAATATGTTTGATAAAGAATTTATGCTTGAAATATGCAAGGACTCATATACATCGATGGGTAATGTACCCATAGCCCTTTGGAACACTTTTACAGAGCATTTTAAGTGCTCTGTAATAATGTAAGCTCTTTATTACTTGTTTGTTATTGTTAATATTTGTTATTTGTTACAAAATTGTTAATATTTGTTACTATTGGTTAGTATTGTTACTGTTGTTAATAGTACCAGTTCTAAGATATAGGGAGAAAATACAAGATCCAAAGGTCATAAAAATAAGGGTAAAATGCATAAAACAATGTCTATCACTTGTAATTAGTATAATTAGCGAACCCTAAATACTTAATGATACCATTTTTGTCTATCAATTTATTAAAGATTTTAAAATAAAAATCAGTTCTATCAAAGACTCTTCACTTTGTGGTAATAATTAACATCATTATCAAATCTTTCCTTTTTTTTCCATCCTTGGGACATCTTTTCTGTTCCTGAAGGCAGGTGAGGACGAGACACTTACTCTGGATGACTCTGTGCAGGCACAAGTGTTGTGTGTCCCACGTGGGTGGAGCCTCAGATCCCACCAACAGATGGCAAGACCATCTTCCTCGGCCAAGGTTGGAGGCACATTTGTGACACAGTCACCTCCATTCAGGCTCTTTGTGGACAATGGCAGCCTGGAAACCGGCCAACCTGCTGTGGCCACAGACGTAAGTGGGAGAAGCAGCCTTTCTATGTGGTTAGCTCCAGAAATAGTCTGTTCTGGTTGATACTACCTATAGGGGGAATGCAATTTGGAGGCATTGTTCATGAGAGCAGTTTCACAGTATATAAAGAGATTTTTTTAAAAGATTTTATTTATTTATTTGACAGAAAAAGAGATCACAAGTAGGCATAGAGGCAGTCAGAGAGAGAGTGGGAAGCAGGCTCCCCACTGAGCAGAGAGCCAGATGCAGGGTTCCATCCCAGGATCCTGGGATCATGACCTGAGCTGAAGGCAGAGGATTTAACCCACTGAGCCACCCAGGCGCTCTATATAAAGAGATTTTAAAGAATCTCAGGGGTACCTGGCTGGCTCAGTCAGTTAAGCATCTGCTTTCAGGGTCAGATCATGATCTCAAGGTCCTGGGATCCAAGCCCAACATCAGGCTCTCCACTCACAGGTGACTCTACTTCTTCCTCTCCCTCTGTGATCTCTCTCACTTTCACTCTCTCTCAAATAAATAAATAAAATCTTAAAAAAAAAAGGAATCTCAGATTTGAACTGACTGATTCCCACTCATTCACTTGTTCATTAGGCAAATGTTTTCTAGGCTTATGATGTGCCTGGACACTTAGCAGGCACAGAGAAAACAGAATAGACAGGTACCCGCATAGGACCACAAAGCAATCCCCTCTCCAATAATTAGAAGCATAATAAATAAGTACACAAACATGCAAAATACATGTTTTTCTCTATGATATTGATCAGTTAGATACAAGGCAGATAGTCAAGAAAAGAAGAATGTTAAAAGTTATTCAAGCAATTGGGTAAAATGTTCTGTTTATTTATAATTTTAAAATAATATTCAGAGGCACAGCAAGTGCTAATTGTATAATAACCAGTGAAGAGAGCAAAGTGTATTTAAAGTATAACATAGTCCAAATTTTATAAAGTGTATGCTTATATTTAAAAAAGATAAAGTTATACATCAAATTACTTAAATTGATTATCTCTGATAGAAGGGAAAATGATTTTAATTTTTCTTTGTATTTTTTGTATACAAAAATCTAATAACGGACTTGCTGTATTTTTAATAAAAATTTAAAAAATGAAAGTAATTTAAATATTTTCTACCAATTCACAGGCTCTCATGAGGATGAATTAAATTACATTTTTAGACTGCTTACAATTTATGCATAACAACTACAGCATTATTAAAACAAAACACAGACCTAACTCCAAAAGAAACAGGAGGATAAAAAATAAATTGCAGCCTGATCCAAGATGATAAAACTGTTTAGGAAAAAGTATTTCCAGTGGCTGAGCACCCTAAGAAATAGATTGGTTTTAGTCCGGTAGGATTCTAATAGGCAATTAACATATAAATTTGCATAATAATAGCCAAATCTCAGCCAATTCCCAATTTTACAACTGAGAGCACTGAGAACACAGAGACATAAGTATTGTTTGTTATAACCATAGTGGAATCTGTGCTCTGTGACCCCAGGGATAAAAGCAAGTGGAGGCCACGTTATCCATTGTTGGTGAAGTTCCGCTGCTTGGTCACACCGGCAGTGGGGGAGGGCCACGTCTGGGTTTGTTCCAGACCTTGGATTATATGAATATATCATATTATATATACTATATCATAATGATAATAATTAATTATTATAATAGTACTATAATGCATAATGTTATGTTCTGTGTTGAATAATAATATACATAAAATATGTATACTGAATATATATACCTGTACTTATTTATTTCCCATCCCCAATAATAAATCTTGCTCTTTATCTGACTCGTTGTTTTTACAATACTTCTTGCTAGGAGCATCAGAATGGAGAATGTGGAGGGCCTGTGCCAGCTTGTAATTATATGAAATACACTGATTTATGCAAGCCTTTAGAGAAATTTCCCACCTATCTTAATCCTTACATTGTTTCAGGTAAGAGGCTCATTACGTCTACTTCTTTTTCTTAAATAAAGAAATTTAGGCAACCTTTCTGCTATTGTACACAATTTAGTCAAAAAGCCATTTGATAGGGTCAAGTAAGGCTGGCTTCTGTTTGGAGCAGAGTTGCTGGTCCAGCGCAGTTAGAAGCATGACACAGAGGACACCTGCAGGGAGGAGGGGATGGGAGAGAGTGTGGGGAGGAGGCACTGGCAGGGAGAAGAGGGAATGGAGAGGGGAGGCTCCTGCAGGGTGGAGGAGGAGGGTGAGGGAGGGAGTGGGGGGAGGAGGTATGTGCAGGGAAGAGGTGGAGGGGGTGGGAGGGAATGGACGGGGGAGGCACCTGCATGGGCCTACTGTGTTGATTTCATATCAGGAAGAATGGTCAAGGACAGGAACATATTGAGATCATGGGAAACAAGTTCCTCACTGTCAGAGAAGGGATTTACAAATATAAATAGAGAAGGAGCTTGGTTTTCAATTCATAAAGGAAATTATAAGGGAAAAATGGATTCTCTTGTTATTTAGAATTTTATTTATTTATTTAAGAGAGAGAGAAAGAACAAGCAGTGGGGAGGGGCAGAGGGAGAGTTAGAAGCAGACTCCCCACTGAGCCCAATGTGGGTCTTGATCCCAATACCTGGAGATAATGACTTGAGCCAAAGGCAAAGGCTTAACTGTCTGAGCCCACCAGGTGCTCCATAAATTTTCTTTTGAAAAAGACACAAAAAATCCTTATGAAATATTGGCAAATTGAATTCAACCATGTACTAAATATATATACATGTGTCATCACCAGCAGGAGTTTCCAAGAGGAATCAAAGAATGATTAAAATCAGAAAAGTCTATTAATACTTCTGGCAAACTGTGTGACTGAGCCATACATTTTTATCTTCTTTCCCTTTTGCATCACCACTGAAGAACAAGTAAAGTTCTAGAAAGCATATCTCCCCATGAGAGACAAGGTGATAGAGAAAGACACAGCAAGTGAGTAAATATTCTAAAATAAAAGTAGGGGGCACTGAGCTTTTGAGGAGAGAAGAGAAAATTGCAGTCAAATTCCTTCAGTGGAGGAAGAAGAGACAGGGAAGTGCCCAGACACCGGTCTGAAAACAAAAAGGGAAAACAAAACTCACCATTAGAACCAAGGGGACCCCACGAATGGATCTGTTCCCAGCTTTCTGGATCTGAGCAACCATGGGTGTGTCCCTGAGTAAGATATGGAGGATGCTTCACAGGGACGGCGAATGAACCCCAACAGAGGGGAAACCTCTCCGAGTGGTATTTGGATACTGGAAATAGAAAAATCTATGTCATCATGCATGACAGTGAATCTAGTCACCACTTCCATGTCTCACTGTTCACAAGGAACCATCATGCAGAGAACACCGCCTCTTAACGAAGCTTCTAGCATGAAGGAGAGAGGCCGTAAGAGGGGGTGATGTCAGAGGAGACACATGGAATGAAAGGAACAAGATAGCCTTCAAAGCAAGACAGAATAGTAAAGATAAGGCTATAATAAATATCCTAGAAGAAACATAATGGCATTTCATCCATAAACAAGAACAGGATGCCATGAAAAAGGACCAACCAGATAAGAGAAGACTCTTGAGAAGTAAATAGTCAGAGCAGAAATATCATATCAGTAGAAAGGTATGAGAGAAATTACAGAATGACCTTTAGTAAGCAGGAAAAAATTAAAAAGAGAGAGAGAGAATTGGATGAGTGAATGAAATATGAAGGGTGGTACACAAGTCCAACATGGGATTGCTGGAGTTTCAAAGATTAAAAAAAAAAAAAAAGAAAAAAAAAGAAAAACCTTCCTGTTGTTTGGAAAAGTTCTCCTGTGAGCCTAGCATCTTGAATAAAAAAGAACCACAGAAAAGTCAATCTTATTACTTCAGGGAATAAGGGGTGATCTGAAAAACATGTAAATCAGAAGTTGATTTAAAAATTAGCCCATATTGGGACACCTGGGTGGCTCAGCGGGTTAAAGCCTCTGCCTTTGTTTCAGGTCATGATCCCAGAGTCCTGGGATCGAGCCCCACATCAGGCTTTCTGCTCCACAGGGAGTCTGCTTCCTCCTTTCTCTTTGCCTGTCTCTCTGCCTTCTTGTGATCTCTGTCTGTCAAATAAATAAATAAAATCTTAAAAAAAAATTTAAAATTAGCTCATATTTGGGACACCTGGGGGCTTAGTTAAGTGGCTGCCCTCAGCTCAGGTCATGATCAAGTCCCACATGGGACTCCTTGTTCAGTGGGGAGTCTGCTTCTCCCTCTGCACCTGCCCCTCCCCCCTGCTTGCATTTTCTCTCTCTCTCTCTGGCAAATAAATAAATAAAATCTTTAATGAAAGTCTATTTGTCAATCCCAATACAAACATATCTTACTACAGTCTTTAGATTAAAATCTATTTTGTCTGATACAAAAATTTAAATAAAAATTAGCTCATATTTAAAGGGTAAGAAATAAAAGATCACTTCATTTTCTTTTCACCAACATTAGAAGCTTGAATACACTTTAAATATTCGGTGATTTTTCAATCCGGAATTCTATACTTACCCAACGTTCATAGGTTAAGTGCAGTTATTTGACTCTCAAAACAAATAAAATGCAAAGGCACGGCTCCTACTAGCCACTGAAATCTGAGGGTAACAGAGGGAGTAGAACATGAGGGCAGGGTGGAGGTTGAGAGCACAGAGGGCGGGCTGTGGGTGCCACAGCCACATGCCTTCCTGGTCAGGGTCATCAAAGACAGGGGTCACCTGACCCGCCCCCGAGTGAGGGCTGCCCTAGACCCAGGCTATTCCCTGTCTCAGAGGAATCAAGAACCAAAAAACAGCCTAGGGCCCAGGACATAAGGTCATTCTCCGGTGGAGTGCAATGAAGAGGGGCCTCTGGTTTGGTGTCCTGCCACAGACCAAGAAAGCAGGTAAGCAGGTATGAACTCCTTATTTGGAAACACAGAGATCAGTATCTTAACACGAAAATTACGAACTTAAAAATGACTGTTTTTGTGGAATAAGAAAGGAGGATGATCAGGGAGTAGCAGGAAGGTGTTGCATTTTGCTTTCTGCTTTCGTTTGTCTTTTTTACCATCCAATTTTTGAAATGTCATATTTAACATTCGGGTAAAAAAGGAAAAAAATAATTTAAATGAATCTAGAAAAATAAATTCCAATGTAACTTGCCACATGACTAGATCGAAGGAGAAATGAGTTGTTCCCTTACCTTAGACACAGGATAACGGTTTCATAAAAGCCAACAGCCATTCATCAAGAGACAAATGAATCTTAACGAACCAGGGATGGAAGGACTTTCTTTGACATGAGCGAGTGTCTGCTAAAAAACGAAAACAAACATCATGCTTTGAGTGGCGCATTAGAAGTATTCTATTTAAAATTAGGATTAACATCAGGTAGCCAGTCTCTAATTATGAGAAAAAAAACAACTAAAAGATGATGCAAATGAATGCAGAGAACTGTCTCATTCCTAGAGGAGGAGACCGAGTGTTGTAGCCATGTCAATTTTTCCCAAATTTGCCTGCAAATTTAAAACAATTTCAGTTAAAAGCCCTGCAGATATCATTTTGTGAAAGCTTACAAATTAATTCAGAAATTTATTTGGGAAGTTACAGGTGCTTTTGAAGATAAGGTAAGATGGATAAGATGGTTTCGAAGTGTCAGAACCGGTGCAGGAAGTCTCCGGGCCAATGAGAAAGGGTGTGGGGAAGGGCTGTCATGAGACCCGCGTGTGGGGGGCAGAAGAAACAGAACAGCGTCCAGTGAGGGAGAAGCTGGGGGTGCAGGGACTGTGCTGGGAGGTAACCAGCACCACAGCCGGGGGTGGGGTGTGGGGGAACTATGCCCTGAATGCCGTCAAGACCATCAACAGTCCATTTGGAAAAATAAAGTAAAATGAAATTAGTTTCCTACTTCTCACAATGCACAAATAACGCCACAAGGATGAGTAACTTAATGGGGGAAAGAACCCAAGAAGATCCTTCTCTGTCCTAGAGTTTGCAAAGTTACCCTTCTACAGTTTGTCCTGACGATTTAACACAAGAACAATAAACAACCTCCAGCAATAAAAGACAAAAGCAAATGTAATGATTTCAAAACATGAAATGCTGGTGTCTTGAAAGACACTGTAAATATTTAAAATACAAGTCATGGTCTGGGAGAGAGAATTTCAACATAGTAACAGGCAAGAGAGAAGTATGCCCAGGAAAAGAGGAAGTTTTAGGAATCAGTGAGTTAATGAACAGCCAGCTCCTAGCAGAAATGTGAATATATATCCTGAGACAAGATGCTCACCTTCAGGACTAGGCAGGGAAATGCACATTGAAACAGCAAGGGAGGGGGACGCCTGGGTGGCTCAGTGGGTGAAGCCGCTGCCTTTGGCTCGGTCATGATCTCAGGGCCCTGGGATCGAGTCCACATCGGGCTCCCTGCTCAGCGGGGAGCCTGCTTCTCTCTCTGCTTCTGCCTGCCGCTCTGCCTGCTTGTGCTCTCTCTCTCTCTGACAAATAAATAAATAAAATCTTTAAAAAAAAAAAAGAATGCTCTTGAAACAGCAAGGAAGGGTTCTTGTTAATGAAAGAGAGACGGGCAGAGTGGAGGCGTGGTGGAGTCATGTTTCGGCCAGAAAGTGTGGGATACAGCCAGGCATCTAACTGGCTCCACGATCGTCGGGGTAGTGTGGAAGCATCCTGAAAAATAAAGGAAGTGCCTACCCCACGTCAAGCAGTTCTGTCTCTGGACGTGTAAGCTAGACGATGATGGCCTGCGCTCACCAGGAGATCCCCACAGGATTGTGTATTGGGCGCTGGTTGTAACACTCAACGGTTGGGGACAAACCAAAGGTCACCCACTGGAGATGGAACAAATAACATGGTACCAGTGGTAATGTAAGGACCCCACCACCACATGCATCTCTCCATATCAGTCCAGACACATATCAGAAACAAAATACAGAATAAAAGAGCAAAACGGACATTAGTAAATACAGCTTCATGTCTCCACAAACTAATAGCAGACATAAAGCAGTACGTAATTTGGGGAATGCAGTGTATTATCTGTGAATATAAAAACACGAATAACATATTTTTTTTCTTTCTAATGATGCTGGACTCTTAGCACAGAAATTAGGGTTCACAGGATTCCTGGGGGGGCTAACAGTGGTTTTAGCTGTACCTTTATTATTTTAGATCTTTAAATGGGGCACAATCAAAGATTTACAAATGTCAACTGTAAGGCATAGATGGTCAGAATATGGGATTTTGTTTTTTTTGTTCTTGGTAGTTATCTCAACTTTAAAAATTAAAAATTGAAAACTTCAAAAATTATAATTTTAAAAACTAAAAAAAATAAAGTTCATTGGTGAAAGGATCTGTGATAATCAAAACAGTGTCGCATGAGTGTGGCTTGGCCAACTCTGCCCTCCGATCTACTCTCTCTATGCTTTAGGCTTTTATGTGTTTGATCTTGTAGTAATCTTTAATAAAACTTCAAAGTCACATTGGAGACATTTAAGCTATGCAGCAGGCCTCCAAGAAAGAAAAACTCAATTGGAGTCCCGGGGCTTTAAAATATGTTTAGCTTTGATAGTATCTCATGTTCATACGAATCCTTTCATCCCCAGAATATTAAACTCCTCAGACATGTTAGCCCAAGGGTCCCCACAGTCCCCCTGTGAAGCGGGAGATCAGCTGGTGTTGCTTGGAAGAATCCAAACAGTGAAAACTTTAGATGCTGCAAGTCAGCAGAAAGGCAGGTGGAGGAACCACGATTCAGGGTCCCAACATCCAGAATATGTCACCATGTCATTTGGGTTAAAGTCCTCTGTTCACTGACAGCGTCTGCCCATATTTCCATCACACGTGTTTATTTCCTCAGTTCATGTGTCCGTGGTTTTCTTCTGCAGCTCTTTCTGCTTAATTATCCGTGATGTTCTCCAGAGGAACACATCGAGAATCTTCTTGGTTTCAATATACATCCTAAGTGTGTCATCAGCGTGATGACACAGTGTGCTTACTTCTGTACCTCTGACCCCTTCTCTGCTCTTTCCACACTGCCATTAAATGTCCCTGAAACACACACACACACATACACACACACACGCACACTCTTTCCTTGTGCGTGCAGGTGCATTCAAATCTGTGGTAACTTCAGGTAGATGGCCACAGAGAGGTATGAGACAACTGTTTGCAGGTCTGGGGTTTGGGAGTGGATGGAGCAAGGACTTGTCATGTGGATTTCCTGCACAGGGGGCTGGAATTCATTGGATAACAGAGCATCTTTCTTTTCACTTCATAGTTTGTGGATGTGGCTAGAACAAGTTCTCAGCATGCGTCCCGGAGTTTTCCTCCCTAGCACTACCTCGGAGCCACGTCCTTATTTTTCTGCTTCCATTTCAACATGAAAAATGCTCCTAGACTCCACATTCAGCATGAGAAGCGGATGAAGAAGAAACAGGCATGCATGAAACTTAATAAAGGTCCTCGGAATGCACTCGTACACTGTGTGTACATATGAGCTCGTCTCCCCTTGTGAGCTCTTCCTGTTTGGCTAAAAGGGGAGTGACAGCTGCTCCTTGGCCACAGGTCCTCATCGTTTCATTTCCTAAAGGTCAGGTGTCATTTTAGAGAGCTGGCATCTCGCGGGAGCTGAGGGATGCAGAACAGAGCCTCGACCACGAGGATGCAGGGTCTCCTCCGCCTGCATACCCCCTGCCTGACTCGGCTCAGACACACACTGGATCCTTCATAAATATTGGGTGAGTTGGTGATTGAAGGGCCAGCACACCCCAATGAATAGAGTCCTGCAACGTCCCAGTCATCCCAGATGGAAGGTGCACGCGCATGCGTGCATGTGTGTATGTGCATGTGTGCACATGTGTGTGCATCTGTGGACACACTTTGCCACGTGGGTTCTTCTCTAACAGCTGTGCTTTTAATGTCCCCGAGCCAAGCTGCAGGTACACAAACACAGCAGCCTGGGCAGCATTTTGGAGCTGAAGAGTGGCTCTGGACGCCTATGTGTCCTGCCAGCCGCTGTCCTGGAGACCCGCCAGCTGCAGCACGCCGCAGGGTTCTGGAGCAGCCCGGTGGGCTGGGTGAAATGAGCTCTGGGTGAGCCTGATCCGCGTGTCAGGCCCACAAACCACACAGCACAGCGGGGGGAGGCTGCATCACTCACCTCTCAGCCTAGTTTATTGACATCATTCCCAGGCATCGAGTCCCCTGCGTCCTCAGCTCCCAGTGTCTCCCCCTGTCTCGCTCCCCTCCCCTGTGCCACAGGGGTGCTGTCACGGGGCATGTAGCCTCTGCTGCACAGTGTGTGGCATGCATGAACAGCCTCAAAGTAAGTGAAAGCCATACTGGCTTCCTTCTGTTGTGAATGTCAGTGTGCCGTTCTGCAGCAGACCACGAATCCACCCCCGCATGGGGATCCTGCTCAAGGGCCCTCCAGCTGCCCATGTCACTGGGGCTTGAGGGCCAGGACCCTGTGTGTCCAAAGGTTGATTCATCTTTGATGTGAGGGGCAGGTGCCTTCGTTGGATATGTTCCCTTTGGAGGCGAACGTCACCTGACAGAGAAGAGCATGCCTCCCATTCACTGTTTAAACATAAGGGACGTGAACCAGAAACTGTCGGGGAGGGTGGGGATTGTCACCCCCCCATGCCACTTGGTCCTGCAGGGCTGGTTGACTCTAGCCAGAGAGCTGCGGGGTGGCTGAGGTGATGTGTCCTGGGGCGCTATTAGCACTCAGAGTGCGTGCATGCATGCAAGTGTGTGCACATGTATGTGAGTGTGCATGCACATGTGTGAGTGTGCATGCATGTGTGTGATGTGCATGCACAGAGGAGCTGGGGTGAGGGCCGTCAGTTATCCGTGTGAGACACAGAAGGACAGGCATGGACACATGTCCTCATCAGTTGTCCCAGGAGCTCTGCTGGTGAGTGAGGCTGGAGCAATGAGTTCGGCTTCATCTAGGGAGAAGGCAGGGTTGGCCCCATCGCTGGTCGCTGTGGAGGAGAATGCTGAGTGTGCAGGAGTGTGACAGCCAATATGTGCTGGGGAAGCCGAACAGGGAGAGAAAGAATGACCTCGACCTCACAGATGCTCATCCATCAGGAGCCCAGAAAGGCTCTGAGATTATTAGATAAAACCACAGGGTGTGGACTTCACATGTTCTGAGGGCTCAGCTCCTGGCCATGGCTCTGTGCCCAGCATTTTCCATGCTCTCCCTTGGGTAGAACTACCCCAGGAATCCTGTGAGAAATTGTGCCAGACGGGGCAGGGCAGACGTTGCCAAGTTGACAAACGCCAAACGTCAGCTTGTCTCTTGCTCCCTGTCCGTCCACGGGGTCCCTTCCAGGCCCTTGCCAAAGCCAATTCCTCCTCATGTCAGACGAACACGGAGAGCTGCTCGAATACAGTGCAGTTCCATCTGGACACCTGCTTTTCTGGTCACCATAGCAGGGGGAGAGGACACAGAGAGTCACAAATAACATGTCATCACTTCCCAAACAGTGATGCATGCATTGGCCAAAGCCGGCATTCTTCCCCTCTGTACGGTTGCAGGGGGAACAGAGAACTGGATGTCCTGGCAAGAGCCGGTAATGGGTCCCAGTGTTGTGGATTATCTGTACGTTTTAGGGGAATGTGAGCTTTGCTCTTGTGCACACATACCCAGGTGTCCCCCGGCTTCTAAAGCAGATCCTTACGTCCCAGAACTCTGCTTTTGACACATCCTGCAGGTGCAGCTGGCTTTTTAGTTGACCTGGCAGCATAGGAAATAGCTGTCCCCCTCCTTCCTTGGGCAGTCCTTCTTGGGTCCAGAACTCTGTCATTTCTTGGTCATCCTTTCCTGCTCAGCATCCTTTACTGTTCTTCCTTGTCCCCTTGGACTTAGAATGCTTGAGTTCTCCACATTCTGCAATTCTTCTACATTCTTGACTACACATCCAGTCCAATGGACTTAATTATTATCCACACACGATAACTGGAAGACTTGTCTCTAACATGGATATCTACACAAAAGCATCTACATGACCATTCCTCTTGGATGTTGAGTAGGCAATTTGATAGGGACAACACCAAACACCCAACCTTCATTACCCCCCACCTGCACCTGGCTCACCCCTCCATCTTTCCTATTGCAGTGAGAGACAACTCTTTGCAAATGGTTTAAGTCAAATGTTTCAGAGTCAGTTTTGATCTTTCTCAATCCTCTTCTGTCATTCAGAAAAATCCTGTGAACTCTACCTTCATAATGCATCTAGAAGATGACCACTTTTTTTTAAAATTTTTGATGCAATGTTCAATGATTCATCAGTTGTGTATAACACCCAGTGCTCATCACATCACATGCTCTCTCTAATACCCATCACCTAGTTACCCCATCCTCCCACCCCCTCCCTTTTGCAACCCTCAATTTGTCTCCTGGAGTCCAGAGTATCTCATGGTTTATCTCCCTCTCTGATTTCTTCCCATTCATTTTCCCTCCCTTCCCTATGGTCCTCCATGCTATTCCTTATATTCCACATGTGAGTGACACCATATGATAATTGTCTTTCTCTGATTGACTTATTTCACTTTACATAATCCCCTCAAGTTCAATTCATGTCAATGCAGATGGTGAGTAATCATCCTTTCTGATGGCTGAATATATGGACCACATCTTTATCTGCTCATCTGTCAAAGGACATCTGGGCTCTTTCCACAGTTTGGCTGTTGTGGACATTGCTGTTATAAACATTGGGGTGCAGGTTCAGATCACAACTTTTGTATCCTTTGGGTAAATACATAGTAGTACAGTTGCTGGGTCATAGGGTAGCTCCATTTTTAACTTCTTGAGGAACATCCATACTGTTTTCCACAGTGGCTGTACAAGCTTGCATTTCTACCAACAGATTAAGAGGGTTCTCCTTTCTCCACATCCTCACCAACATTTGTTGTTTCCTGTCTTGTTAATTTTTGCCTCTCTGACTGGCATGAGGTGGTCTCTCATTGTGGTTTTAAGTTGTATTTCCAAGATGCCAAATGATATTGATCATTTTTTCCATATGTCTGCTAGTTTGGATGTCTTCTTTGGAGAAATGTCCGTTCATGTCTTCTGCCCATTTCTTGACTGGATTCTTTGTTTTTTTTTGGATCTGGAGTTTGATAAGTTCTTTATAGATCTTGGATACTAGCCTCTGGCATCTTCTTTCACAAAATACACAAAACATTTATGCACTCATCTCCTTAGGTCTTTCGTTATTGATTTCTAAAGTAATTCCATTTTGGCCAGAGAACTTCTTTGCAGGACTTGAATCTTTTTCAGTTTACTGAGACTTGTTTTATGACCCAGAATATGATCTATGTTGGTAAATGTCCCACGTGCATATGAAAAGGATATGCATTCACTGTCTTTGGAGGCAGTGGTCTATAAATACCAATAACATCAAATTGGTTGATAGTTTTGTTCAAATCTTTGGAATCTTAACTATATCAGTTATTGAGAAAAGGCTACTAGAATTCCTGAGAGTAACTGTGGATGTTTCCATTTTTCTTAAAGGTCTTATGGTTCTTATCTTTATGAAATGAATTTCTTTATGCCTTTTAACATTCTCTACTCCAAATTTACTCTGTATGATATTGACATAGCCACTTCAGGCATCTTTTGATTGGTGTTATCCTTGTATACATTTTTCCAACTTACTTATCTGTGTCTTCTTACATAAAGTATTTCTTATAGATAACATAGAGTTGAGTCTTGCTTTTTTAATCCAGTCTGACAATCTATCTTTTAAGAAGGATGTTTAGACTATTCATATTCAACAAAATCACTGATGTAATTAGATTTAATCTGTTATCTTCCTATTCATTTTCTATTTCTCCCACCTGCTCTTTGTTCCCTTCCCCTCATTTTCTTTTAAATTAATTGAGTACTTTTTAAAAAAAAAATTTTATTTATTTGTTTGACATAGAGAGAGAGAGATCACAAGTAGGCAGAGAGGCAGGCAGAGAGAGGGGGGAAGCAGACTCCCCACTGAACAGAGAACTCAATGCGGGGCTCAATCCCAGGACCCTGAGATCATGACCTGAGCAGAAGGCAGAGGCTTAACCTACTGAGCCACCCAACTGAGTACTTTTCTATGATTCTTTGATTCTATTTTATCTCTTTATTAGCTATAATTAATCATGTTAGTAGTATGAGTCTTTAATCATGACTTTCTTCAAGCAATAGTCTACCACTTCAAGTACTGTGCAAAAAACTTACAATGGCATAAACTGTCACTTCTTTCCTGCAAATTGGTGTTGTTATTGACATACATTTTACTTTTCTTTTTTTTACTTTTTTTTTTTTTTTGAGACAGAGAGAGAGAGAGAAAGAAAGCAACATGAGTGAGGGGAGGGACAGAGAAAGAGGGAATTCAAGAATCTTAAGGAGGTTCAATGCCCAGCACACAGTGTGAAACAGGGCTTGATCTCACTACTCTGAGATCATGATCTAAGCCAAACTCAAGAGATGGACACTTGATGACACTAGATGGACTGAGCCATCTAGATATCTCACATATGTTTTACTTTTACATGCTATTACCCCCACACTACATTGTTATCATACTTATTTTAAGAATAAATAATCTTTTAAAGAAATTTAAGATTTTATTTTATTTTTTAAGTTTATTTATTTATTTTTGGTTATCTCTACACCCAACTTGGAGCTCGAACTCACAACCCCTAGATCAAGAATTGCATGCCCTTCTGAATGAGCCAGACAGGCACCCCTTTTATAGTAATTTAAGTAAGAAGAAAAACTGCTTTATACATTTAGCCTGAAGTTACATTTTTGGTGCTCTTTTTGCTTTTATGTAGCTCCATCTGCCATCATTTTCATTCTTCCTAAAGGAGTTTGTTGAGCATTTCTTATAGTACCTGTTTGCTAGTCATGAATTCTCTCAGTTTTATGTATGCCAAGTTCTCATTTATTTATGAAATATATTTTGTGAGATGAAGAACCATAGGTGGAGAGTTTTTCATTTCCTTTCAGATCTTGAAGAGAAGATGTTCCACTGTCTCCTTACTTGTATTATTTCTGATGAGAAATCTACTGTCAGCGTTATCTACAATTTTCCTTAGTTACTGTGTTTTATTCTCTCTCTGGTTGTTTTTAAATGTTTTATCATGGTTCTGAGAAATTGTGTTATGTGTCTGTGGGTGGTTTGGGTCATGTTTCTTGTGCTTGAGATTTATTGAGATACTTGACATTGTGAGATTATCATTTTCATCAAATATTGAAATCCTTTTGACATTATTTCAAATATTCTTTTTGGCCACCCTTCCTCCTGTCTTACAAAAGTCCAGTTATGACTGCAGTGAAGTTTCTGACCTGGCTGGTGAAAAGGCACTATTTCCAGTTGCATGTGAGCACCAAGCATTCTTCCTTCAATCCTTTATGATGACTCTTCTCCTGTTCTCACGCAGTTTCCTCACCTGCTGTACTGGTACCATCTCTCTGAACCTTTCCCAGCCTACACTTAATAAAATTGAACATGCCCCCTTCCTAACCACTTCTGCCCCCTTCTTTTCCATAACCCTTATTATTTCTAACATAGTAAACTTCACAATGATAATAATTAAATCCCCTTTATTCTTGGCTGCATCTCCATAATCTAGAACAGCACCTTACACACAGTAGATGCTCAGTAAGTATGCAAGAACTGGACAAATAAATGACTGAGTGTTTTAATGAATTGTTGGATGAATCCATGATTGGGTGAACAATTGAATGAATAATGAATAAATGAACCACTTCAGGAAAGACTATCCATGTTCCTCCCTATGGCAATGCAAATGGATCATGTTTCAGTAAACCAATGCTCTGGTTCTATTTCTACTAAACCAATAATTCTGGTGAATTCTGTAAATACATGCAGAATCTGCCACATATGCCACAGCCTTACTTTGGAACAAAGCAGGGGATCAGAAGAGAGGTGCAGGACCTCCCAGCATTTAAGAGTAGCTGACTGGAAGGTGGCTGATTTACCTGTGGCGTGTTTTGGGGTAAAACCTAGAGGTTTCAGGGAGAACCAGATGAGATAAAGCACTGTTGTAGGTATAATATTGGAAGCAAATGTAAACTAAATGAGTGGGAAGAAAACCAGGCACAGGCTGGACCAGAAGGTGAGAGCAAGGAATTTGTTAAAATGACATAAATAAGTTCAAGCCCAAGAAAAATTCAAGAATAAGGATTAAAAACAAGAAGGAATATAGAAAAGCCAGGGCCCAGACCAACTGTGTTGATGGTGGATTCTTTTCCAGATGCCCTTATTCCTGGTGATCGAAGATGTCTGTTCATCAGCCCTGGGTCTCTCAACACATCTACAATGGGTTGCCATAGAAACATTTACAGTTCTTGGGTCTTGAGGCCCCAGTTTGTATTTAAAACCAGGAGCCTTGCACACATAGGGGCAACATGTTCTTCTGGCTTCAGGATGGCTATTTGGGAGAGGAGTGTTCCAGGATCCATTTTCAGGCTTGAATGTTGATGAACCAAATTAGCTTCACATTCCTATTTAAGTTAATGAAACAGCCTGCCTGGGCCTTCCTGGGTTTGGTAAAGAAAGCCAAGCACATCCTGCAAAACTAAAATAAATGATATGTTTGGCAGCAAAAATTGCTAAACATCAATCATAATTTACAAAGTAAATTTCAGAAATGCCAGCAGCTTTGGAACAATTTTTAAAATATGAATATTTTCCAACCCAAGAAAATATTTTTTTTAAAGTTGGGATTGCATAGTAAGGAGTGACATTCTGAAACGTTTATCACATCATAAGGGTAAAATTGAATAAAAAAAGATTAACTGCCAATGTCCACTAAGAAAAAATTCTGAAATTAAGAATCAAGTTTTAGAGTATTCTTTGAGAAGAATGTTCTTCTCTTGGTCTAAATATTTTTTTTTTTATCCTTTCAAAACAGGTCAAAGTAGTCATTGATTGAACCTGAGTCTGATGTGAAGTTCAAAATGAGTTGAGACACTTCAAGACAGTGCCATTATTTGTGAGTACTAATAATCTTGGTGAATTTGGAATATCTTACACGAAACCACCAATTACTGGCTTTGATATCAAAAAGAACATCTGAGTACTTTGATCCATTTCTCTCTGTTCTTCCCAGATGTAGATCTTCACAGCAATGTGGGGTCTGCAGACAGATGACATGTATTTATGGCTCCTTCGGCACGTCATCCTTCCTGAACTGTTGGCATATGTCAGCGCCCTCCAAAGGGGTACAAAATGCCTCCACAGTGTCTTCTTGAACTCAGACTCGAATGTGTTTTTAAGTGTCAGGTGCTTTCCAGGGTCACCTGCACAGCAACCAGCAATCACATGGCTTCATGCCCTTCGAACACTTGCTTAGGGAACTCGTGGACTCTGATAGATCACAGAGTCTATCTGGAGCAGGACACTTCAGAGAACATCACTGAGGTCATCAGTGTGCTGCCTCAGTCACATCGGGAAGGGGAGGGTTACAGAGCTGATAGAATTTGGGAACATTGACTTTCTTGGGCCACACTTATTTTATCTGTTTCTCTTTGTCTTTCTCATGAAAGTTCATTCTAGAATAATCTGGAGTCACCAGATGGGCACTTAGAATTTATGTTAACTATTTGTCATCCCTAACTGTTTATGCTGAAATGTGGGATCCTCGAATGCTTCATAGAATTGGCTATGGACCCTGATTGTTATGATTGGAAATACAATTGGAACAATCACTCCTTTAAAATTGAAGTGGCTGGCAGTGTATGAAAATTATAAGCACACTATCTGCTTGCCTTACTGAGTGTACAGTAAAGAGTTACTCAAACTTATTAATGGAATGTGATGATTTACATAATTATATGAAGGGGAGTTTTAAAAATGGTAGCTATTTGGTTTGTGCTGGGGGAGGTTTTTAAGGTGTGAACATATAGATTTTTTAATAGATGAAGGTTTTTAAAGTATGAACATATAGATCCATACTCAGAAAAGAGGCCAAAGTGCTGTTTACAAACTCAGTTACTAAAAACTGGATATCAAGATTAAAAATGAAATGTTTACATTCCACCCCTCCCTGAAGGAAATATAGGTTTATAAATAGACAGGTGGAGGGCAGAGTAGGAGACTAGTGTGAGAACAGAGCTGCCAAGTGCCTAACCACTCTTGGCTTTGTGGTTGTGGCAACACACTTGAGCCTGGGGCATTCTTGTTCCTGGGCAGGGGCCTTCCAGAATGCAGGCTGCACTGTGGTCAGCTCAGAGCAGATAGGTGGGCAAGGGAGAGATCCATGCCTTTTGCTTTCCTTGGTTCATCTTCTCCCTTGAACTAGCTCTTTCTTGAATAAACGTGTGTGTGCGCGCACACACACACACGCACACACGCGCATACACACACACACACACACACACACACACACACACACACCCCAAAAAACACTGTTGTCCAAAGAGGGTTTATTTCTGGTTACACAGCAACATAACTTTAGCGATGACATCTCCTTTACTCAGGCCAGCTTCGTTACTCCCTTCAAAGTCACAGACTCTTCCCTGGAGAGCACTGACCTGTGGGCAAGTGTCCTGCACTTACCCAGTGGTGACATGTCACCCCAAAGAAATTGTGTTCTATGCAAACTGGATGGGCTCACTGTTCAAAGCAATTCAGTAATGGGTACTCCTGCACAGTGGGAAGTCGTTCGAGGTCATTTTTCCTTTATCATGTTTGCACATATGGGACAACTTTCAGAGTCTATGGGATTCAGAGTCTGAAAATTTCAGAAGAACGCTAGAACATTTCATATTTGATTAAACCTTAACTTTCTCTTCCCCAACTCATTTTTGGCACTAGGATTTCTATCTATCTATCTATCTGTCTATTTATAATTGAATTATAATTGACCTACGATATCCTATTAGTTCCAGGGCACATCACAGCAATTGAATATTTTTATAAATTACAGAATGATCCCCATAATGACTCTAGCTGTGCATTACATCCCCATGACCTATTTATTTTACAATTGGTAGTATGTACCTTTTAATCCCAGCAATTAGGCTTTTTTTTTTTTTAATTTTCAGCATATCAGTATTCCTTGTATTTGCACCACACCCAGTGCTCCATGCAGTCCGTGCCCTCTCCAATACCCACCACCTGGCTCCCCCAACCTCCCACCCCCCGCCGCTTGAAACCCCTCAGATTGTTTTTCAGAGTCCATAGTCTCTCATGGTTCACCTCCCCTTCCAATTTCCTTCAACTCCCTTCTCCTCTCCATCTCCCCTTGTCCTCCATGCTATTTGTTATGCCCCACAAATAAGTGAAACCATATGATAATTGACTCTCTCTGCTTGACTTATTTCACTCAGCATCATCTCTTCCAGTCCCGTCCATGTTGCTACAAAAGTTGGGTACTCATCCTTTCTGATGGAGGCATCATACTCCATAGTGTATATGGACCACATCTTCCTTATCCATTCGTCCATTGAAGGGCATCTTGGTTCTTTCCACAGTTTGACGACCGTGGCCATTGCTGCTATAAACATTGGGGTACAGATGGCCCTTCTTTGCACTACATCTGTATCTTTGGGGTAAATACCCAGTAGTGCAATGGCAGGGTCATAGGGAAGCTCTATTTTTAATTTCTTGAGGAATCTCCACACTGTTCTCCAAAGTGGCTGCGCCAACTTGCATTCCCACCAACAGTGTAAGAGGGTTCCCCTTTCTCCACATCCACTCCAACACACGTTGTTTCCTGTCTTGCTAATTTTGGCCATTCTAACTGGTGTAAGGTGGTATCTCAATGTGGTTTTAATTTGAATCTCCCTGATGGTTAGTGATGATGAACATTTTTTCATGTGTCTGATAGCCATTTGTATGTCTTCATTGGAGCAGTGTCTGTCAATTAGGTTTTTTAAACTTGAAAATGAGACCTTCCTTTTCTTCTTTTCAAAACTTCTCTCATGAATTTCCATGCCATTGATGCGGTTAGTTTTGACACAACTCTCAAATGTCAGACATTTGCTCTACTTCTGAATTTGCATTCCCGTTTCTCATTTTTTCAAACAGCACTGTCCCCCATTCCTTGATCTGCAGCAAAGGCTTCCAGCTCCCCCTGCCCTCTGGCAACCCCACCAGGCCTGCAGGGCGCTGCAGGGAGTGGTGATTTCCGAAAACAGCTCTACCTTTGCTTTCCTAATTTCCACTTAAAACTCAACAACCCTGTTCTTCTCAGAACTTCTGCCTCCAGAGGTAGACATCTCCTACCTCACTGGGGCACCTCAGACTGGTGGGATCTCAGGAGGGTGAATTGCCCTCAGGATCCAGAAAAGGGAGCTTCGTGGAGGTGCAGGGGAACACGCAGGGTGGGAACACGGGGCCCCCATGTGATGATCTGGTTATTTTACTGACCAATGGATTTGGGGAAAACATATACTAAATTATTATCCCTATGAGCATTTACAGAGAAATAGAAGGAAATGTAAGTCAGAAAAATAAGTGAAAATTTCCATTTGAAAGTTTATAGATAAAAGGACTGTTGGCTTGAAATTTTGATGTTTTAATTTATTGTACCGTAAATACTGGTTAAAACCTGTGCTTACAAATTTCCAACCTGAGGCTTAGCTGGGTTTGGAAGAGGACAGTGATGGGATCAGGTGTCACCTTTCCTCAGAAATGACTCAGACAAGCCCAGAAAGCAGAACAAACTGGTCTAAGAGGGGTGGAAGGAGGGTATATGGGAGAGGAGCCATGTTCCTTCCAGAGCTGTCCAGGTGTGGCTGGAGCAGGTGAGGGCGATATTCTGCAGAACATAACTGGAGGGCTTGGGAAAGCTCACATCACTGAGAAAGGACAGCAAATTCCACACCTGGAGCCACAGCCCCCATTTGTTCTTAATCTAGAAACTCCGGGGCCACCATATTACTGTGGCTCCCTGAACATACCTGTCCTTGCATACTTTCCCTGCAAGGGGGTGGGGAATAGAAGTCTTTGGAAGTTAATAAGGAAATTTAAGTTCCAAAGCCAAAGGATTCTGAATTGCATGAGAGTCCCTCAGCAATGTTCTGCCATTTTCTGCAGAGAATCCCCATATGTCATAGGAATGGTGGTGGCCTCAGTCCTCTGGGACCTCAGTGGAACCAAGGAATTGCTTAGGCAAGCAAACAGTGACTGACTGCTTTCTCCTGAGCCATCAGGGAAATTTGATGCACAAGGAAGCTACAGGTCAAAGAACTTGTGTCTTGAGACTATTAGTAGGCTTCTCCTTCCCAACTGAGTTTTGGGAGGTGGGTGGATGAGAAAAGGCTATTTGATCTGATAAACTCAAATTGTATTTCTGATCTCCAGACCTACACTGCCCAGAAACTCATTCATTTCATTTCTAAGCCAATTAGATTCCCATCATTGCCATAATAAATCACCACAGATTGAGCAGATTAAAACAACACAAATCCATCATCCCACAGTTCTGTGGGTCAGGAGTCCGACAGTGGTCCCACTGGGCTGCAGTCAAGGTGTTGATGGCCGGACTTTTTTGCTGGGAGCTCCAGGGAGAATCCATTTCCTGGTCTTTCCCAGCTTCTGGGGGTGTGTTTATTCAGGTTGGTGGCAGAACTCAGTGTCTTGAGATTGTGGGACTCAAGTCCCCAACTTCATGCTAGCTGTCACCAGAAGGCCATCTCCCCCTTCCTGAGGCCATTCCCAGTTTTCAACCCCTGGCTCATGGCACACTCCTCCTTTCTCAAAGCCAGCAGTTGGGGCTGAGCCCTGCTCGCCACACGTCTCTCTGGCTTCTCTGCTTTTGAGCATTTTGTGATCAGATTTCATCCACTCAACTAACTCAAAACAATTGCCCCATCTCAAGACCCATAACCTTAATCTCATCTGAGAAATTTCTTTTACAAAGTAAGGTAATGTACTCTCAGATTCTGGGGATTAGCCTGTGGACATCTTTGGGGGCCTTTATTCTCCCTACTATACTAAGAATTTAATAACATAAACAAGATTACAAGGCTAATGTTAATGCTGTATACCAGAAGCAAGTGAATTTATACTAATTGAAAATATTCTTACATACTAACATATCTTCTAAAGACTTTACCCAGAAGAGTCATTAAATTTTGATTTAATTATTGAAATTAACTTTTTAAAACAGACTTTGGATAATTTATTCTTTTTCCTAATTCTGACTGACCTCCAATATTCACTGACAATAGGTGTAGCTCACAGTCAGGGCATTAGCTTGTGGTGTCCTGAGGCCCTGTTCAGCTATGATCCTCAATACTTTCCACTAATGGGTGCTGCCATCATTCCCAATCTCTTCATTTTCTTCAAAGTGTGTATTTTTTTTAAAGATTTTATTTATTTATTTGACAGACAAAGATCTACAAGTAGCCAGAGAGGCAGGGAGAGAGAGAGGATGAAGCAGGCTCCCCTCTGAGCAGAGAGCCCGATACGGGGCTCGATCCCAAGACCCTGGGATCATGACCCAAGCTGAAGGCAGAGGCTTTAACCTACTGAGCCACCTAGGTACCCCCAAAGTGTGTATTTGCGGTCTTCCTCCCCCAAAATGATAGGGCAGAGATCATGCATGTTTTATCACTAAGCACCCAAACCTAATGCACTGTGTCTATATATCATATATATATATCATGTATTATATATAATTATATATAATTAAATTATATATAAATTTAAGAATCTACTTTTATATATAAAATATATAAATTTTTTAAAAATCTACTTATATATATTTTTATATATCATATGTATACATATGATATATATAAAAGATTTTACTTGTTTATTTATTTGTCAGAGAGACAGAGCACAAGCAGGGGTAGCAGCAGGCAAAGGGAGAAGCAGGGTCCCCACTGAGCAGGACGCCTGATGCAGGACTAGAACCCGGGACCCCAGGATCATGACCCGAGCCATAGGCAGACACTTAACTGACTGAGCCACCCAGGCTTCTTGAGAAAAGTAGATTCTTAATAAACATTTGGACATATGGGTGTATTATTTAATGGATGAATGGGTGGATGGTTGGCTGGATTAGTGGATGAATGGATAGATGATTGTATGGATGGATGGATGGATGGATGGATGGATTAGTGGATGGATGGATGGATCAATGGCTCGATACAATAGTTTCTTGAACTGAGAGGAGTTTTCAACCAGGTAACTTTGGCTTTCACTCAGTACTTAGATTCTATAATTCTCTAAGTCTGACCATGATAGGAGAAAATTTATTTCCCACTTTAACTTCTGAACGACTGCTTAGCACGTCCACACCTACTATCGCTTTAATTTATGTAATACCACTGACACAATCAGAATAGATATCATTCTCAGTTTCATTATTAGGAAATAGAGCCTCAAAAGCTAGTTTGAAAAGGACAGAACTCTTGGCTTTTAATTTCCAATTAAATATGTTTGTTCTATATTAAGTCTTGTGCATCACCCACCAGGCTTGAACTGCATGCATATACAAGTGTCCATAGCATATGTGGGCCTAACTCCCAGATTCTGGTTTTAAAAACTAGAGATGAGTTTATACTGAATTCCAAAGGCTAGACCCAAGCCCAGGGAGGTCTGTGTGTGCAGTGAGAATATCAGGGTCTTAAGTGACCTGGTCCCAGGACTACTTCTTCTTCTTCTCTTTCCATAATCTAGGACTCTTTCCATAATCTAGAAACACTAATGCTACATGATTAGAATGAGAGGGAGATAATGCATCTAAACTATGTAGACCAAGGAAATGTAGCTCACTAAAGAGTTCCAAGTCTAAAACTGGTTTCTACCTAGTGAGGGCCAGGCTCATGGGTCTCGACGTGCACTGGCATCCTTAGATGTAGACCTTGTCTACACCAGCAGTCGGCCTTACAGAGGCCATATTCATCCCATCCCTTCCTTCCTTTGAAAACCCTTATGGCATGTCTACATGTGTCAGAATTAGACTCCATTACACTACTTTTACTTTGTGTTCTCTTTCTCTGCATCTTACAGGGTTAAAAAACAAATTCATCTAGGAGTCTTTTTTTACTAGGAAACACAGCCACTAACTTCTGTTTGCAACAAGATGCTTTTTATTGTATCTTCGAGGGGAAACAGTCCTCAGATCCTGTCTTTCCAGTGAGATGTGGATGAGCCCTCCTTCCCCCCAGTGAGAGAGGAGCCCCTTCTCCCATCACACCCCTTTCTCCAGGCAATACCACCTCGTTTTATGACACCCGATTATACTCAGCTTTGTTTCTCATGAGACCAGTGTTTGTATTCCATGAGTCTGCACCTTAATTATCTTTCATGACTACAACCCCTTTTGGAAATTTGTTCTGTGTCATCAGATTTAACCGTCTGCAAGCTGCTACCAGAGAGGCTGAGAAGTCTTGTCATTTTCCTTTTATAGAAAATGTACCACAGAACAGAAGTCAGCCCTGTAGAGGAACAAGAGTGACCCAAACCTCACGCGTGGGCTCAAGGGTTTTAGAATGTTTATTTTTTTGTTGTTATTACTTTAGTGTTTGCTTTCCAGAATAAACTTGGATGCTAGGAGTTATTAACTAGGATAAATTGTTCCCATTAAAACCTCCTGGTGAAACATATTGACCGAATCTTCTTTTCGAATCTTGTTTGTAAGTAATCATTAAGGATTTGTTTCACTATATTTAAAGAAGGAATAGGGGAAGAAGGAAGATAAGGAGGAGGAAGGGGAGGAGGGAGAGGAAGAGGAGGAAGAGGAGGAGGAGGAAGAGGAGGAGGAAAAAAGAACACGCCTTAAATTTCTGCTTAGCCAGCAAGCTAAATTGGTTTATTTCAAGTTCCTCTCAGACCTTTCCCCAAGAAGCATTATGAAACTGGCTGTCTGGCTGTAAGTTTCTAGAAACTTGTTCCTGAGAAGGTCCTGCATGTAATAGCTCTGTAAAGCACTTCTATTTGGATGAAATCTGCTCTGTGGGCCACACAGACACGTGACGGAGAGTGTGCGGTGCTTACACACAAGTGTGGGGCTGCCCACAGCCCACAGCAAACACCAATCATGTCTCACGTATGTGGAAAAGGAGCACCGGGCATTTGGCTGAGGTGACTGAGTACATTTTGATCTTCAATATCATCTCGATATGTCCCTGAGCACCGTGAGTTCTTTTTGAACAAGATGTGGGTGTCAGACAACCTGAACACGGATGCCCAAGGCTACACAAGAGGCACATTAAAAGGACCTTCAGCAAGGATCGTTGTCATTGTTGTCATTACGAGCTGCATCTTATCTACTTCTTTGCCTTAGATCAGATTCCCAGGACACTTTGTTGGCCTCTCTGGGCCTGATGTTTGGGACCATGGATGATATGAGAGCAGGACACACTTTCTAAAGGGTGACCATTTACAACAACAGAGAAGCTTCCCTGTACATATCTGAGATGATGACTGTCCACAGCAGCACTCCCTGTAACAGGCACTGGCTGGCCTCAGAGACAGGAAGCTCTGGGACAGTGGCTAGGAAGACATGGCCCAGCCCAAGAAAAGAGGCTGGATTCCATGAACTGAACATAATAGCACAACAATCTCAGTAGCAACCATCCTCTTTAATTATAGGAAGCAACTCTTATTCGACCCCCACTAATTAGAAAAAAAATTAACTGCTTAGACCAAAAATAGTCATTTGGCAGGATACCAATTATCTCTGTTGGTAGGTACAAGTTTTGCCTAGAGGCAGGTAAACAAACTAAACTGTCTTTTAAACTCTTCAAGCTTTTATAATTTTTTAATAATTAATGTACAATTGAACAGTTTGATAAACTTAAGAAACAATCTGTTTACTTTGAATTTGTGTGAGAAACAATCTTCTCTTTTTACAAACCAAATGTGGCTCTGCCAGGGAAAACATCAACGTGGACATTCGTCTACAAAAACACAAACTTCCCCTCACCTGTGACGACCCAGGATGCAAGCCTATGGCCTAAGTGTTACACTCACACACTTGCCTTGGTACTGGTGAATGCTACTGACCAAACGGCAGATTCATCCAACTCTGCCCTTCTGTCTCCAGGCTCCTTAGGACAGGGACCAGTTTGCATTGCTTGTGACACCTAGGTTCTACCCATCTGCTTGACTATCTCTTCATCTGTCTTTCTATCTATCCACCCATCTTTCTAGCTAAGTATCCATCTAGTTGTAATTTAAATTAATGAATAGATGAACATAGAACATGAAAATAGAGAGATCACATGTCCTCTGTAACATGATCAGAAGTATCTTTCCAGGTTTTTGTGTTTTTTTTTTTTAATTTCAAGAAATTTGTTTACCCTTTAACATTCAGAGAATCATAGATTCATAGAGTCAGGAGGTCTTCTGCGATAATTGAGAAGAGAAACAGCCACTCAGAGAAAGAGAGAGCTTGTCCAAATGCATACAGATTCTTCATGGCTTATTAGAACTGGGAACACATTTTATTTTATTTTTTATTTTTAGATTTTATGTATTTATTTGGCAGACAGAGATCACAAGTAGGCAGGGAGGCAGGCAGAGAGAGAGGGGGAAGCAGACTCCCCACTGAGCAGAAAGCCTGATGCAGAACTTGATCCCAGGACCCCGAGACCATGACCCGAGCCGAAGGCAGAGGCTTAACACACTGAGCCACCCAGGTGCCTCATGGGAACTCATTTTAACTTGACCGTCTCGCTTATACTAATTTCAATGGTGGATCACTCACCAGAATTTAAAATTAAGCATCATTCTTCTGTTGTAGGAGAAAGATTTCCTATTTTCAACTTGATTTCCATGGCATGAAGCGGCTTGGGTTATCTGAGAAAGGTTTCACATTGTTTCTTGTGAATGCAGTCCCAACCCAGGGGGACAGAGTAAACGCAGGGAACCAACAGAACATCTGACCCTAGGAGAACACAGAAGTGGGCAGGAAGGGTCAGCCCTGATGGACACAGCAACTCAACTCATCCACGTAACGTCTGCCTGCTTCCCGCTCCGTCCTCTGTTGCTGACGCGGGAGAAACCTGAACTCTCTTCTGGTTTCCAAAGCTGGGATGGTCTTTCTTTAATAATTGAAAACCATTATTTCTTGGATAATGAGGTCCCTCGCTCATCATTATTTTATTCCTGCTTCTGTTTTTCTTTCATAATATTCAAAGATCACGAGTGATATCATCTCATTAATTGTGGCTGGCAGGAGCAAATACTCAGGATGGATAATCATGGTCACTTTGGCACAGATCTCTGGCAGAATCTGGGAGATTCTGCCTGTAATTCAGAAGTTTCTGTGCCCGTGGAGATCCTGTGGAAAGCAGGGCATATAGTAACACAAACGGTGCAGAATGGCTGTGGCTGACACTTGTCCGGGGCTCTGGATGGTCTTCCCGTGCAGAACATAGGAGAAAGGCTTTCAGCAGCCCCACAGTGTCCGTGACATGGGCAAGGCTCCCCAGCTGGGAGAGATGGCTCAACGAACACGCTTCCAAACACTGATGGCTTCACTCCCACGTGCAGACTCTGTCGCTAGCTCCTCTGCAGGGATGATCGCTAGCAGGGGGGATGGGTGCATCAAACACAGAGGCTCCGGGCAGCTCCCTCAACCACATTTATTAAAATGCAAAAGTATAATCTGATAAGTGACAGTTTTAGAAATAATTTTTACTCCACCAACAGGAACAATCTGCAAATAGATAGCTAAGATTAAACAAGCTCGTCCCCCACTGTGTGCGTCGTCAGGCGAACAATTAGCGGTGACATCTCCGGGATTTGTCATGGCTGAGCTGATCGTGAGACGAGCCCAGTTAGCAGGCCTAAAACTCTCCTCAAACGTGAATACAGGAAAACACCTATCACGGTAAGTAAGAACAAAATGTCTCTGAGCTTCATACGAAATCAGGTAATGTGCTCCCCAGAATTAAAACCTATCCTCTCAACTTCACCCGAACTCTATAAAATTCTTCTGACATAGTTTTATCAACTATGGTGAGGCTGGCGCAGGTTACAGTCGTCTGTAGGTGTTCACGGTCCAAGCTGGTTGTTGAAGCAATGGAATATGCAAAAGCGAAGACGCCCCAGAACCAAGCTGTCCACCGGACTTCCTCCATCCTCCCATTTCAGAGGCCACAACAGTCTGCGTTTAGCGCAGACAGTAATATTTGGATTAATAGATCACCTTTCTTCTAAGAAGTGTTTTCACATTGTATATGATTCTTTGTGTATGGTCTGTAGAAAGAGCTTTTTTCTCTTTTCCATCAGGAGGCATTTTGTCACCATGATCTGTCACCATCGTAAGAGTTCCTGCAAGTTCTGTTGCAATGTGTGCATCGTGATTGGCCTTCCTGCATGGGTAGTTCATATACTCAGCCCGTAAGCGATCCCAGCTTCCCTTTCTGTGGCTTTCCGGAGACATGTGCTGGGGCAGACGAAAGGTGTGCATGATACAGTGCTGCCCCGCAGAGGCTCCAAGCCTGACTGAGAAGACACTGCAAGAAAATGACAGAGAAACGGGGAATCAATGATGCAACCGTCCTGCAGAGAAACAAAGAGAGCCATGATGGATGGGCCCGGCGCATTCTCTCTGCTGCGACACTTCCCTCCATTCCCGAAGCAGCAATGTCCCCATGAACGTATTGGCACCCCTTTGACCTCCACCCAGGCCCTCCTATCATCATGGTTGACATTAGAGAAGAACACTTTACAATATCATGATGTGATGTGATTTACATCCCTGGAGGGAATGGAAATGTCAAAGAGCTCTTACCCAACTAAGTGCTCTTGGCTCTCTGGTCTCATAAAACGATCCTTCTCTCATCCACATTTTGGGAAGAGTAGACAACATCACATGCCAGTTTGTACATTGTGGTGAATCCCTCTGGCTTTTTTTTTTTTTTTTAAGATTTTTTTTATTTGACAGAGAGAGATCACAAGTGGTCAGAGAGGCAAGCAGAGAGAGAGAGAGGAGGAAACAGGCTCCCTGCAGAGGAGAGAGCCCGATGCGGGACTCGATCCCAGGACCCTGAGATCATGACCTGAGCCGAAGGCAGAGGCTTAACCACTGAGCCACCCAGGTGCCCCCCTCTGGCTTTTAACAATACTTTTTAACTCCTCCAGGAAGACTTCAGAAAATTTTTTCATTGCGTTCTTGAATTCTGGAAAACGTGAATACGTGCTATTTTAAATCCATTTCTAAATAGTCTCTTGGTCTCTTCCACCAGATTTCTGTCCTTCGGAATGCTTCCCAGGCATGAAATGAGAGCAAGTGAGCAAAAACACCCTTGATTTCTACCATTCCTGACGGTGTTAACATCTTCTGAGCCCATTTCCCATCTCCCTTGTCTCTCCCAGTTGGAAAGACTTTGCAACCAGAGGATCCAAGTTCCAAAGCCTCCCTGAACCCACCCTAGACCTTATGTTTCTGGCCTGGGTTCACTGACCTAATTAAAAAAAAAAATCTGTCATTGTGGCTTCTGTAAGTTTTAAAGCTTGTCAATATTTACATTTCTTTTTGACCTCGGAGAGCTGAAGCAACACATTCTATTACAGCTGCATCCTTTCCACTGCAGACAGGGGAAGTAAGCCTTTTCCATGGGGACCTTATGTGTAATAATGAAGAAATGTTTATCTTTCATGGAGGGAATGATTTATTGCTAAGAGGAAAGCAATTCACATTCTACAAGGACAGGGAGGGCTCTTTAATTTTGCCATTCAAGTGGTGGATGATTCATTATAATCCTTTTGTTTCCATCTTAAATTTTCCTCTCACCACTAAGGAACATGGGTTCTGTAGAGCTTACGATCATGGGGGTAGTTATTTTATTTTATTTTATATTTAATTATTACTATTTTTATTATGTCACCTTAGTCACCATACAGCATGTCGTTAGTTTTTGATGTACTGTTAAAGATTCATTGTTTACATGTAACACCCAGTGCTCCATGCAATACAGGCCCTCCTTAATTATCACAGGGCCAAACTATCCCCCCCACTCCTTCCCCTCTAAAACCCTCACTTTGTTTCTCAGAATCCACAGTCTCTCATGGTTTGCTTCCACCTCTGATTTCCTCCTCTTTATTTTTCCCTTTCTTCTCCAAATTTCCTCAATGCTATTCCTGATGTTCTACAAGTGAAACCGTATGATAATTGACTTTCTCTGTTTGACTTATTTCACTCCAGGTTTTGCATCAACATGAATGGGACTGAAGGAGGTAGTTATTTTAAAAGGAATTTTGGGGGGAGCTACAGTGTGCTTGAGTCAAACTGAATGGAAAAGTCCAATAGCTCAGTCATTCGTGCATCTATAGGACAAGTCCCAGCATAGCCGTGGCACTTACACTGAATCATGAAATAGCAGGGTGCTTGTCAGTGCTCCCAGCTTTCGGGGAACGATGTCCTTTCCTTAGGCAGCAATGACTCCCTGTACATGGTCCTGGCCTGTGTTGGTGAATATATGGTTGCATCTGAGGGATGCTGGGATGCCTTGGAGGGCCTCCTGGTGACCAATATATTCCAGAGAATAAGGATATGACCCTCTACGTTGGGACAAAGAATCAGGCAGATCCTTTCCTGACCCCAGATATACAGTGACCCATTTAGAGGCGCCAGGTAGAGGTATGGCTACATGGGAAACCTAAAAGAGTCATTTCCTACAAAATGAAAGTTGACATGAGACCCAAGCAGTTCACTTTTGTAAGCTATTATCATTCTAGTATAAAGAAGGTGGTATGCGTTCTTACTCTTCCCACTTAGGAAAGACCCTTGGTCAAGCTGGAGTGGGAGCCACAGCAGGGGGACTGTCCAAGTGCAGGCTACGTGGCTCTTATGGCCAAGGACAGATCTATCAGTCTGGTGACAGACCGATGCCACTTGGGGTTTGGGCCAGATTGGGGAGCCCATGGTGCATCTCCCTTCAGGGCCTCCTAGAAAGGGATGGGATATGTCTTGCTCCTGCATCATCATGAAGGGCAGGAGCTACAAGTGTGTGCGACTATGGGGGCATCTGTGTCCCAGGTAAGGCTGGGGGATCTTTGCCAGTGCCTCTGCACTGCTGGAATCTGGGGGAGCCAGCATGTGCATTCCAGGCCCTACCACAAGGTGGTCCCGGACACTTCATGAAGTAAAGGTGGAAGGCAAAATACAAGGTCAGTATTCCTTACAGCAGATGGGATAAGAGGAGGCACCGGGGAAGCTTTTTGCTCTAGAACACAAGAAGGTTAGGGCCAGGAACCAGTTTCCACCTTCAAGTGAAGACAGAAGGTTGGCTAATGACAACAGTACTCACTATTAAGGAATGGGGGATTTTGTTTAGACACCGTTCAGCCCTCTGCAGCTAGAAGCCTGTACACCACGGGAACTGCTGTAGTCGCCCATGTTTCAAGGCTGAAGTGGCCCAGATGCCTCTCGACAGCCCCACCAGATACACCTTCTCATCCACATCAATGTGCAGCAGTCATCACACACAACCTAAGCTCACATCCATACAACCTGGGGCCTTCTGTGTATCCTGACAGATTTCCACAATGACCCCTTCTTTTATTTATTTATTTACTCAACATATAATGTATTATTTGTTTCAGGGGTACCCATCTGTGATTCATCAGGCTTACACAATTCACAGCACTCCCCATAGCTCATACCCTCCCCAGTGTCAACCACCCAGCCACCCCATCCCTCCTACTCCCCTCCCCTCCAGCAGCCCTCAGTTTGTTTCCTGAGATTAAGAGTCTCTTAGGGTTTGTCTCCGTCTCTGGTTTCATCTTGTTCCATTTTTCCCTCCCTTCCCCTATAATCCTCTGCCTTGTTTCTCAAATGCCTCATATCAGTGAGATCATATAATTGTCTTTGTCTGATTGACTTATTTCATTTAGTATAATACCCTCTAGTTCCATCCATGTCATTGCATGGTGCAAGATTTCATGCGTTTTGTTTGTTTATTTGTTTTTACAGATTTTATTTAATTATTTAACAGAAAGAGAGAGAGAGATCAAAAGCAGGCAGAGAGAGAGAGGGAAGCAGGCTCCCTGCTGGGCAGAGAGCCCAATGCGGGGCTCGATCCCAGGACCCTGAGACCCAGGACCTGAGCTGAAGGCAGAGGCTTAACCCATTGAGCCACCCAGGCCCCCCAAGATTTCGTGGTTTTTTGAAGGCTGCCTAATATCCCATTGTATGTATGTATATATACCACATCTTCTTTATCCGTTCATCTGTTGATGGACATCAAAGCTCTTTCCATAGTTTGGCTATTGTGGACATGGTTGCTATAAACATTGGGGTGCATGTGCCCCTTCAAGTCACTACATTTGTATCTTTGGGGTAAATACCCAGTAGTGCAATTGCTGGGTCACAATGACCCCTTCTCATAGTAGTTTGTTTGGGTAGAGTTTCATGAGTTATGCAGTGTCTCCATGTCTGTTCTCTCTATCCAACAGTTCTGAGATATGGAACCTCTCCCAGAATCAGGTGGGAAGAGGAGACTCTGGTCTTCAGCCACATGCCAAGTGCCAGACCCTGGGATCATCAAAAGACCCCCCAAATCCAGCTCTCCCTAGGGCTCTAGCTCCTACAGCCATGTCCACCCAAACTCCAAATAGTAACTGAGTGGCTTGAACTTTCGTAAAGACTCCAAAGTGGGGAAAAGCTGAACAAAGGAACACTTACAAAAAGTTGCACCAATGCCTTAAGAACATTCATTAGGCTGAAGCAAAAATGGGTCTTAAAAACACTCCAAAATAATAATGTTTGATCCAAAGAGAATGCAGCCGCTCGTTCCCATGTGTAATCTCTTCCACTTCCCTCAGCTTTTCTCCTCCCCCTGTAGATAATTCCTATTTGCAATGTGTGTTCATGTGTATTCTTTCCACTCATCATGGATTCTCATCATGCTTATTATTTCTCCTCTAGTCCCAAACCCAAGATGATATGACACAATTTCCAAAACACTTGCAGTAGAGAGGTCCGGTTTCCACAGCAAGAAGGTGAGCCCCCCCCCCGCGCCCTGGGGAGAATGGAGAAAACCACCAGTGAGCTGCTGGAGTATCTCCTCAGCTTTCCCCGAATTTCTGAAGTAGCAGGCCCTTCACCTTCAGCTCACATCTGTTCCATGAGCTCTGGAACATTCTGCCTTGAAAGCATTCTCTGGACACACCTGCACTCACTGGTGTGGTGTTTCTCCTCTGCACTTGAAGACTGATGTTTTAAAATCCCAGCATCTTGTAATGACAGGAAATCAGAAGTCTGTAACCAGCCATTTTTGTGAAAGTATTTTCTTAGCCGACTTGAGCAGAATTCAGGAGAGCTGAAATTATGTAGGAGCTCTAAGCGCAGCGTTAAAAAGGATGGGGTATGATTCTTGGAGCATAATCCCAGCTACAGGAGCTGGAAGGCAAACTGCGCCAGGCTGAGGACATTAGGACGATGTGGTCTTCTGTGACAGGGTGACAGCCCATTCTTGGGCACACATTAGGGAAATGAGTGGGAGATCGTTGCAAACCAGACTAAAGGGAGAACACATGGATCCATTCCAATTAAAGCCGTGAGCATGCACAGAAACCCAGGGCATTTTTTCCCATCTCTGTCCTCCCCAAGGTTCTCTGACACTTTCCACCCTTGCTTTGGGGTATGGTGCAGGAGAGGACCAATTACGGCCCCATGAATTTGACCACACCAAAGGTCTCAAAGGTTGATGAATCCAAGGGAACAACCTAAATGTCAGTGCTCCTAGACCCAGTGTTATCCCCCTGTGCCTACACTGACCTGTCTGCTGATCGGAAGTGTCTGCTGGCTTACAAGAAGGCATTCAAGCGCGTGAGTGGTATCTCCGGCACTACCACACCTGGGCCCCCTATTCAGCAAAACCTTATCAGCTAGCAGGAGGCGCTCACCATCGGCACCTAGAGGACGGCAGCAGTATTGCTCACTCCTCGTGACTACCAGTCCTCCTTGTTCAGTGCAAGTGGAGGGACTGCCTGGGGAGGTCTTACAGTGTGGCGGGCAGGGGGCTGTGTGGCAGCTGGTCAGTATGTAGGAGGCCCACAGTGCGTTGCCGTTCACCTGCGCAGCAGCAGCAGCCGCCTCCATGATTGGCATCTGTTCTCTCCTAAATGCTAGCATCCTTTGAGATGCAAAATCACCTGCTATCGTTTGAATATCAGCCGATTATTTTTAAAGCTATGTATCTCTTGATTTGTTTTAGAGTTTGTCTTGATGAATAATTCCTTAGGGAGGAAAGCAGAGAAATAGAACAATATTTGCAGTGTTGAATTCTGTAAAATGCCTCATCGCGCTCAGGAGAGATCTGCAGGTCTAAATTGTGCAAATGAGTTTAATTCCTGTTTAAAGGGTTTCCGTTTAAATCCTCCCCTTATCCCTAAAGCAAGCTAAAATTACCAAAGACATTTGGGGAATTTGAAATGTAAAAGCCTTCTTAAAGAGAATTTCTGTTTGCAATAATAGAATTACAGAGAAACAGAGAGAGGGAAGGAAAGAGCGAGAATCAAGACATGAATCCTGTACATACAGTCGTACTGGTTTTTGTGTCTTCACCTCAGATGAGACGCCTTGGATTGCAAGACATCACCGCTGAAGAAATTCGTTTGGATCCAAGAGGACAAGCTAGACAGGCATCTAGAGAGCACCACCAGAATCTCACTTTTAATGATGTAACTGCAAATGAGAGTAGGTTCGTAATTAGGAAAGAAAACAGATGGCGAAGACTTACTTAAAAGTGTTCATTAAAATAACCCGCACTGCCAAGTCACCGCTCCTCGCTCCGAGGCTGCTGCTCAGCTGAAATGTGCCACATTAAGACGAGATGGAGGAAGCGATCACTGCAGTAGGGAACAGAGCATCATTGTTTCCCTGTCGTCGGCCAACTTACCGATGGGTGCTGTGCGGGGCATAAAAATGGTTATCGACTCTCCAAAATGCTTCACACTCCTGGTCAAAGGTTCACGATCTCTTAGCACTGCATCTAGAAGTGCAGCTTCCTGGCTACCTGCCGAACCCCTACTCTCTCCTCTGTGGCCCCCCACCCTAGAGTGTGGGCTGGACTCAATGACGGGCTTCTGACCAGAACAGCAGGCTGCCCAAGCCCGGGCTTCCAAGGTGGGTCCCTCCAGAGAGGCCCGGGCACAAGGAGCCAAGGCCACCAAGAGCCACGGGGGAGAGTGTGGAAGTGGGCCCGCCCCCAGCCACACCTTGGCTGCAAACTTTGGAAGCCTTGAGCCAGAGAGACCTCATGAAGTCCCCTGCAGACCCCAGCCCATGGCAAAGGTGGGGTAATAAAAGCCGTGTGAGGTGCTGTGCCACTTCTCAGGCAGCGAGGGAGAACAGACTCTATCCAGAGGTGCAGGGTCTCCGATTCCCAAGGCTTCCTTACTTCCAGGTACTCAGTGGGCAAGTGACCCATTTACTGGTTTTTCTTTTCTTTTCATCTTATGTAATTACTGTGGAGCAGTGGGTTCCTGGAATTTCAACATAGGATGAAAGACCTTGTCAAAATATTCAATCGTAATACATTTGGTTGAACTTTTACACATAATTAAAATGTCAAAGTGATCTTCCAGAAGAGTAAAACAGACGGGTTATCTTTAGACTAGATTGCCAGGAATCACGTGTTGCCATATCTCCACGGTGGTGGGCGGCTAGAAGTGCACGTAGATGTTGAACGTCGCATCTGTGAGGACGGCCCCAAGAGTGTGGGTGGGTATCCGCACGCACACACAGATAAACACAGAGCTGTTCCTAGGGAGAACGTACCGGATTACTTGGCTGGACTTGCTTCATAGAATTTGTATGAGTCACAGGTGGGTTTCATAATCCCCTGTTCTAGAGACACGCAGTATCCATTTTTAGAGTAAAAGAAAAATGAAACTCACACAGGTTCCTTCCTGTCTTGCTGGAGGCTGCTTCTGAGACCATTTTTGCTTTTTTGTCCCTGTTTCCCAGTCTCCAAATGATAGGGTCCTACAGGGCTCTTTCCCTAGAACTGTTCCCTGCCACGTGTGTATTTCTTCCTCAGGTGACCCTGCCTGTTTCCACTACCTAAATACTGCACAGTGGAGGACTCTGAGATGCCCAGCTTCTGTCACAAGCTCCAGACTCAGGCATCCTGACATCTAGATACCTAAATGGAAGATTCCATTTCAAACATCCAGAACGGGGGCACCTGGGTGGCTCAGTCAGGTAAGCACCTGACTCTTGATTCCAGCTTACGTCATGATGTCAGGGCCGAGGGATCCAGCCCCGTGTCAGGCTGGGAGCTCTAGTCGGCCTGTCCTTTTTCCTCTGCTCCTTCCCCTGCTGGTGCTCTCTCTCTCTACTTCTAGCTATCTCTAAAATAAATAAATAATAAATAAATAAATAAATAAATAAATAAATAAATAAAATATTTAAAAATAACATAAGATAAAATGTCCAGAGCAAAACTCTTGATTTTCCCTACCAGAGTTCCCCCGTCTCCCACCTTAGCAAATGACATGCTCATTCCTCAAGTTGTTCTGGCAAATGACTGTGGGATATCGTGAACCTCTGAGGTCCTACCTCCAACCCATCAGCACACTTGCTGGCTCTTCCTTGAGCATATACCAAGTTCATTCCTATTTATCACCTCCACTGCTACCAAGCAAGGCAGCCCACTAATATCTCCCATCTGTCCCACTGCATCAGCCTCCAGCCAGCCTTGTCTGTTTGCCACATTGTAGCCAGAGCAATACTCTAAAACTATAAATTAGATGGTGTTCTTCCTTTGCTTAAAACTCTCCAATATTTTCCCATCACATTAGAATAAAAAGCAAACACACTCTAATAGCTTTATCAGCCTTACCTTGACCAATAAAGGCTGATTCAAACAATAGGATAATTGAAGAGATGCAGTGAGGACGCGAGCGCATAGGCAGGATTGAGGTGCAGTGAGCCGTCCTTTTGTTAATCAGGAAAGGGTAAGAGGGAGAAGAGGCAGGCGATTCTTCGTCCCGGGGAAAATTGATTCATCCTCCAACTATAAGCCAGGAAGCAGGGACAAGGTCATGATTAGAACCTAGTGCAGATGGGCATTTCTTCAGGATCAATCTTTTCAGTGTCCTTTTATAATAAAGCACAAAAGGCTTTGCATTAGGAAGTTCAATAATTTACCAGTTCTAACCTTAATGATAAACCTTGCTCATACCCTGATCTAATCGCAGTGTGGGTCCCTGGGGAGACGAGTGGTCTCTTATGCACCTACCTCCAAATCTTTTTTCAGCTTGACATCTACGACTTCTTAAATTTGGGTTTTTACACGATCCCTATATGCTCTGTGAGGCGGGGAGGGCGTACAGGGCGGATGGAGCAGTTGACTTGCTCAGTCAAGGGCTGAGTATTACACATTGTATCTAAAATCTTCAGTTACCTGTTGATCTGCCAGGAGAGCTGATAGATTGTTGCCTCACAGACCTCACGTTACAGCAATGGTACCCGGCTTCAACTTCGTGTAGAAGGGAAATACTCAATGACAGCCATAAAATAAACCAGACAACTGCTGAGTTTGGACACTGAATCTAAAACACCGGCAACACTCAGCATTTTCCAGCTGGGTTATTAAGCTCGAATAATACCGGTAGTGGTCGGTGAAGGAAGAGGGGTGGATCACAGTCAAGTGCCAGATGGCTTGAGGTAACTGTGTCCAGAGAGAAATGCAAACACGTAGCTAGAAGGGAAATTGGAGCCTGGAGTGCTGCTGATTCTCCACCGGTTTCCCAGTCTGCTCTCCAGTTGGCTCTCCTGCACCTGCTCTGTCCTGCTCTCGCCCCAGGGGTCTCACCTGTGCAGACAACCATTTCTCGGGCCCCCAGAACAGGGCCCCAGTTGGATTCAGCCAAGGGGAAGTGGAGCCATGGCGAGAAGAGAGAGAGCTGGTTAGTCCCTGCTCCTCCAACATTCAGAGCTGCATCTCGGGCACACAGCTGTCCTCTGTGACAACAACTTCTGCCCGGTGGTCCTTCCTCCAGGGCTTCAGATCTATCTGGATGCACCACTGCTTATTTGCTCCCTTAACCCTCCCCCTGCTTTCTAGAGTCCCTTCATTACTGATTCTTCATTCAAACCGCTGGTGTACATTCTGTGTCCTCACTAATATGCCCTGTTAGTTCACGAATGTACTTACTTTGTGTTGAATTAAATATTCTGAAAAAGGAAATTTCCCAAGAAACATAGTAATGAATTTAAACCTGTGCTGTATTAAGAAGCATGAGATTTGAATTCTCTTCTCTGGATGCCTCCTTTTCCCTATCCCTGCAGTATCTGAGTGCTAGGAATGAACTATAATCTGAATCACCTTTGTCAAAAATATATTTTGTCATTTCTTTTAAAAAGGAGGCTTTTTATTTCCTGTCTCCCTTGGATTAAAGTATAGGATTTTGAGGTACTTTTTGCCTCCATATTACCTGGGGATAAAGAGTTATATAAATGTATTTTAAGTAATATTTTTTCCCTGTACTCGTGCCTTGGCAACGACTGGTAATTTTAGTATTCCATCAATGCCCAGCTTGCTGGGGTCTGTTTACAACAGAATAATCTGTGTGCGTGGAGGGGCTTTTTGTGAGTGTGTGTGTGTGTGTGTGTGTACATGAGAGAGAGGAAGACAGCCGGGGAGACGTGTGTCTGAGGAAGCACTCCTACAACTGCTGACCCTGTGCTTTCTCATGTTCATTTCCTGTCACTTCGAAATCACCAGACCTAAAGGAACAGGCAATGTGTTCGCAGTGGAGACAGTCAGTGTTTCTGGAGGTCTGATGACTAAGAACTGAAGCTATATGTGAATGGAGAGGGACCCGGCATGGAGCTAGCTAGGGACAAAGAGCCGCATTCAAGACAAAACACAGTGAGAAGCAAGAAGGGAAGGGAAGGAAAGTCGGTGTAGGTGGCTGCACAGACCTGCTCTCCCGGGAGGCAGTGGGGAGATGAGAACCCAGGGAGGGATGAGGAGAGAGACATTTGTCGATAGCATCACAGACTTGAGAATATGCACGAGGGTGCAGTCCAAGCTCTTACTTCACATGTGGGCACAGACATATCTGAGATCCGGGGTCATCCATTGAAAGCACCTTAAGAAAGACGTCTATGTTCATCCTGAACCCAGAGGGAAGTCAGACTTTCAACTCAGATTGCAAGAGAGAGAGAGAAAGAGAGAGAGAGAAAGAAAGAGAGAGGAATGGTTGAAATGTCTCCTAAATCCTTTTTAATTGATAAACTCTCTCTTCATCTCTTGCGTGTTTGTTTCCTCTTAATTTATTAGTTAAAGAAATCAGGACATTTGTCCTAGAGAGTTTCCCAGACTCTGGGTTTTGTTGATTGAAACCTATGTTATCATTTAGCATGGTTCTCTGTGTTTCCTGCCACTTGGTAAATGGAGCTAGAGGTTTGATCAAAATTCAGGTTTGATTCTTTTCCTCATAAGACGACTTCAAAGGCGGCTCTCCGTTCTTCCATCCAAAGTCACACAATGTCTGAGTGTCTTTCATTTCGCTAGGCAAGCCGCCACTGACGATCAGTAATTTGATCTATTCATTTTTTAGGGGTGACAAACGGTGTTATAATCCCATCAGTCCGTCTTCATGTATTAGCGAGAGTGTTTCTCTACAGAGAACGTTCCCTTCCACTGTTTGGAAGTCCAATGATATGCTTTGCATGGAAAGTCAGAATGGATGTTTCATTTTCCCTGTGTTTACCAGTTTTCAAAAGAATGAGTTAGTTCCTTAGCATCCCCCAACTGTGATCAGTTAGCATTTTTGCTTTTTAGACTCTTTAGGAACTCAAAGAAGTAAGAGTCTTTTGTATGTTTCAATCTATTCGATTACTACCCGATTGACATTTCAAATGTCCCACCTTTGGCTCCTGAGAGTCTCGAAGTTCAAATCCGCCACTGAGTTCTCTGACCGCGGCGCTGGTGGTCTTCTGCAGCTCCTTATGCGATGGTGTGACATGATGATTCAGTATCATTTCTCGTGTCCCACGCCAACGACCTGGAGCTGCGATTTCTCCATGGAGCCTTGGTTTATTCTGTGGGAAACGGTATTTTAAGACCACGACACACTCGTGTTTTTAAATATCAGATGTATAGTTATTTCTTCATTCTTTCCCATCTGAGCTGTGATTTATTGAAATACTACCAACGATGAGGTTTTAGCTCCCCTTTACACACTCTTATCCTGCTCCCAACAAAGCACTTCATATTTGAAATAATAAACTTACTTGTAAAGGATTGATTATTTGTGAAATTATATATTTATTGTCTCCCTTCCTTCTCTCAAAGCTTTGGAGATACCCCAAGAAATAAAAGCTTCTAAGTCTAAAAAAAAAAAAAAAAAAAGAACACTAAGATGAGGTCAAGATTCTGCATGTGGCTGTCCAATTTTCCCAACACCATTTATTGAAGAGGCTGTCTTTTTTCCGTTGGACATTCTTTCCTGCTTTGTTGAAGATGAGTTGACCACAGAGCTGAGGGTCCATTTCTGGGTTTTCTCTTCTGTTCCATTGATCTGTGTGTCTGTTTTTGTACCAGTACCATACTATCTTGATGGTTACACCTTTGTCATAGAGCTTGAAGTCCGGAATTGTGATGCCTTCAGTGTTGGTTTTCTTTTTCAACATTCTTTTGGCTATTCTGGGTCTTTTCTGGTTCCATACAAATTCTAGGATTATTTGTTCCAGTTCTATGAAGAACGTTGATGGTATTTTGATAGGAATTGCACTGAATGTGTAGACTGCTGTATGTAGAATAGACATTTTAACAGTATTTATTCCTCTAATCCGTGAGCATGGGACACTTTTCCATTTCTTTGTGTCTTCCTCAATTTCTTTCATGAGTGTTCTATAGTTTCCTGACTACATACCTTTTGCCTCTTTGGTTAGGTTTATCCATAGGTGTCTTAGGACTTGGGATGCAATTGTAAATGGGATCAACTCCTTAATTTCTCTTCCTTCTGTCTCAGTATTGATGTATAGAAATGCAACTGAATTCTGTGCACTGATTTTATAACCTGAGACGAGGTCAAAATTCCCTGAGACTTTGTTTCGTGATTATATCTTGTTTCTTAAGTGACTGCTTGTTTTCTCTTGACTTAATAATTGCCTTGTATTTTTTTTCTATTTCTTGATTTTCTGAGATTCTGTAGTTGATCCTTAAGCTTTCCTCCATGTGTAGACTGTCTTCTCATCACACTCAAACACATCAAGTCATCTGTCAATTTCCCTTCTCATTTTCTTTTTTCTTTCTTAGACAACTTTCTCTGGAAACTTCAGTTCAGGCTGCTTTCTACCCCCGGTGTCATATGGTCATCCTGCAATTTCCCTTCACATGGCCTTTGCTTTTCTCTTTTTGTTCTTTTCTTTTCTTTTTTGAAATATGCTGCTCCCCCTATTCAATATTTTATACTTAAAAAAGAATTAGTTCCTAGTTTTGATGGAACATCTTCTCAACTGTATTCTAAGAAAAATCCTTCAAGGTAATTTCTTTCCAAGTGTGAATACTACATCATTCAGCTGAACATAACATTTTAAATTGGAAACAATTTGAAGAAATCTGAAGGCATTTTTTTTCATTATGTTGTGACACTAGTGCTGCAGTTGACGACATTCTGATTATGCATCCTTTATTTGCATTTTTTTTTCCTCTTTGCATACTTTGATGTCTTTATCGTCAATGCCTTGAAACTTCCTAAGGGTGCACCTTCCTTTTCCTATCGGGAACTCCAAGGGACCTTTCAATATGGTGACTTCCTGGAAACTGTCTTTCTCTGGTCATTCCTTCCTTTGCGGTTCCCTTCTGCCCTTCTGTGATTCTTACCAGCAGGATGTCATATATTCTGAAACAGTCTTGTCATTTTCTGTCCCTTTCTCTTTGGTTATTCATTTCTTTGCCTTTGTATTCTATTTTTAGGAGTCAATTTACTCAACTTTTTTGTTTGTTTGTTTTCAAGGAGCCAATTAAATTTTTTTTGTTTCTACTGTAACATTTTAAATATCTGAGAGATTGCATTTTTTCTCCAAATATCCCCTTTTTATGGGATACTATGCTTGATTCATGTTTGAAACCTTTACGCCCTAAACCCACTAAGTAAAATGGGTTTGTTTGTTTTTTTAATTTTATTTTATTTTTTATTAAGATTTTTTTATTTATTTATTTGACAGACAGAGATCACAAGTGGGCAGAGAGGCAGGCAGAGAGAGAGAGGAAGGGAAGCAGGCTCCCTGCTGAGCAGAGAGCCCGATGTGGGGCTCGATCCCAGCACCCTGGGATCATGACCTGAGCCGAAGGCAGAGGCTTTAACCCACTGAGCCACCCAGGCGCCCCTAAAATGGGTTTTATTATAAGGTTATTTTCTCTTCCTTTTTCATTGTCTGTTTCCTCCAACTTCTTTTTATCTTGCCTGTTTATTCTGAGCTCTGTGTTTCACGATAGGCCCTTCCACACCTGTGTTGATCAGTGGCCATCTGTCCATCCTTCAGAATGGAACATTATGCATGGGCCTGGAACTCTACAAGGGCACTGCTTATAAAGTGGTGGGCTCTGTGGCAGGGCAACTGAGCTGGCAAGCCCTTGACCCTAGTTGCAATAACCATGTGCCCTGGAAAGAAGTATTCCCATCTCCTGTCTGGGTACAGAAGGAGGGCCATCAGCATGCTGACTCAGGGTCTGCCATTCACCTGAATCTATGTTTTCAGTAGGGCTCCCTGTTGAGTTATGCCTGGCACCCTTCAGTTCAGATGGGTACTCTCTAGTCTTCTGCTGAGGTAGAGGAGGGACAGACCCGAAGGTCTAATTGGCTCTAAGGCAAATGTTCCACCATCCCTGTCTCTATCTTCAGAAGTTCCAAAGACTGCCTCCAGTTCCTCAGGTCTTCTGGATTTCTCTGGCATAAACCAGCTTGCTTATTAGAGTACTGTCTCCCCTATATGGGATTTCTGATTTCTCGCTTGCTGTGCTTTAGGGCAAGGACCTGAGCTCCTTTCTCTACACTCATGCTGAACAATATTGTCTCTTTTTCTGGTCTCAAGTACATCTGAATATCTATAATTTTTGTTAATCTGGGTCTATTGAGAAGCAGATGCCAAATGGTTTTAGACATGCAGGAGAACATAAGGTAATTTAACCCACATCCTAACTAGCGCTTGTCATATTCCATGATGACACGTGTGATTACTGGTGAAAAGTCTGCCCTCCTCGCTGGCCTGTAAGTGCCCTGAGAGGGACAGGGTGGGCTGCCCGTCCCTGGCCCAGAGCTCTGGACTGCATGGAGCAGGCTCTCAATTTATGTCCAAGGACAGAAAGAACACAACACGACGGCATGGAAGCTGAAATTATGAGTCAAATCCTAGGAAAACCGGGCATGTGGTTTTTTGGGTTGTAAATGCAGGGAAGGGTCTTCTAAAACAGTGGGAGAAGGCGAGGGGCCACAGAAGGAAAGGTATCACCCTTGGTTTGCTGCATGGGATGGCCTTACTCTCTCTTCTGTGGTTGCCAACATCAAAAGTGATTCTTGTCCTTAGGGAAGGGGAGATTGGTCAGAATTAGGAGGAATGAAACACTGCATTAGGAAAATACACTCCTTTAGCCACAGGACTGTGGATGGGGTCCAGTGCTGTCTCACTTTGCTGGGTAGCTGCTCCAGAGTGTCCTGCCTTCATGGAGCCATTCCAGAAGCAGAAACACTGTTCCAAGGTGGAAGGGTGTGTGGGGTTGGGGAGGGTACGATGGGCAGTTGGCCGATGTCAGCCTTAGGCACAAACAGGCGGTTTCTGTAACAGTTTTACAAGAACCGTTAGGTGGTTTCTGCCGAGCTAAATGGGGAGAACGTCCAAATTGATCACTGACTTGTGTCTCTTAGAGATCAGATGGGAGTGTGCCTCCCAAATGCACATATTAAAGCTTTCGCTCCCAACGTGATAGTGTTTGAAGGTAAGGCCTTTGGGAGGTACCGAGGTTTAGATGAGGTCATGAAGGCAGGGCCCCCACAAGAGGCCCCTCACCCCTGCTTTCCCATGAAGGCACAGCAAAGGAAAAGCATCAGTGAACTACAAAGTGGGCTCTCACCAAACCCCAAGTCTGCCGGCTCCCTGACCTGGGCTCTCACCAGCCCCCAAGTCTGCCGGCTCCCTGACCCTGGGATTCCCAGCTTCCAGAACTATGGGAAATAAATCTCTGTCTTTCCTAAGTCACCCAGTCTGTAGTATTGCTTTTTGTCTGTTTGCCTGTGATAGCAGCCCCGATGGAGTGAGCTGAGGAAAACTGGCCCAAAGAGAGAAACCAAGGAGAGTTCTATGACAGTCAAGCTGAGCGCAGCTGGTGGGTCCTGAGGAAAGGTGGGGTTCTGTGGAGGGTGGCAAGGGTGATGCCCCTGTGGTAAGAAAGTGGCAGAACAGGGTGACACAGTGCAGGTGACCTGTGTGCACTTCGAGACCACGACGCACAGGTGCTGGCAGGTGGCAGACGCTCCAGGGAGTGGGGGCTGCAGCCAGAGCCCCAGTTGTCTGGGGCTCTGCTTCACAAGAGGGACTGTGTCAAACAAGGGCGTTTCTAGAAGAGTGACCAGGTGCTGAGGCTCCCCGTATAGGCACTTAATTTTAAAATTTATCAGAGGCTGATTGATCCTTGACAGGAGCCCGCCCATGTGCAGAAAGGTCCCCAAACACAGAAAGGTCTGTCTACGGCAGAATGGCGTATCTGAATGAGACTGCTTGTTCAAATCCCAATCTAAGACCTGCAGAGATATTGTCATGTGACGATACATAATGACCAACAATGAAAATCAGTTGTTCTACAACATGACAGCTAGGCATGGGAATTTTCAACGTCTTTGGCCTCTAAGAACACAAGGCTGTACACTCACGGATGGAAGACATAGGGAAGTGTCTATTTCCCCTTCCAAAATTTCCCTGGCAGCTGGCAGAATCTATAGGATTTTCCTTCTTAGATTATAACTGAGCAGCTCTTTCCTTGGCAGCCTTGGTGGCCCCTTCCTCTCCGAGGTGGCGTATGATCTCTGGAAAAGCCCCAGAGTGTATAGTCGGGCTCAGCTGATAATGGGCTATTTTGAGCTTGGAGAGGTAGTTTCTCTCTGTGCGAATGTGTGAGATGCGGGTGGACTGCCTGAGCCTTCCACTTTGATCCAGTCCCTTCCACACCAATCTTCCAAGTTCACAGGGACACCAAAGACACAGCCTAGACAAGTATGAAGTCTGACAGTACGTGACATCACTGGAGCAGGGACGACCTGCCAGCCCACGGGCTCATGAGGAACTGTGCTCTCCAGAGAGACCCTCTCTGTTCCCTAACTGGGAGATGAAGTGGTGGATCACAATTTCTCCTCTGAGCACAAGGTTTAAAGGCCAATTAAACTAACTTTTATGCCTAAAATTTCACTGTTTCCTCAATGGGGTGGTTGTTTTACAAAATTTTAAAAATATATATTTTAAGCTGGAATTTAAAAAACTGAAGAATGCTATAGGTCTGTCAGATACTTAATGTTCTGTGAAAGAAGGTTCTTCTCTGTCTGATGTACTATTCTAGTGAAAAAAAAAAATTAGAAATCTCCTGTGCTTGGCCTCTTCCTTCTCTCCAATCTCAACTGAAAATACGGCTCTCTTGATAGAACCTATGTTCTCGCGGATCGTCCTGATGTAGAAGAGCATGACTGAAGAAATTATACTTCAAGATTGATCATTCAATATGTTACTGTCAAAGAAACGAATCTCTAATGGTGGACTTTTTCGAAAATATGTCTCCTGGATGGGGAAGGCATTTGGGGGAGGAGTTCGATTTGGGACCTTCTACTTACCTCACCTAGCTGCATCTCGCTGGGAGTGTCAGTAAAGAGAGAAGAAATCTCTCCACTCCCCACTGACCATTTGGCCTTGGGTAAACCAGAGATATTCAAATTCTCTTCAATAGCTATATAAGCCTGAGTTTTTAAGAAGCTTGGCCTTTTCCACCATGCCAGTGGTCAGGGGTGTGAATGCAGAGTCGGAAGACATGGACCTGCCTTCTGTTTATGTCCTACCTGAACTATCCTATGTCCCAGCTCATGCTTTTGCTCCCGAGCCATAAAACTTCAGTATTCTCAGGAGACACTGACCCCAGGAGCTCCGGGCACTGTCTGTGCAGCCTCAACAGCCAACCCCAGGCTGGCCACCGGGCCTCCACGTCCGAAGTATCCTATGAACACCAACAACATGCTGCCCTAACCCTGTCCGCACTCTTTACTGTTCTGCTTGCACTTCTGGGGTGAAAATCACTGCTAAGAACACCTTTTAAAGGTGTGATGCCAGCTGTGCTGAGGACAGAGCACGATTCCCATTTGAGAGTCTCCCACTGACTCAGTTAAATGAGAAGCACTCTGGGGAGGTGGTTGAGGAAGACCGTTGTAATTACAGAGTTTTAGGAAGTGCAGATTCAAGTGCCATCCTTTCAAACCGAGCAGGCCACGGGAGGTAGACATGTAAGGGGCAGACGTGTGGAGGGAGAGAGAGAAGGGAGCGCTCTGTGAGGACAGCATGGCTGTCCTGTAACAGTTCACCAGTTCTGGAGCCTGCAATTCTGCAATACTTTGTGCAGCCTCTTGCATGGGAAATGCGAAATGTTCCAACCAGACGGGTTTTCTTACACGGTCCTCTGAAACGTGTGCCTGGCTTCATCGAGCTCTGGATCTCACTCCACTCTTTGGGATGGAAATGCACCCCTCTGTTCTGCTAAATGCACCAGCCGGTCCTGTCCTGTTCTGGGTGGGTTTCTGAGGAAAAGAGGTTTTGTATGGAATCATGAAGCACATGCTCTGAGGGTACAATTCTCATGACAACATTCGGAGCCTTTGCTTTAGGGCTAAGCTAAAATGACTGGGAGATACATTTCTTGCATGGACTCATTGAATATTATATGCAGCACTAGGCAAGGGTTTTTTTTTTCCCCCCCTTTGTACCGTTATTGATCATTTTTAATCAGGTATTAGCAGAGATGGCAAATCCAGTGTGAACACTAAGATTAGTATAGAAAATCCAATTTTCCACTTGGCAATGACAATATCATGTGAGGGTTCAGAAATAGAGCTGTAGAGGGTGCAAACAGGACTAAAGATGAACTTGGCTTTCCAATTTAATTCCTGCCCTTGTTTATTCCTTGAGGTCCCCTTAGGCTGTCTACGGGAGCCAAGGCCACACGGCACACTTTCCACCCACGGACCTTCCTTTAGATAAAGGGAAACCCCACTTATGGGAAGTAGAGGCAAGTGTGTGCCCTGCGCTGAATGTCCTTGCCCCCCACCCAGATTCATGTATTGAAGCCAAATGCCCCCATGAGACAGAGGTGGGGACTTTGGAGGTGATTGGGTCATGAGGGTGGAGCCCTCAGGAGTGGGACCAGTGCCCGGAAAAGGGACACCCCAGACAGCTCTCTCCCTGCTTCTTCTGCGGACAGAGCAAGGGGACAGCTGTGAGCCAGGGAGGGAGTCCTCACAGACACGGGATCCGCCAGCACCTTGATCTTGGACCTCCAGCCTCCGGAACTCTGGGAAGTAAACATCAGTGGCGTAAAACCAACCGTGATTAGGGTTTTGTCCGAGACGGGGGCGTTTGAGAGGGTCCCACGGCATGAAGGCTGCATGCAGTTTCGCACAGCAGCTGAGAGAGAGACACCCGCGTAAATCAAATGTCTATTTTCTTCACAGGAAAAATGAGGAGAAAGTGCCAGTTTTAGCAGGCCCGATGCTCTCCAAACTCTCCTCTGTAAAGCTGTGTTTGCATGTTCCTGTGCTACACGTAGTTTATAAAAATAAAATCTCGCTCTGCCGAGCAAATGGCTCACGAGCCGCATCCCCCATCATCATGAAGGCAAAGGAAGGTTCTTCAAACAGTGCTGATGCCTCAGCGCCCAGCTGTAAGCGACCTTCCACAGGGTGGCTGGGATGCCTTTCTAAGCTCTGTTTACAATAACTATGTTGCCACCTGGAGAAACGTCTAGCGGCCAAGCCCCCATAAGCATCTCAACATTCAGTGTCATGTTTCAGTTTATTTTCCTCTGCGAAGTCCCAGGCATTCTGCCTTCAGGAAGACTCAGCAAAGACCAGCGCATTCAGAGAGGGTAGAAAACCGTCCCCCTCAAGTCCCAGGCCCTTGGAGAGACCGGGCCTTCCCCAACCCCACGTGGGAGCCATCACGGGGCTGCAGTTTTTTGCTGCTTTTTTAAAAGTGAAGGAGTTCTTCTTCCCTGATGACTGGACTCGTGAGGCCTCACGGAAAGGTGCTTCTTTGCTGCTCTGCCTCGGCTGGGGCTGGGGGTGAGAAAGTGTTCTGCCATCACTATGTCTCCTTCATCTCCATCTCTCTGCCGGGGCCCAGGAGAAGACAGCCCATGGGAAGGGTCAGGGCCGCTGGCTCCTCGGCATTCTAGAACAGAGGCATGCCCACCGGTAGGCGGGGAACCTGTGCAGAGCCAAAGATGGACGGCCACAGCAAGTCAAGTACACGAATGAGGTTACAAACACACAGAGACCTGTGTTCGGAGATTGTCCCAGCATTTGGCTTTTTAAGCATTCAAATACACTGACGCAAACATGAATGTAAAACTTAGTTTCTTTTCCTTTCATGTGGGGCCTCAGGCTGTTCAACAAGTCTGCAAATCCAGAGAAGCCTGCAGGAAACATGCTGCATTCCCAGATACCTGGATTACGTCTGGATTTAAACCCCAGCCCCAGGGCCATTCTGCTCCCAGACGTGCAGATGCGGGCCTCATCTCTCGGAAGCACTAGGACCAGGCAGAAATGACTGGAACAAACCAAAGGGTCCTGCAGGCCTCAGGCTAGCCAGACTCTAGAGGGGATGACTTCACTGATGTTGTAGGTGCCGTGGAAGACAGATGGTGTTCCAGGACCCCTCTGGGATGTACCAGGCACCTGCAAAATGGCCCAGGGTTCCAGCAAAGCATGCTTCATTTTATTTTGCTCTGGAATAGAGATGACCTTACAAATCAAGGGCGTGGACTGAGGAGTTTTCTTTTTTATCCTTCCCATGCTTTTGTCATTATTCTGATAGTGGCTGACCCTCCACCATTAAGTATGCAAAAACTGGTTTGTCGAGCTTTCTAATTCTTAAACGAACAACTCTTAAAGTATTACTACTCTGGAAAGGTGTAACCTCATAAACCTTGGCTCGTTAGTCATTTCTGAGAGTCGTGCGATGGGATGTAAGGCCTCGAATAGACAGGTCACTGTCGACGCTCGCTTTGGAGGAAAGAGAAGAGACCAATGGACGTGCAGCAGGAAAGGAGATGAGGGTTGAAGGTGGTGAGATTCCCCGAGATTTCTTCTATTCTTTAATAACTGCTTGACTGAGCTCTAACTCACACACCATACAGTTCACCTGTCCAAAGCGTGCAGTTCACTAGAGTGGGGCGTGCCCTCCCACCCGGGGGAACAGCTTACAGAAGACAAGAGATGACAGATGTTGGTGGGGACCCAGAGAAAAGGGACCCTCCTGCACTGCCGGTGGGAACGAAAACCGGTGCAGCCGCTGTGGGACACAGCACAAGGGTTCCCCCAAACATTAAAAGTGGAACTACTGTAGCCTTCAGCAATCCTGCTTCTGGGTATCTATCTGAAGAAAACACTAATTTGACAAGATATTGGCACCCCCGTGGTCATAGCAACTTTATTCATGATAGCCAGCACGTGAAAATGACCTACATGTTCATCAAGGGATGAATGGAAAAACAGAAAAAAAATTTATATATAGATATGTAATATAAATATAGAACTCTAAATACATCTATAGTTCTTTATTTATATTTTATTTGTATTTATATAATTTATTTATATATTTATTTATTTATATTTATAAATACACGCACACACACATATACAATGGAATATTGTAGCATTCCAGTTATAAATACATAGGGATAAAAATATAAAGATACAGAGTTCCAATTATAAAATAAATAAGTCAAGGAGATGTATTATACAGTATAGGCAAGTATGATTAATGATACTGTAATGCACATTTAGAAGACACTAAGAGAGTAGTGCTTATGAGTTCTCATCACTGGAACTAGAGCGTATTATGAGAAGTGAAAGAAGCCAGTTAGAGAAAGACAAATACCGTTTCACTCACATGTGAGATTTAAGAAATATAATAAACAAACTAAGAGAGGCGAACCAGAGAAACGGACTCCTAACTCTAGCGAACAAAGGGATGGTCACTAGAGGGGAGGTGTTTGGGGGCTGGCTGAGATCAGTGATGAGGAGGAAGGCGTGCACCTGTCATGGTGAGCACTGGGTGATGCATACAATTGTTGAGTCACTGTATTGAACACCTGAAACCAATGTGATACTATGTGTTAACTATACTGGAATTAAAAAAAAGTTCTCATCACAAGAAAAAGAAATGGTAATTATTTAGAGTGACATATGTTAAAGAGACTTACCATGGTGATCATATTGCAAATCATTAAGAAACGAATATAATGTCAATTATACCTCTATAAAAATTTAAAAATGAAATGTACAATTCAAGAGTATTGAGTATATTCTGATTCGTGTGACCAGCGCCATAATTTGAGAACATTTCTATCCCCCCAAAAGAAACACTGGATGCATTGCCTGTGACTTCCCACTTACTCCCAACCTCCCCTAACCTCCCTGTGGATAACCACTGAGCTACTTTTTATCAGAATAGATTTCAGAAGTTATGCAGAAATGAACTCACAAAATATGAGGCCTTTTATAAGCAGCTTCTTTGATTCAGTGTGTTTTGAAGGTTTGTTCCTGTTGCGGACCGTATCAGCCCTTCAATTATTTTATTGCTGGCTAATATGCTATTGTCTGGGCGTAACATATTTTATTTGTCAGTTTATAAGTTGATGGACATTCAGTGCATTTGCACTTTTTGATTATTCTTAATACTATGCCTGAACATCGGTGCACAAGATTCTGGATGGACACACAATTTCATTTTTGTTAGGTCTGTGCCTATCAGTGACATTTTGGGAAACTGCCAGGCTGTCTTTCAAATGAGCCATACCACTGAACATTCCCAGCAACAGTGTGTGAGGGTTCCACTTTCTCTCCATCCTCACTGGCGTGTTATCATGTCTTTCTGATTCTGGCTATTCTGGTGGGTATAGAGTGATATCTCCATGTGGCTTTTATTTGCATTTCTTTGCTGGCAATGATGTTGAGCATCTTTTTTTTTTTTTTTTTTAATTTGACAGACAGAAATCACAAGCAAGCAGACAGGCGGGTAGAGAGAGGGGGTAGCAGGCTCCCCGCTGAGCAGAGAGCCCAATACGGGGCTTGATCCCAGGACCCTGGGATCATGACCTGAGCCCAAAGCAGAGGCTTTAACCCACTGACCCACCCAGGTGCCCCGAGCATCTTTTCATGTGGTTATTGGTCATTTGTATGTCTTTTTGTAGAAATTTCTATTTGTGTACCTTGTTCATTTTTGCAACAGGTTATTTCTCTTTTTATTTTTGAGTTGTGTTTTTATGTGTTATAGATATAAGTCCCTTATCAGAATACGAATTGCAAAAATTTTCTCCCATTCTGCCTGTGCTTTAGTTTAGTTTTACACTATTGATTGTATCTTTTGAAGCACAAAATTTTTAAATTTTGGTGAAGTTCAATTCATCTCTATTTTCTTCTGTTGCTTCTGCTTCTGCTGTGATATCTAACTAACCTAAGGTTATGCTTCTTCTCAGGGTTTTGTAGCTCTAGTTCTTACATTAAGGGCTACTCATTTTGAGTTAATTTTTGTGCATATGGTGTGTATATGAGGGAACCAAATTCATTCTTTGGTATGTCCAGTTGTCAGAGCCATTTGCTGGAAACTGCTCTTTCCCCCATTACATTGTCTTGGTGCCCTTGTTAAAAAGTTAATTGACCCAAAATATTAAGGTTTATTTCTGGACTCGATTCTACTTCATTGATCTCTAAGTCGGTCATTATATTAGTGCAACAGTATCTTCATTACATTTGCTTTGTAGTAAGTTTTGAAATTGGGAGATGATCTTCTTCAAGAGTTATTTGGATATTCTGGGTCCCTTGAATTTCCCTATGAATTTTAGGAGCAGCTTACCAGTTTCTGGGGGGAAAAAAAAAGCCAGCTGAGATCTTAATAGGGGTTGTGCTGTGTCTGTGGATCAGTTTGGGAAGCACTCCCATCTTCATAAGGTTGAATCACATCCATGAACATGGGCTATCTTTCCATTATTTAGGTCCACTTTCATTTCTCTCAACAGTGTTTTATTGTTGTTGAAGTGTAAGTTTTGGACTACTTTTTCCTAAATATTTTATTTTTCCTAATGCTAGTGTAAATTGAATTATTTTTCCTAATTTTTTTTTATTGACAGCTTATATAAATAAGTTGATTCATGTATATGGTGTATGTAACCTGCATCCTTGCTGAATGTTTTTATTCCAATAATTTTTAGTGGATTCTTTCAGACGTTGTATGTACAAGACTATACCATCTTCAAATAAAGAGAGTCTTATTTTTTTCCTGTTTCATCCGCATGCATTATGTGCAATTTCCTTATGTAACTGCCCTGGCTAGAACCCCCAGAACAGCACTGGACAGAAGTAGTGAGATTAGAGATGTATGTCATGTCCTGGGTTTAGGGGAAAGCATTTGGTGCTTCGATGTTAAATGTGACATTATATGAGGTTTTCATAGGTGCCTTTTAACAGGTGAAGACTTCCCTTCAATGCTTTGCTTTTGAATGCTTTTATCACGAAGAGTTGTTGGATTTTAGTAACTTAGTTTTCTGCCTCTATTGAGAGAATCATGTTGGTTTTGTCTTTATTCTATTAATTGACAACATTAATTGACTTTCAGGTGTTGAAGCACTCTCACATTTTTAGGTGAAATCCAGCTGGTCAGCCTTCTAGAATTGCTGCATAGAGTCTGCCAGTATTTTGTTGAGGAATTTGGTATCTACTTTCATAAGAGACATGGGTCTGTATTTCTTTCATTGTAACGTCTTTGTCTGATTTGTTATCGAGGAAATACCAGCCTCAGGAAATGAGTCTGGAAGTGTTCCATGTTCTATTTTTTGGAAAAAATTATAAAGAATTGGTGTTACTTCTTTTTTTAATGTTTAAGCAAAAAAAAAAAAAAAGTTGGTCTCTTATCAGCTGAAAATTTTAATGCAAAGCTGGATTTTAAACAATACTCTTAAGTCAAAACACTGCCAAAGGCCACTAGCGGGTTTAATGAAAAGAGAAACTTTCCCCTGAATCAAATTGCACCTTGATAATAAAAATGTAAACAGAGCCTTGATAAGCAAATTTGATAATGGCTGCTAGTCACCCAAATTGTAGAAGTAAAGGAATATTTTGTAGGGCTCAGGGTTTGTGGGGGTCCATGGAAGCAAAGCCATAGCACAGGCGGTCTGATGAATAGAAATGCATTTGGAAGGTAGATATTAAGTGCCCTCCTTCCCAAGCAACCCAGAGAGGCCCAGGAGAGCAGTCAGGGGAGAGGGCCAAACTTGTACCCATTCCTCAGGACAAAATACTGCCTCACCCCAGACCTTGTGGCCAGCCCTCTCCCACACCAGCTGCCTGTGGGGTGGGCTTCTCAGCCTTTCCCCTCGTCGCTGGAGCCCCGTGGCTGCAAATGTCCATAATTATGGAAGATACTCTCGTTTTCTGCTCTGTGGTTGAAATAATGACAGTCTCTCTTTTTATTACTGTTCTAATGGCTTCATGTTCTGAATCACTGTGATATTATTAGTAATGGCAATGGGGTCTTACTTAGCATAGGCAGAATATCCCCAATACATCACTTTCAGAGCAGACGAGCAGGCTGACAGGTCCATGAAGCTGCCCCGATACGAGGCTGAGCCATTACAGAATGTGGCAGTAAACGGCTCTGCTCGGTCACTCATTCCGGGTGATATTTACCTAAAACGTGAGCTGTATGTCTCAGAACAGACAGCACACATCCTAATTGCATAGCTTTTATCCCAATAGCACTCCCTAAATATGCAACATTTTACTTAGTACCCAGAGCTTCCAGAGATGTTTACAATTCTATCTCCAAGATGCAATAAAGAGAATCACCTTGAAATATAAAGCACATGAACACAAATTTCATTGGCAGGGGACAAAGGCTCTGGCAGAGGGCATAAGCTCAGGAATCAGACCACCTGGATTCAAATCTGGGCTCTACCAAATGCAAGCAAGTTGACGTTGGGATGGTTATTTAACCTCTCTGTGGCCTAACCCCCTCCTCATTTAAGCAGCCATAATAATTCTTATAACTTTTATGTGTTTTCTAATATAATGACCATTATTACTATTATAATTACAATAGACATATATTAGAAGGAGTCTTAAAATCAGTAATGAAACAAGGATACTGAGTTAAGAGGGTGTTTGGGATGGAGCTGCCAGCACCTTTCTTCTGGTAATGAGAAACTTCCTGTATTCTCCTTCCCTGACCCTTGCCTGCCCACCCACATGGGCGTGCTCACAGCTGCCTCGAGGGTCTCCTCCTTGACCCCAACCTTCTGGTCATTGTCATCTTCCTTCTCTTCCTCTCCTTGTCCTTGTCCTGGTTCTCCTCCTCCTTTTAAATCCGGAAGCTGATACCTGACGTGAGGTGGGTCTCCTTTCTGCGGCTGAATTTGGAAGGTGTAAACTGGGAGGCTCTGGGAGATGACATCACCCGGCCACAGGAAGAGCTGTGTTAATGAGGACACGATGTCAGGGAGAAGCAGAGGGCTTCCTGCAGAGCTCAGAGCTCCTCCTCAGACACATCTCACCACTGTCCTCTGCTCTCTGGGAGTCCACGTATCCTTAAATTTACCCAGGGAGGAAATTTTCAGTTTAAGTCAGATGTTTGTATCCTCTCCCACTGAATCTCACTGTTTAACCTTTTGGGGGAAGTTTTGGACAATTCCTTAGCACCTAAAACATAAAAAGTGACAGGTCTAGACATGAAGTAGATTTTCCTCTCCTAGTTCCTTCTAAAATAGGAAACCAATTTTGTGCATCGTCCTGGTTCAAGGGGAGCATGGTAGCCAGCTTTGGTTTTGGACCCAACACAAAGGCAGTAAAGATGGCAGTTGACCTACTACTGAGTCCTAAGGCCTGGTCTTAAAATTTAGTCCTAAGAAATTCTTGTCTCATAAATTTGAGTTAATTTATTTTGTGCTTGTGGTTTGATTAATAAGAGGGCCAGAAGCTGAAGAGATGGCAAGAAGTAAATGAAGAAGCCTTCAGGGAACAAAGTGGGTTTTATGGGGGGGAGTCCCAGGTGTCAGCCTGGAGTGTGCCATCTGGAGCCTCTAGGGGATGATCTACTTCCCTGCCTTCTCCCGCCCCGGAGCTGCATTCCTTGCGTTGTCAGGTTCCTGGCCCTTTTCTGTATTTGTCTTTGGCGCCAACTGCACACTTAACTCTCTTTCCCTCTGTTTCCATTATCTGACCTTCCTCTCTTCTGCCCATAGTTAATGCTCATTTCGACCCTGTCCTGTATCAAGGAATGAAAAATTCTTCCTCTACCCTTCAAGATCTTCCGGCTAGACAAAGAATTACATTTACACGAGATAGGTTCACAGGAGGTGAAAAAACAGAGTTTTATTATGTGTCCACAGAGATCCAATAATGAAATTGAGACCTAAAGAAATGTGCAAGGCATGTAGGTTTTATACTTTTCACCAAACAGACAATAACTTGGTGAGGAATTAACAGAAAACAGGTGTTTGGGAGCTTTAATTAGTAAGGAATTCAAAGCAGAATCTGGGTGGAGGTAGCAGATTAGGAAAAAAAAAAGTAACAAGGTTTGTACTACAGCATTCTGGGCTTAGAATTTCCTATCTCTGGTAATAAGGGTATCTTTTATTTTTTCTCAGAAGGAGGTATCTTTCACATGGGAGTTTACTTCCTGTTTCCAGGGGGACAGAGGAGGGCCTGACTGTCCTTGTTGTTTCTTAAGTAGCTAACTTAAAACATTCAGTATGTTAAAGTGGCACATTTTGGGATGGCCTGCCGTCATCCCCTGCATATTCCTCTGACTGTCTTTAAGGCCCAGCAGAATAATGCAGAATAAACTCCCCATCTCAATATCCCTAAATGAAGCGTATCTACAAAGGAGCTTTTTCCATGTATTATATTGTTATACTTATATTATATTATAAAACATCCAAGTATTAGGACCTAGATATTTTAGAGGACACATTCCTTCCTGCCACACTGGGGCTCAGATTCTGATCCCCATGTGTCCTGAATTCCAGTCCCTGTTGTGAGGTTCCTGTGACATCCATCCACCCTGGACATGATCCAGGCACTGGAATGGGCTACAGTAAGTCTTGGTCTATTTTTCTGCCTTATTTATGCTCCTGCGGCTGCAAAAAACAAACGTAAGATTTAAAAACTGAGGCTCAAGAAAGTATCATGATAAATATAATCATATCCTTAGACAGTTACATATTTCTGTTAGGAAACTTTAGACCTAATAAAAATTTTATGGATTAACAGGATATAAAATAAATATACCTAGAATCAATTACATTCTTCCATACCATCAGTAACCTGGAATGAATCATTTATAAGGAATTTCTATTTACAATAGAAAGGAAAACATAAAATATTTAGAAACAAATTTAAGAAAGGATGCATGACCTTTATACAACAAGTGACCAGAGTTTATCAGGGAATATATACGCCTTGAATACAATGATCCACATCCCACTTTCTAGGTGGGAAAGATAAATATGATAATGTCAGTTTTTAGCAGATTAAAAGACGGATTCCGCTTAGCTTGGGTATGATCTTTCATGGAACATTAGGGAAGGGTTTCCAAATTCATCCAGAAAATAAAATTGAAGAGTATTTAGAGAGAAAGAAGACCATGAAGGAGGGAAATGTAAGCTGGGTGGCTGAGAATGAGGCTGTGTAGCCACAGGGAGCAGGACTGGAACCAAGAGCATCATGTCGGGGCTGTGTCCTAGGGAAGCCTTGGAGAAGGTAGTTTCCTTAATTGTGAAATGGAGGTTTTTCAACATTCCTAAGTGATTTCTGAAAGGTAGTCTCAGAGTCTTTAAATAGAACTGATACAATATGTTCTGGAAATCTGTTTCTGATGATGAAAGCCATATTTCCTATGATTCTGGAGACGGTGTTTCAGTGTGAAGACTTTACATAAAAGTGTTGGGACAACAGAGAAAGGGGAAAATTAATATTTTCAATGAATGTATTGGTGCATTTCACATAAAATTAAACATGTATGTAAAGTATATTAAATAAGTAAAAATCCATTTCAACCATGTCATAGAAAAATTCATGCATTTGATTTGGACAGAAGTAAATTTAAAATATTCTCCCTGGAAAAACAGAAGATAGGCAGGATTTTGGCTTTCTTATCGTTCTAGCACTTTCTACAAGCTGTCATGCTTCAGGGAGTGGTGCAGCCAGGTTGTGTGGGAAACAGGTGGAGGCTGCACACTGACCCAGGCAAGAAACAGGACTGCGGACCATGAAAGCTAAGAAGAGGACAGACAGCAGGGCGCACATTATTCGTCAGAATGTTAAGTGCTAAGCAGATAGACAATAAGCAAATATAGCCGCGAGAAGGAAAGGGTGACTAAGAGCTGTCACAGGAATAAACGATCGGGTCTGCCAGAAAAGTCTCACCTGCAAATTTCACCAAAATAGAAAGCTAATTGCCCGGATGCCCTTGAAACCTTTCCTTCATCCCTGGGCTCCTGAAGAGCAGTGCTGGCTCGCACAAGCGGCTGCACCTGTCCAGGCATTTGGCCCTGCCCTGAGTTACCCTGGCAGGACCACGAACAGGCAGCCCCCTCATTCCAGGGCAAGTGGGCGCCTGGGGGGTGACACTCTCTGCAGAGTCCCTCCCCCTGGAGGGATCACCCAGAGTCAGGCCCCACCCAAAATTACACACATTCCTCTCCCCGTTTCCCTCTTCCCGGGGAACACTTTCCGAAGAAACCCAGCACAGGAATTCTTATCTCTGGGAACCTGGTCTAAAGCATAACTAAATTTTTATTTTTTTTAAAGATTTTATTTATTTATTTGACAGAGAGAGATCACAAGTAGGCAGAGAGGCAGGCAGAGAGAGAGAGAGAGGAGGAAGCAGGCTCCCTGCGGAGCAGAGAGCCCGATGTGGGGCTCGATCCCAGGACCCTGGGATCATGACCTGAGCCTAAGGCAGAGGCTTTAACCCACTGAGCCACCCAGGCGCCCCTAAAGCATAACCAAATTTTTAAAAACGAACGAAAACAGAAAAGAAAAACAAAAAGACCAATGGAAGTCATGTGACACACTGAGACACTTTTGCAATGGACGTACAGTACAAAGGGTAACAAAAAAGGATGATTGCAAACACATAAGAAAAAGAGAAGGAACACAATGGGGAAAACAAGGAAGATCATGAACTGACACTTCAAATAAGGAGAAGGGCAAACAATCAAAAACACCTTGCCGTGTGATTCTCACTTGGGAAAACTAAATAAAACCAGATTGATTTGTTCCCATCAGATTGGAAAATCTAGAAAATGTAATAATGAGGCTCCATGGACATGAAGGGAAATTACTATTCTCAAGCACTGACTTCTTTATAGCCACGTTGCAGGACAATTTGGAATTATTTCCTAAAGTGTAAAATCCCTCTGACCTCTGGTCTAGGAGTTTTAACATCCTGATTTACTCACTTATTCTTTCTAAAACTATTTGCAAGGTGCCACACGTGTCCCCAGAACCGTCCTGGGCACTGGGACGTTGCCAGTATCATAAAACTCCACCAGGGACCTGTGCTGACACCACCTGCCTTTTTGCCTTCTGCACCAAAAGGAAAGGCACCCCATAAATGCAGGAGCTCCTCCGTCTTAGTGAGCAGAGCAGAGGACCCAGGGACCCTAATGGGGTCTGGACTTGGGCTGGGTAAGGAAGCCAGAGAGGGCCAGATGCCCTTGTGAAACAGAGGCAATTGGTGATTTGGATCTTACTTCATCTCTGAGCCAGGAGGACTACAGCAGAGCTGAGCTGACATTGCTAAGAGCAGGAAGAAAGGTCAGACAGAATGACGAGAAACTCCGGTGTTTCTTGGAGCTGCAGGGTTGACTAAACTGTCGCCTTCCAATGGCTTATGGCATAGCCGTGCTGAGCATTATTCATGGTCCAGGTAGAAATATCCCAGTCTGGCCGCCAGCAGCGTCATCTTTTATTTTCTCCATGCAAACCACTCAACACTCTGCCAGTGTGGGGGTTTGTCTTCTAATGGGAGAAGATAGGCAGTAATTGAGTAAACAAATTTATATGTGCTGCAAGGTCAGGGAGAAGTAGGTACTCTAAGAAAAATAAAGGGGGATGAGAGGTTAGGGAGAGATGTCAAGACAGGTTCCTTTGAGACAAGGTTTTTATTCCTGAAAGATGAGGGATCTCCCAAATTCCCATCAATCGGCAAATGGCCAAAGAAACTATGACACCCATGATTGGTCACAAATAATACCGTATATTTTTATACATATATGTGTCCATGAATACACAGAAAAAAGACACAGAAGTGTATCAACCAAATAATAGTATCATATTGGGAGAGAGAAAAAGACATGGCACTTTAAAGGGGGCTGTGGTGTCAGCTATAACACTGTAATCATTATACAAGCCAAGAAGTGTTTCCACGGATTGCTTTTGTTACTCTTTGTAAAAGGCATAGTTACATATGATCCCAAGGATATGTCTTTATGCTTTATATCAGAAAATATTTTCAAATTTTCAAAATACAAAATCAAATATCCATAACCATATTTGGAAATATGTAAATAAAAATCTTTCCAGAAAATTCTACATAGTATAGAAGCCCATGCAATTCATCCAAAATCATTGGACTCCAGTAAATAATCAAGCCAATTAAAATTTACTTATTGAATTTCTATAATAAGTCAAACTTCCTTGAGCATTCCATCTCCATGAGGAGTAGCTGCCAGGGACACAATTCCCTCTCCTTGCAGGCAGAGGCAGCAGACAGCCTCCTGGTGCTTCCTTTATGCCTCCTCTTTCTCCAGGCTGGGGTCACACAGTAACCACATGGAGGAGCACTGGAGGGGGACACCCAGCCCTGACCCAACACCGATCTCTTCCAAAGGTTAGCCTTTGCTCTGGGACACCCTACTTGCTGCCAACCCTCTGAGGCTCCTCCTGTCTGGTCCTCCCTCGTCCCCCTTGCCTCCCACAAGTGCCGTGTCCTCGCTCACTGTGGTTGGAGTCTCTCTGCGTCTTCCTGCTCCCTTTCCCCTCTATCACTCACAGGCATTCCCCTGCATACCCTTTGACTTCCAACTCCATTCTCATGTCTGCTTCCCGGAGGACCGAGACTGACACCGAGGTAAAAGTTGTATCTCTTGGGCTCAGTCCTATAGCCCTAGTGCCTCACATGTAAACGCCAGTACAGTGTGGAAAGCCACAGACATGAAATACACCCAAAACCAAGGAACAGTCACAGAGCACAAGCAAGCTGTGTTGTAATATGTTATGCTTTTCAAATTAGCCAAGTAAATAATGCTGATGAGTTCGTTGCAAGGCTGGTATAATCACACCCTGCTAGTATTTATAATTAGCGTATCATTTTTCAGAGCTAGCTTGGCAACATGAATAAAGAACTTTAAACGTGATCCAGCAACCCCCTGTCTCAGGACTAGTTCTAAAGCCATCTTTAAAGCAATTTAAAAAATAAAACAGGGGCACCTGGGTGGCTCAGTTGGTTAAGTATCCACCCTTGGCTCAGGTCATGATCTCAGGGTCCTGGGATTGAACCCCATGTCAGGCTTCCCTGCTCAGCAGGGAGTGTGCTTCTCCCTCTGCCCCTCTCCCTGCTCCTGTGTGCTCTCTCTCTCTAATAAATAAAATCTTTAAAAAGGTAAAATAAAAATAAAACAAAACAAGAAAACAACTAATATACACCAAATTAGCCATTGTGTCACTAACCATCAAGTAAATAAAATGCATTCCCAACCTTAGGAAACTGGTCGCTTGAAGGAGTTCCATCATTTAGAAAGAGAGGCTGAAATAGAATTGAAATGAACTAGAAGTAGCCTGTAGAAGCCCCAGGCCATGAAGAGAGCTGGATTTTTCAGAATCTTTTTTTTTTTTTAAAGATTTTATTTATTTATTTGACAGAGAGAGATCACAAGTAGACGGAGAGGCAGGCAGAGAGAGAGAGAGAGGGAAGCAGGCTTCCTGCTGAGCAGAGAGCCCGATGTGGGACTCGATCCCAGGACCCCGAGATCATGACCTGAGCTGAAGGCAGCGGCTTAACCCACTGAGCCACCCAGGCGCCCGATTTTTCAGAATCTTGACCTTCCAGGACAGTGCATCTATATTCCCTAGCACTTCCTGATCAGTGGAGAGGGAGAGGTGGTGACCTTCATCATCCTCTGAAGCAGATAGAGCTGGAATCCCTGGGGCGGGACTCCCCGTTTCTCTCCGTGGGATAAATAAACTTTATATCATGTTGGGATTCATTTTATCTCCTAACGCTTGATGCCCCGGAGTTCACACTCCGTTTTGTTGATTTCCAGAGGGCAATGATTCTGAAGCATTCTATTGACTTGTTCAGGGTTCAAACAGAAAAGAATGACTTAAACCCACAAATCCATTGTAAGATGCATTTTATTTCCAAAATGTTGAGAAGAAGGCCAATGCATCTTTGAGCTGGGGACACAGAGTGTGGAGGGCTAAGCCGGATCCCAAGGACCTAGTCCACTGTGACCAGCCGCCGTGTACCACACTGCCCTTGTTCACTGTCACAGCGCAAGGTGGTTTCCAGCTTGTGACACCTGATGCGAGAGGAATCCGGGGAAGAGCCCACCGGCTCGTTTTCACATGCTCACACACATGTCACACATGTTCACCAGCAACCAGATCCTCCCAAAACCAACCTACATTTATTACTTAGACTGGTTTCTGGTCTCTTTTACTCTCTAATCTAATGCCTTAAACATGCTGTAGCACAGAATGAAGCTTTGGCCCCAGGAGACTGGCTGCGCGTTTCAGGGTGGAGAGTGCTGGTGGAGAAGGGCCAGGTCTGAAGTAAGATAGAAGTTTTTACTTAAGGGTCTCAGAATTGCAATTCGGGGAGCACAAGTTCAGGCAGCAACTCAAGTTGCGTCCTTCTGGGAGCAAAAGCCAGGGGTGTTAAAGACGAAGAGGAGAGCTCGTGTATGTTGTTTACAAAGAACGCTGATCCTTGTCGGCAGCGGAAGAGGAGTCCTGGCCGAACGTAATTGTCTGCTAAGGCTCTCAGGGAGCAAATGCCTGATTCTGTGGCAAGTGGCATGTGTTCCTGCTTTGAAGTCCTTGGAATATTTGAGGCTTGGTCCGTGGGCATATGGTTCCACCGCCTTCATGCTTCCTGGCTCCATTTGAAAGCCGAAGTGGTGGGCAGTAGGAGACAAAAAGGACGCTTAACAGAAATGGCCCTACTTCATGTCACTTTTCACGGAGCATGGGTGGAGACCCCCATATGCCCTGCCATAGAGGAGTCACCGGACCTGAAGAGTATTCTTGCTGTCAGGATGAGGGCACGCGTGGGGGAAAGACACTTGTTCACACTCACAGTGCGTACCTTCTGTCCAGGATGCCGGGGACCTCCCGAAAGGGGCCAAGTCTCAGGTGAGACAGCTGAGAACCCAGGTTTCTGAGTTGAAGTTAAAGGTTATATTTACATACGGCCTTCTCCCCACTCTCTTGAATCTTGAAGGCTTCCTACGGAATACCAGAGACTTCCATACAATACAGAGATGGATTGATGGATCAGTTCCTGGTCACTCAAGGCCCTCTGGACACATCTGGAGAGGGGGGTTCTTGTCAGAGTAGGGGACAAGTCAGCAGGTGTCTGCCCCGTTGGGCTTGCTTCCCAGCCTTCTAGCAAGGGCTTGGTGGAGCCGCTGGTGAGTCTTTGCTTTTGTGAAACACCGGGAAACCTATGAGCGCTGGCCACTGTGTGCAGCAGTGCCTGAGCCAAAGGGCCATGAGAGGACTCTTCAGTGATGGGAGGAAAGTAGGGAGATACCAAGCTGCTCCGTTCACCTCTTTCCACGTCCGAGGCTGACACGATTGGACGGAGAACTTTCTGTGGAATAATAGGGAAGCAAGAGAGCAGTGATCTTACAGTTCGCATTACACAAGACTTCTCTCATACTTTTCTAGTTTATGCTCAGAACAGTCATGGAACGCATGCACCTGCTGAATTCACAGGGAAATAAGACCCAGAAAGGCCATGGAACTTCCAAGTGTCACACAAGCTGGACAGAATTGGGAAGAGGAAGGTCTGCGGTTGTGCCTCTCGGGAGCGCTGGGTCACGTTTGCAGCAGGAAGGACTGGGGTGTTAATTCCAGCAGCAGTGTGAACTGAGAAGCTGCCCTGGGTTTGCAGCAGGGATGGCAAACAGTGGTTCCTCATCTGGACTGGTGCGTGCACCTAATTTCTGAGTCGTTGTCATCTGATGCAGGACGTTCATTCCAGCAAGTACACTGGCCCGGGGCGCCTGGGGAAGGGATTCGTGCCAGGTGCTGTGATAAAGCCAAGTCTGACTGTCTTGCTTCCGTGATCAAAGGAAACACGGCACTTGTGTTCCACAGTGTACCTGCGGCCCATGACCTCCATCAGGAGACTGGAGACACCGTGGGCAAGGTGCTGCTGGACCCACCCGTGCAGTCGGCAGGTCCGGAAAGCCGTGCAGGGCATGGACGCCTGTGCAGACCGCCGGGCCCCCGACTGCAGCCCATCCATCCCCAAGCAAATGCTCTTCTCCGTCTTGGGTGGAACCATCTCTCAGGACATGTGGGTGCGTAGCACAGTAAAGCCTTAAACACCCCACGGACATTGTAGAGTTTGCATCCTTTTAAATATTTGTGAAGTGAACGGGTTTGAGTAAGAAACGATGTCATGCTGATATGATGCTTGATGAGTGAGATTGGGTATGCTCTGTTTGCTATTTTTACATAGAAATAAAATGTGAGAGAGATTACACATTATCTGAGTATTCAAGGCACCATTATCCAGAGCAGAAAATTAAGGAAAGAGTAACATATTGGAAATAAGTTTAATACATCTAAGATGAGTGTGAGTTGACTTCAGTGTAAGCCCAAGGATGGGAGAACATCACCGGGAGGCAGCGGTCTGTGCTGAAGGCAGGGTCTATGGGATGCGAGACAACCGCTCCCTTTTCTTGCGTTGTTTATGAGGGACGGTCACACATACAAACACGCATTCATGGACTTCCCAAAACATTGATGTGTTCTCTCACCGATTTCCAGAGGAATGATTCAACATTTTTTAAAAAATGTATTTGAGGGGCGCCTGGGTGGCTCAGTGGGTTAAGCCTCTGCCTTGGGCTTAGGTCTTGATCTCAGGGTCCTGGGATCGAGCCCCGCATCAGGCTCTCTGCTCAGCAGGGAGCTTCCTCCCCTCTCTCTCCCTGCCTGCCCCTCTGCCTGCTGGTGATCCCTCTCTCTCTCTGTCAAATAAATAAATAAAATATTTTTAAAAACTGTATTTGAGAATTCAACACTGGATAAAATAATTTTTATAGTGATCTGTGTTCATGTGATAGCAGTTTGCTTTTCTCATACTTTATCCCTTTCTGTGACTCACTGAACACATCAGACTTCTGATACTTTAAACTCTTATAATAGGTACTTTTCCCTACCATTATGTTTATTTTTCAGAACTGCCTTGTTAATGACCCATCTCCACAGTTAAAAAAAAAAAAAAAAAGATATGGTCTTCCCAAAAAATATGAGACCATCCCACACAACATCGATTGCTTAGCATCTCCTCTTTTAGATGTGCCGATCTCCTACAGACCCACATGTGGCAAGTGTGTAAGTGCCCAGGAAAACATGTGAGGAGGCTCAGTAGAGACCATCTCTTCCAGTCTTGTTTGTAGGTTTTCTAAGGAGCATAAATTCTGTAAGAGCCCCGTTAGAGATTTATCTATTATTATCAACATCCATCTTAAAGAATGGCAAACCATATCCTTTTATCAGTTTCATTTATCAAAGCCTACCACTTACATTCTGCTCTTCTTTCTGTTCTTGTCAAATAACTTTCATTTTCCAGAGACATGTAAAAAGGACCGACATAATATGCCAAGGCAAAACACGGAGATGAGGCTTGAATTAGAATGTCAGCAATGATGTCAAAAAATTACTCCAGGGACAGATTGTGAAATAGGGAGTCAGA